>NW_006399753.1:42415998-42442176 GCF_000299155.1 Elephantulus edwardii
TTATATGTGTCTTTATGAGACTGCATTAGTTGATGTAGTCTAATCGTTGTTCCTGCTGCATAGTATTCCATTGTGTGAATGTACCATAATTTCTCAATATTCGGTTGTGGTTGGACATTTGTAGTGTTTCCATGTTCTTGTGATGGTGAATAACACTGCTATAAATATTGGTGTCCAAGTCTCCGTTTGTGCCTCAGTTCTCATTTTCTTGGTATATGCTAAGCAGTGGAATAGCTGGGTCATATGGAATTTCTATGGTCAGCTTTTTGAAGAAGTGCCAAACTGCATTCCAGAGTGGTTGTACCATTTTACAATCCTACCAACAATGTTTAAGAGTTTCTATCTCTCTACATCTTCTCCAATATTTATTCTTTACTGTCCTGTTAAACTTCCTGCTACTGGAGTGAGAGGGTACCTCATTGTGTTTTTTATTTGTGTCTCTCTTATTCCCAGTGATTTGGAGCATTTCTTCATGTGTCTGTTGGCCATCTGAATATCTTACTCTGTGAAAAGTCCTTCCATGTCTTTTTCCCACTTCATAAATGGACTACCAGTCTTTTTCTTTTTTCATTAATTTTAATGAACATTTACAGAGATTTTGGATTTCCATTCATTCATTGTTGCACTTTTCTCCCTGCCCACCCCTCCCCGCCCAAGTTCATTCTTCTCTTTGCAAAGTAATAGAAAAATTCTTTTATTGGTACACAGACCCCGCACCTCCTATCCCCCCACCCCTGCCCAGAGTACACTCCCCTAGGCAACCTTCATTCTATCAGTCTTTTTCTTGTGGAGGTGCTATAGGGTTCTCTAAATGTTTGATATGTGACCCTTGTCTGAATGGCATTGCAAAATGTTTTTCTCCCAGTGAGTAGGTTTTCTTTTCACTCTGTTGGAAAAATTTTTGATGCACACAGGGATTTGATCTTTAGAAGGTCCCCTTCATCAATTTTATCCTCTCCAGATTGTACATTTCTGGCTGAATTTGGCAGTCTCTTTATATTATAGGCTGTCTAAGATTGATCCCACTTTGTCTACCACATCCTTCATTGGACTTCTGTGCTGGTATATGGCTGGTACAGGAGATCACCCATTTTTTTTCCCCCCTTAAGATTTTCCTGTAGACCCCAACCAGTAGCAATATGCAGACTTTGGGTGAGCAGCACAACACACTGTGGATTGTGTCATTAGAATGAACACCTTGCAAGAGACTTCTTCCTGTTGTTGTTTTGTGCTTTTGAGTTGCCGGCGACTCATAGCTACACTATGCACAATAGCTCTGCACTCTGTCCTATCCTGAGTCAACCTCTCTGTCTCTGACACACCTGCCTCTATTATCTTAGTCATTGTGTCAATCCATCTCATCCAGGATCTTCTTCTGTGTTGTCCCTACACCTTTCTAAGCATGATGCCCCTCTCCAAGGACTGGTCCCTCCTGTCAATGTGCTCAAGTTATGTGAGAAATAACTTAAAAATCCTTACTTCCAAAGAGCAGCCTGGTTTCACTCAGTCCCAGATAAAGCTGTTTATTCTCTTAGTAGTCCATGGAATGTTCAATACTCTTCTTCAGCATCACAATTCAAAAGCAGCAATTCTTCTCTCAACTTTATTCGTTGTCCAGCTCTCTGATGCATAACAAGTAATTGCAAAGTTCATGGCCTGGATCAGGTGCATCTTAGTCTCTACACTGACATCTTTGGACTTTGGACCCTCTGGAGAGGTCCCTGACAGCAGACTTTTCTAATACAATTTGTCTTTTGATTCCTTGATTGCTGGTTCCAAGAAGGTTGATTGTGAATTTGAACAAGGAGAAATTGTTGATAATCTCATTTTCTTTTCTCCATCTACTATGGTGCTGTCAATTGGTCCAGTGGTGAGAATTTTTGTTTTCTTTATGTTGAGTTTCAATCCATATTGAAGACTGCAATCATTAACTTTCTGCAGCAGAGGCTTCAAGCTTTCCTCACTTTCAGTGAGCAGGGTTGCATCATATGCATAATACAAGTTATTAATGAGTCTTCCTCCAAGTCTGATGCTATGTTCCTCCTCATGGAGTCCAGTCTCCCAAATGATATGTTCCACATATAGATAGATTGAAAATGTATGGAGACAGGACACATTTCTGGTACACTTCTTTCCTGATTTTGAACTATGCAGTCTTTCCTTGCTCTGTTCTGATTGACTGCTTCCTGGTCCAAGTATAGTTTTTGCATGAGCACAGTTAAGTGTTCTGGGATTCTCATTCTTTTCAAGGTTAACCACAATTTGTTATGATCTGCCCAGCTGAATGTCTTCGTGTAGGTGATGAAATGTAGATAGACATTCTTCTGGTATTCTCTGGTTTCAGCCAAGATACTTCTGACATTGGCTATGGCCTCTTCGAAATCCAGCCTGTACTTCTGGTAGTTGTCTGTAGCTTTTCTGTTCTAGGTTTTTTGTTCTTTTTTTTTTTAAATCTTCCTCAAGATTTTGCTTGTCTGTGATATTATTGATATTGTTCAATAATTTCCTCACTCTGTTAGATCACCTTTTTTTTATGGAACAAGAATACATAAGGAATTCTTGCAGTCAATTGACCAGGTAGCTTTCCTCCAGATTTCTCCCCCAAACTTGGTGAGCATGCACAGGGCAGCACCTGTTTGCTGGATTATGCCAGTTGACTTCTTTCTTACCTTTGCTTTGGTTTCTTGGTTCTCTAGTACAATAGACTTTAAGAGTGTGTTCTTCACTTATGGTTTTCTAACTCTAGCTCTTTACACAATTTACTTTGAAACCTTCTGTTCCTGTAAGCATTTATTCCTGATGTTTTACTCTCTCAACATTTTAGTTCAATTTAAAGCAACTCCCCTGATATCTGTTTTGGCCTTTCTTTTCTTCTTTGTCTTTAAAAAAAAATATTGGTTGGTATATAATCATCCACATACATCGTGTTTTGTACATGTGCTTTGTGTTTTATACAATCATTCATTTATATTGTGTTTCATTCATGTACCTTGTATCTACTATAATAATTCATATACATATCTTACATCTTTAATTACCACTGTTATATGCTTATTAACACATCTTTCCAAGTCCCACTTGAACATTTTCTATTCCTTCATCCACCCTCCACCCACTAACCTCTGCTACCCCACCGATTTTTATCCCTCCCCCAACGTCTGCTACCTCAGTAATTTTTTCTCCCTCCCCCTTTTTCTGCTCCCTTCTTTCTATCCCTTCTCCTTTTAGATATTTATATATATCTTGTTCAGTTATTCTTCTATTATCAAAATAGTGGTCTCAGGCAATATTTGCCTTTATATGAATGAGATACTTCACTCCACATGATGCTCATGCTCATTAGTCTCTCTCAAGTCATGTAGTGTTTTATGAAATCATGTATTTTAGTGGTGTACAGTACTGAATAGTGTGAATGTGTCACATTTTCTCAATCCGTTTGTTGGCCTTTTGCTTTCATCACGGATGATGTTCTTGATGTCATCTCACAACTTATCTGGTCTCTGATCATTACTGTCTAGTGCATAAAATCTGTTATTAAGATAGTTTTAAATTCACATAAGTTAGACTCAAGAGTCATGCTTTGGTTCTTGTGAACTTATTTTAATTTTATTCAACTTCAATTTGAACTTGTATATGAGTAATTGAATGGAGAGATGTGTGATTTACTGCCTCTAAAAACCTGGTTTTGACTCAACAGCATACAGCAACAACATGTGTAATTGATGATTTGGTCAGCCCCTGACTTTATTTTGATTGCTGATATTCAAATCAAAGCTTCTCTAGCAACTCTTTCAGTTGATACAGTCAATCTAATTCCTGGGTCATACTCACCACTTAAGTTTTTTTAAAGAGATATTTGGAAAGAATAAATCATTGATTGTTACTAAATTAATGATAAATGGAGGAGAGTTTAATGTTGTCAGTTATTTCATTTTACTTGAATCTCAGTCAACACTCATAATAACA
This sequence comes from Elephantulus edwardii, assembly GCF_000299155.1. Taxonomy (NCBI): domain Eukaryota; kingdom Metazoa; phylum Chordata; class Mammalia; order Macroscelidea; family Macroscelididae; genus Elephantulus; species Elephantulus edwardii. The sequence goes on from NW_006399753.1 coordinate 42,419,965, forward strand.
GAAATTGAAAAAAAAATAGACTTTCTGCCTTGGGCAGAAACATGCTACCTAAGACATCTTTATAATGCTAATGGGCAAGGATATAAATTTAAGAACTGTATATTTCCATTGTATGCATCGGAAAGTTGGACAGTAAATAAGGAAAACTGGAGAAAAAGGATGCATTTGAATTGTAGTGTTGGTAAAGGGTAAAAAATCTTCTATGCATAGAGAAGCTCTGGTACATTCACACAATGAAATACTAGGCTGCATTGAAAAGCAAGGAACCCATGCAATGTTATTCAAAATAGGTGACCCTGGAGAACATTATGCTGAGTGAAATATCTCAGTCACAAGAGGACAAATACTGCATAGTGCCACTGTTGTAGAATGGGACTGACATCAGGGTTGAGGTAAGACTGAAAAAACTGGATAAATTATGCATGCGGCATTGGAACAGACGAGGGAGAGAACAGTTTACAAGCAATATATGATCGGGTATTATGGTTATGACAAGAGTCCAGAATGAAGGTTGCATAGTGGACTGTACTCGGTGGTGGTGAGGAGGGGGAATTGTATGCCATTGAAGGAATTTTTCTTTTACTTTTCAAAGCGAAGAACGAACATGGGTGGGGGGCAGTGAAAAAATGCAGCAATGAATGAATGGAAATCCAAAATCTTTGTAAATGTTCATTAAAATTAATAAAATAAAATTCAAAAAAAAAGAAAACAAATCTGTATACTGTGAAAGGAACAAACCAACCAACCCTCCTTGGAGGAAGGACATGGTGCTTTTTAGAGACCAGGATGGTGAGACTTTGTCTTCATGCTATTGAGGGACCAGTCTTTGGAAAACCATATGTTGGGGAAAGTAGAGGATCAGTAAAAGGACAACCTGCCAAGAGATAGAGTGATACTGTGACTATGACAGTGGCATTGAGCATGGAAGAGAGAGCAAAAATGATGCAGCATAGAGACTGCATCTATATGCTATTTATTGGGTTGCTATGAGTTGAAATATTCTTGATGACAACTAACAGAACTATAATTAATAACAAATCTTTATGGAATCACATCTTTCTCAGGAAACTTCCAGCATTTGATGATCAATAGAGCACTTAATCATTGTGCCAAAAGGGCTCCATACCTTTGAAAACCCTGTGGAATACAATTTTATTCTTAAACACACAGAGTTTCGATGAATTGTTATCCATTTGAAGACTATATTTTTTTTTTCCATTTTTAAGGGAAGCAGAAACTCTTACTTGACCCCTACCTTTCCCTTCTAGACAACTTGTAGGCTGGATCCTATAGGCTCATTAAAGTACCTTAGGATTCTAAAGTCTTCATTTTTCTAAGTGTTAGATTATCTTTCCTTCTTAAATACAAATTGGTCTTTTAAGAAGCTTACTAATTAAAATTCTGTTATGCTGTACAGAGGTAATGGCGTGGTTGCTGTGATGCTAAACACTGTGACACTGATGTGTCAAATGTGATAATGGTTACCCATGGTGTTTGGTGGAGCTCCCCAATTAAAACAAGCTTGGAAGCAGGAGAGGCATCCAATTCCAAAGAAGCTTGCCTCTGGAAACTCAATAAACATGGAGAAATGATGAAAGTTATACAACTGTTCAGGTCTTTCATTCATAGCATTGCTATGAGTCTTCTACGACTCAATGGCACTTAACAACAATAACAATTAGTAACTACAGATCTTGGTGAAAAGGAAGTCTTGGCTTCCTAGGCTAGCTGGCTTATTTTCATGCTTTCTTAGTCAGTGCGACTTTCATTATTTGTCTGTAACCATGTAGCAAGCAGTGGGACTCCAGGGTCAGAGCTGCATGACTTATTTCAAGGTACATAGAGAATTTCAAAGTCCAAGAGACTCAGTCACTTAGCCTTGGGGAAATGCTGGAGTTGAAAGCTTATCCAGACCATACAAGCTGTCTCCCTGTTCTCTATTGCTAGATTAACAGAGAGGATGTACCAAAGGTGAAGAAGAAAGAATTCTTTGAGTGACATTCTGTCACTCGTTAAAACATCAGTGGCTTTCTGGAGCAGAGAAAAAAAAACCTGTGAGAAAATGTAATATTCACCATCTGTTTGGGATGCTACAATGAACTGCTTTTATTTGTAGTCTCAAAATTTTTTTATTATTCTAATTAAAATCACTCTGGGTACTAGATTAAATTGAAGTAAATAACCGAGGAAAATTTGTTTTAGGTGTTTCTAAGTAATTATATGTAGTAATAATTGAACCAAGACTCTACTTTTTCTTCTTTTTCTTTTGACTTGAAGCCTGATCTCTCAGCCCATTACTACAACCCAGGACATTTGAAGTGAGTAGAATAAAATGATTATTTTTGTACTTTTATTAAGTATTTCTCTTGTCTAAGAATGTAAAGTAAAATATAATAATTATCAGGTCAGTATAAATATACTCAAAGTTAAGCAAAGACAATAAAACATTTTTAAAATTTAGTGGGTTATGAATTATCATCAAAAAATGGATGCTCATAGGTGACTCTCTAGGAAAAAATACAGTCTCATTAATGACCACTAAGACCTTGGGAAACATTTTGTGAAAACGTTTTAGTCAGCACAACTTATCTATTCTTGTGCCTATGATTTTTCATTAAGCCACTCAGCTTCAGTCTTTCTTATCACATAGTAATTATTCTTGAATATTGGCCTGTATAAACCACACCACTAGGAAAATGTGCTTGGTGCATCAACTCCACTTTGCCTTTTAGATGAATAACATCAAAATGTTTCTAGAGACACGTTAACATCTAAGTCTCTAGAATGGGTGTCAGAATTCTCAGAATAGGTGTATTGTAAAAACCCAACTTTTTGTTGTTGTTGTTCCACAATTCTGCAAGCTGAAAATCTGAATTAGGTGGATTAGCCAGGTCCCGTGAACAGCCAAAAGAACAAACAAGTATGTCTTGGAGAAAATGTAATCAAAATTATCTTTAGCAGTAAGGATGGTGAAACTTCAACTTACACACTTTGAGAATATTGTCAAGAGGGGCCAGTTCTTGAAAAAAGACATACTGCTGCGAGAGATAGAGGGTCTGTAGAAAAAAGGAGCCTCAGTAAGATAAATTGACACAATGACTCTGAATATCAGAGATGCTCAAGATGGAGAAGCGGTGGCAAGGGTCACATCTGTTTTTCATAGAATCCCTATAAATCACCATTGGCTCAACAGTCAATAATAAGAAGACAGAAATTGTTCCATGCCTCTCTTTTAGCTTCTCATAGCTTTAAATGTTCTTCAGCTTGCATTATATAGAGCCCCTTTGCTGCCTTTTTGTCTGTAAGTGTCTTCTCTTTCATAGAGGGGAATTCTCATGGCCTTGTTGAAAGAATTGAAAAAAAAACACAAGGCCCCAGGAATTGGCAGGATACCAATTGGCCTATTTCAACAAACAGAGGCTGCCCTAGATGTGCTCACCAAGTTGTGCCAAGAAATCTGGAGGATATCCACCTGGCCAACTGACTGGAAGAGATCTATATTTGTTCTCATTCCAAAGAAAGGTGCTCCAACAGAGTGTGGAATTATTGAACAGTATATCACATGAAATGGCTTGCCTCTGGAAACTCTATGTACGAACTGTGTTCAGATCATTCGTTAGGGTCGCTATGAGTTGTCTACGACTCAATGGCACCAAACAATAACAGCAACAAGGACAAAGAGAGAGCTACATTGGCCTAGTGGAAAGGAAGTTATGCTACCAAGCTGAAGGTGGGTGATTTTCATCTGCAGCCCTGTCAAATTGTTTTCCTGTCAAACATTCTTCTAGGTGGTATAGTACTGGTCTGTGTGTTGCTGTACAGAGGTAACTCGTGGTTGCTGTGATGCTGAAGACTGTGACAGTGATGTGCCAATCGCGGTAATGGGTACCCATGGTGGACAGTGTTGGCTGGAGCTTCCGGACTAAAACAAGCCTGGAAGCAGGAGCGGCATCCACTTCTGAAATGGCTTGCCTCCGGAAACTCTATGCATGAACAGTGCTCAGGCTGTTCATTCATAGGATCTATGAGTAGTCTACGACTCAACGACACCAAACAACAACAACAACAAATCACATGAAAGCAAGATTCTGCTGAAAATTGTCCAAAAATGACTAGAACAGCACATCAACAAAGAACTACCTGAATTGCAGGCTGGATTTAGAAGAGGCCGTAGCACTAAGGATATTATAGCTAATGTCAGATGGATCTTGGCTGAAAGCAGAGAGTACCAGAGGAATGTATATCTGTGTTTCATTGACTATGCAAAGGCTTTTGAGTGTGTGGATCACAACAACTTGTGGCTGACTCTGAGAAGAATGGGAATCCCAGAACACTTTATCATGCTAATGTGAAACCTATACTTGGACCAGGAGACAATCGTCAGAACAGAGTAAGGAAACACTGCATGGTTCAAAATTGGGAAGAGTGTGCATCAAGAATGTGTTTTATAGCCATATCTTTTCAATCTATATGTGGTACAGATTATCTGGGAGTCTGGGGTCTATGAGGAGAAGTATGGAATTAGGATTGGAGGTAAACTCAACAATCTGAGTTATGCAGATGACACAACCCTGCTTGCTGAAACTGAGCAGGACCTGAAGTGCTTCCTGCAGAAGGTCAAGAACTACAGCCTTCAATATGGATCGACATCAGAAACAAAGATTCTCACTAGTGAGCCAATTGTAAGCATCCTGATAGATGATGAAGAGACTGAGAATGTTGACAGCTTCTGTTTGCTTGTCTCTACAATCAACACTTGGTGACAGAAGCTAGGATATTAAACGATGAATTGCATTGGGAAAGTCTGCTGTCAGAGACCTCCCCAAAGTACTGAAGGGCAACGATGTCAGTCTGAAAACTAAGATGCACCTAATACGGGCCATGGTCTTTGCAATTACTTGCTGTGCATCAGAGAGATGGACAATGAGTAGGGATGATAGAAGGAGAGTTGATGCCTCTGAGCTGTGGTGCTGAAGAAGAGTATTGGATATATCATGGACTGCTAGGAGAACAAACAAATTTGTCCTGGAGAGGGTGAAGCCAGGCTGCTCCTTGGAGGCAAGGATTTTGAAGCTTTGTCTGACATACTTTAAACATGTTGCAAGGAGGGATCAGTCCTTGGAGAGGGATGTCATGCTTGGTGGATAGAGGGACAGTGTAGGAGAGGAAGACCCTCGATGAGATGGATTGATTCAGTCACTGGGGTAAAGGGAATAGGTGTGCCAGAGATAATATGATTGGTGAAGGATAGAGCAGGACTTACGGCTCATAGGGTAGCCATGAGTCGCAGGAGACTCAATGGCACATAGCAATAACAACAATAACAGTTGTAAGGAGTTGCACTGCCAACCCAAAGGTATCTGGTTCTATTCCACCAGCTGTTCTGAGGCAGAAGGAAGGGCAATGTCCTTCTCATGTGATTTACAGCATCTGAAATTTCACCAGAAGGGTCATTAAGGAGTCAGTTCTGACTATACAGAAACATAACAACAGCAACAACAGCAAAGTAATTCTTTCATCTATAAAATAGACATGTAGAACTATGATCAACCTTGTCTATACTTTAACTTTACTGAAACATCTTCAAAGATATTGTTTATAAACAAGATCACTTTCATAGATACTAGAACTTTATAAATGGTTTTAAAGTGTGACACATACAGCCCACAACACACTGATAAAAAGAACCTTTAAATATGTCATCTTATGTTGGGTCAAAGAAAAATAGTTGAAAGAACTTGACTCAGAAGCTTCTCTCCAAATTCAGCTTGAAAATGCCATTGCTAAGCCACTTTTTATTTTTCCCTGAGGAGAATGGGATTGGATGTTTTCAAAGTGTTAGTTCAAAGCTCATAACTATTGTCTTGCCTTTCCCCCTATAAAATAGAACTAACACATTTCATAATTGAAACACAAAGGAAAATCTCTTACGTACCTGCATGAAAACGTAGTGGAGGCAAATGGCAGTCAGTGGTAATAAGGATATAAGAACCCCTCGCCCTCCCTAATTCCCAGTCTGCAACATTTGGAAGTGATGCAGATCTCAGCTGGTACAGAGAACAGTTTCATCCACTAAGCTGCAGGAGAGAACACCTGAAATTTTGTGTTTTATTCTATGGTGGAATTTAGTAGGTCGAAACATTAATTGGAAGAAAAAACTTGGTTGTTCTCCAGAATGTCACTTCTTGTTATAGTACTGGGTCTCTCCCAAATGAAGAAGGATCATTTTTAAAACAAAGCAAATTAAATCAAGACAAAACAACTAAACAAACTCTTTTGACAACTGGCATTATTATATGGTTTTGATTTTTAACTGGTGAAATGCATTTTGGATTGAAAAAAAAAGAAGAATGCATTTGCAAATCAGAAACCAAATGTTGGTAAACATAATTTAGCATGCATTGATCCCTTTGCAAGGACTTAAAAGGTCACTGAGACTACCAAAATTATGACAGATTGTTTGAAAGTTTGCCGTAAACACTGGTCTCAAAGCCTGTAACAGTCTCCATCTGTTCAGTGCACACTTGAAAAGAGTCTCGGAATCTAAACAGCATCACAAAGTTACCTGCGATGACACTGCCTTTTTTTGTGGTGGCTGTTTAATTTTAGCTGTGCTGTTTGGGGGAAAATTATTTTCATAAATATTGAATAGACCTTTTTTTCCGGTTGAGATACCTACACACATGCACATGACAGTTGACCATTAAAACCTATTTTCAATTCTATTTGGAATTCAACGGAACTATCAGGTGTACTTTAGTCTGATGTCCACAGCAACACTGAGATGAGAAATTCACAGTGATAAGGGGAGGCATGGGTTTTGAGCTGGAAACGCTAAAGCAGCAGTGATTTACCAGCATATTCTTTAGAAACACCAGCAGAGAGAAAATGAAAATGTGCTCTAAAACGTGTAATTGCCAACCATGCCACATGTTTGAAAAATCACTGCATCTATACTCAGGTGCCATTATCTTGAAAACTTGAATATCTTGCAGTTTGGACTTTTTTGTAATTTAATTGCTTGGTTTTTACAGCTGCAAAACAATATTTCAAATGCATGTTGTTTCTATTTGGTAAAGCATGAAAGATGAGTAACTAAGATAGCTTTAGTTTCCTCTCAAAACAGAACTTTGCCTTACCTTCCTTAGTTTTTTTTGTGGGCATGAAGTAAAATCAAACATCCAGGCATGCTGCCTGGCAGAGAAGCTTGCTTAGGAAGGAGGCCAAATTGTGCAGTATTTTCTCCTTACTTTCTCCCACAGTAGATTAATAGATAACATAGCACTAAATATCAAGTAAGATTTGCCAAGTTTCATCAATGCTGAAATAATTCATTTGCAATCCTTGGAAACCTGAAAACATGAATACAAGCATAATTTGAAGACTGTCTTGGGAAATCGCCCAAGGTAAGGACAAGATTTTACCTGCCAATGGTCAATTGCTTTCAAGTTCTTCATAATAAAGTACTATTTTCCATGTCTTTTGGCACAGATGTTCATTTTGTAGCAAAACCACAATCAATTAGTATTGTGCAAATACTAGACTCCTGTCAGGGCCACTGAAATTGAGTAGCATTGGATTCTCGAAGACTATGAGGTCACTGCTTGTAAACACACTCTTCCACTAGAAAATAAAAGACTAGAAAGACTCAGTTTTATAAGTGCTTGCTATGGAATGAGTTATACAAATAAATCTTTATTATGAGGATCTGACAGAAAAGACAATTTGGGGAAAGTATGTGTCTCTTGACCACTATAATAAAGTTTAGTAGGAATTAAGATATATTCAGAATATTGTTTTCTTTCTTTTATATCAAATTATGAAACTACTCAGGAAATAGGAAACAGTTGTTGTTGCTTTGTTGCAATAGATCAGCAAAAGAATCTGACCAAACATCACTATGCATTACCGTTCTCATTTTTCAGTGAATTAGACAGCTAACTGATTGCAAATCAAATTTGAGCTAGCTTAAAGAAAAAATGGAGGAAGTATTTGCTAATAGAATAAAATAATGTGATAGACTCTCCATGCCAAATGAAATTAGGGTCCTGCGCACTCGTAGGATACTCTTCTTATCTCTGCGTGTCACATTCCTTAGTCTGATTTCCTTTGTGATGACTGGAAATAAGATATGGCTGATGGGTGCCATTGAGTTTGCCCATTCTCATAGCAACCCTGTGCATAAAGAGAATATTCTACTTGATCCTGTGCCATCCTCACAGTTTTTGTTGTACTTAAACCCTTTATTCTAGTCACTGTGTTCATCCATCATTTTGAGGGAACTAGCACCGTTACAGATACCAGCATTTTCCAACTCTATCATCAGAAGGCATTTGGCTTATTTTTCTTTTCCCTGAAGTTAAAATATCATGGAGAAGGATTGGTTTACTGTGATTCACTCAAGTGTGCGTCCCTGTGGGTCTCTCTTTCCAGTAGTGAGTACTGTTATATGACCACCAGCTTTCATAGCCTGTCCTTGGTCAATCTCTTAGGGTCAGGGAAAAGAAATTTTTTAAGAAGACCATAAATCAGGGTGAAACATAAGCCTAGAGCCAACAAAATATTACGTGCTTACCATTTTTAGTTATCTTTTATGCAAAATTTTATCTGAGACTAAAAGACTTAATTTTGATGCCCTAATTTCTCTATTACCTTTTGAATTATGTCCTCCAAAAGATATATTAAAATCCCAACTCCTGCACCTGTGAATGTGTTTGGAAATAAGGTATTTGAAGATGTTATTAGTTGGCATGAGATGATATTGGAGTAAGGTAGTAGCTAATGCTGTGTGACTGATATAAAATAGGAGAACGGGCATAGTCCATTAGATGGAAGGATGACCATGCAAATATGGATGTAGATGAAAGTCAGTGAACAGTAAGAATTAGGAGAAGGTGAGAGAAAGGCTCCACCAGTTTCTAGAGCACTAAAAAGGAAGCAGTAAAAACAATACTCTGCTTTGGGCTTCTGGCCACCAGAATTGAAGACAAATACATTTTTGTTTTTTTAATTTTTTAAAAAGGCAGCTCATCACCATTGAGTCAGTGATGACTCACAGTTGACCCTCCATCAGGTTTTTTCAGAGTTTGTAAATTGCATTAATTACTCATCCGTTTTTGTGAAGATGCTGGTAGTTTGAATTGGTCAAATTTAGCTTAGTAGTTCAACTCCCTGTGGATTATGTCACCAATGTTCCTTACTCTTACATACTATGGAAATTTTGTTTTATTATGGCAACCTTTGTTGTTGTTGTGTAGCATTGACTTCGTACCAACCCATAGCTAGCCCTGAGTGAGTTTCAGAGTCAGTAAATCACATGGGAGGAAATTGTTTATCTTTTTCATGCCTAAAGTATGTGAGATGGATTATATCTCAACATCAAGAAAACAAAATTTCTTACCATTGAAACAAAAGACAACATCATGATAAATAAAGTTTTAAATTGTCAATGATGAATTCTTACTTAGATTCACAATTAACATCCTTGGTATGAACAATCAGGAGATGAAGAGACATATTGCATTGGGAAAATCCGCTGTCAGCCTCTTCAAATTAATAAGAAGTAATGGCTCTACTGGTTCATGATAAGGAATTGTGCTACCAACCTAAAGCTCTGCATTTCTAATCAACTTACTGCTCTGCAGAAAAAAAAAAGGAAATAAAATTCTTTGTGATTTACTATCTCTGAAAATTCACTGGTGGTTCAGCTATGGTTTGGTCTGAACTCTATAGTAAACAACAACAAGAAGTTATGCCTATACTAGGCTGATCTTCAAGAAATCTAGAGGGAAAAGACCTGGCCAACTGACTGGAAAATACTCATATTTATACCCATTCCAAAAAAAAAAAAGTGATCTAACAGATTGTGGAAATTATCAAACAATATTACTCAAAAGCAAAATCCTACTGAAGATTATATATGAAAAAAAAAAAAGACTAACAATGCATCGACAGAAAACTCCCAGAAATGCAAGCTGCGTTTTGAAGAGACCATGGCACTATGGACATCATTGCCAATATCAGATGGACCTGGGCTGAAAGTAGAGAGTAACAGAGGAATGCCAAATTCTTTGACCTTATGCAGTAGGTATTCATGTCTTCTCTTTCAGCAAGTAAGGTCTGTGTCATCTGCAAAATGCATGTGGTTGATGAGTCTTCCTCCAATCCTGATAATACAATTTTAGATATTTCATTTTAACATGTTGCAGCATACTTTTTAAATTGACGACCGTACTTAGAAACACATTTGCCATCATTTGCGGCACATGTTAAACATGTATAGAGAATTTAACTATCACCCGTGAAAAGAAATATTAAAATGGTGACATTAAGTCATGGGAGGCCTTCTTTACCATCTTGAAAAATTGTTTAAAGCCACCTAGGAGTGTGACGTGGTCAGATTTGGATTTTGGAAATAAAAATTTTGCTGGTAGTTTTATCAATGTCAGCTCCCAAGGAGGAAATAATTTTATTTCAGAAGTGTAATTGGACAAGGGAAAATAATTTTTTTTAAAAAAAGTGAAATAGGAAAATCATCAGGTCTTGGTAATTGACTAGAGGCTGGAGTGCTGAGTAAGTAAGGATTAAGAGGAATACATACTAGTAAAAAGATTAGTCTTTACGTGGACTTATTTTAAAGTTTCAGCATAAGTGAGATAATTAAGACAATGCATTTTTCCTCTGTATTCATTTATTTACTTACTAGCTATTATTTCTTTTTCCTTAGTGCTTATGATATAGTAAAGGGATAATTGAATCTATTGTAATAATATATTTAAAATTTCAGTGTGTATACTAAGAACCCCAACAAGAAATTTTTATGTAGCATGTTTTAAATGTTCTCCATAAAAATCTGATTTAATAAATGAGTATATTTTGTTATTATGTCAATTGGCATTTGCTTAGTCAAATTTTTAGGTTCCGTTAGATATGCTGGGGGAAAAAATTAAATATTGCCAACAGTAGAAAACAGTTTCGTCTAGAGGTGATCTATCTGCTAAAGTTTCAAATGAACTTTTCCCCAACTCAAGCTAACGGCTGCCTGCACACATGCCTATAAGATTTATCCTTGTCACCAATGTCCCATCAGGAATTTGAGGAGTTTCATCAATGTCAGCCGAGAACCATTTGTAACATTGAATGAGTACAACTTTGAAGCTATACCTCATGTAATTCATTTTTAGCCGAGCTGGAAATGTGCACAGGATAGATGGCAGAGCTCTATTATAGGATGAATGGGTTGACTGCAAACAGGGCAGAGAAGAAATTCTCTAAGGACATCATGTAAGCCAATTGCCTGCATGTAGCACAGGTCTTGGCTGCTGTGAAACAAAAGAAACTAGAAGATCAGCCTTAGGTGCAGCAATCAGAGATTAGTAGGTTTCTGCTAAAACGTTATGAAAAGTATATGAGGTGAAGACATAGAAAGCAATGCATAATCAAAACTGGGCAGATTTTTTGCAGATCTCACAATTAACTATATCACTATTGACCAGGACTGTTTTAAAATTACTAATATCATTTCATCTGTTTAAATAACTGTTTCAAAATATTTTTCATATTTTCCACAAATAACAGAGTGGATGCAAAGGATTTTTTTTTTTTTTTTGGCGAGATGTTGAGTAAAGGAAAAGAAAACTAAAACTCTTGTCATTAAATTGATTCTCACTCATATGATCCTACATCACAGTTCCAAAGTTATACAAGTTAAAGGGAGAAAGCTTCCTATCTTTTTCTGGAGGAGCAGCTGGTAGATTTAAATCACCAAACTTCGGGGTATCAACCTAACACAAAACACACTATGCCACCAGGGTTTCTTAGGAAAGAGAAACATATAGTGATGATGATGATAATAATAATAGTTATTATTATTATTATTATTATTACAAACTGTAAAACCAAACTCACTGCCATAGAGTTGATTCTGACTCCTATTGACCTATAGGGTTCCAAAACTATAAATCTTTATGGACGAAGATTGCCCATTTTTCTACGGTGGACTTCCTTGTAGATGGGATATATTCTATTCCAAGAGGGCATCTTAAATAATGATAATAGTAACTTTTAAATATATTTAAAACAAGATTCAAACTATTATAAGGTTTGACTTACTTAAAGGCATTTAGAATCCTGAGCTAATTTCCATAAGTATACTTTCAAAGTAGTATTATATATGATAAAATATATCCTATACAGAGATGGAAAAGAAATTTAGTTGGATCTGGAATTTTTATTATTTGTCTTGTTTGTTACAGTGGATCAAAAAGTAAAATGAATAAACAATCAAATGAGGACTCTTAGAACAATACTGATACAAGGTAATTATTTAGTAGTTGCATGTTGTTATTGTTGTTGTTAGGTGCCATCAAGTTGAGTATGACTCCTAATGACCCCATAAACAACTGATCTGAATGCTGTCCTACTGTGTGCCATCCTTATCATCTCTGACACACTTAAACTCATTGCTACGGTAACCATGTCAATCCATCTCATTGAAGGTCTTCCTCTTTCACTGCCTCTCCATTTTTTCAAACATGATGTCCCTTTCTGAGGAATATCGTTTCCTAGAAACATGCTCAAAAATGCGAGACAAAGTTTTGCCATGCCTGCCTCCAAACAGCTCTCTCGCTGAACTTTGTCTAAGACATCTATTCTTTTGGCAGTCCATGGGATATTCAGTACTCTTCTCCAATACCAAACACAAAGGAACCTTTCTCCTGTCTTCTTTATTCATTGTCCAGCTCTCAGATACATAGCAAGTGATTGAAAAGACTATGGCCCAGATAAGGCAGAGCTTAGACTATAATTTGACATCATTGCTCCTCAGTAATTTTAAAAGTCCTCTCCATTTTCAGTCTTCTGGGTAGAGAATTGAACTGAAATTTGGTTTTTGTCCTTGGTTCCTTGAGAAACAACCTTTAAACCTTTGTAATTTCCCAGGTGATCAAAATATCATTGATGATGCTTTTAGACTACATCTGAGAGTTTGTGCTAATGATGTAAGTCTTGGGCTAGGACAGAAAGACCCACCCCCTGGTAATCAGCCTCTAAAGGAGAGAGCTGATGATTGAGTTAGATCAGTAACTCCTACATTGTTGTTGTTGTTAAGTGCCATAGAGTAGTAGATGACCCATAGCAACCCTATGAACAAAAAGTCTTGAACACAAACCTTTCACCTTTTCTCTAAGTTCATAGAGTTTCTGCAAGCAAGCTTTTCTGAAAGTGGATGTCACTCCTTCATAATGAGGTTCAATAAAGACTTTGAATAGAAAAGTCTCATGGAATTCTTGGTGGGTAACAGACATCCATGCATGGAGGAACTTAGCTTGTTCATTGTTTCCAATCCAATTTATTTTTATTTTATCTTGTTTGCATAAAAAGTTAGTATACATTTTGTATCATCCATGGACACTGTGTTCACACATTTCTATATTCCACTGTGTTTCAAATGAAACTATATATTGAGAACCTTCCTAGTACTTACCCTATGTGTGTATTCATTTAAAAATCTTTTTGAAAAGAATTAAAACTAGAGGTTTCTCATATTATAGAATGTATATATACTTATACATACATATATATGTGTGTGTGTATATATATATATATATATGTATATATATATATATATATATACTCTCAAAAGCTGAACTTCTCTGATAATTTGAATCTACCAGCATCAATAAGGGAGACATGTAAACAATCATTCATTGCTATTTATAGTCTTGGAAGCCCAATGGAGAATCAGCTATGAATCAGTTCCAACTCAACACAATGGGAGAGACAGAGAGAGACTGATTCTGACTCAATATTAATGTTGTTGTTGTTAGGTGCTGTCAAGTCATAGATGACTCATAGCGGCCCTATGAACGAAAGACCTGAGCCCCATTTCGGAAGTGTATTCCACTCCTGCTTCTAAGCTTGTTTTAATTGGGAAGCTCCAGCCAACACTGTCCACCATGGGTAACCATTATCACATTTGACACACCAGTGTCACAGTGTTTAGCTTCAGAGCAACCATGAGTTACCTCTGCATGGCAAGTGGACAGTCCAGTGCTATACCACTTATAAGAATGTCTTACAAAAAACAATTTAAACCAGGCTTGAGGGCCGCAGATCAAAATCACCCACCTTGGGCTTGGTAGCATAACTTTCTCTCCACTAGGTCAATGTAGCTTTCTCTATGTTGTCATTGTTATTGTTGTTAGGTGCCGTTGAGTTGTAGACAACTCCTGCAACCCAGTCTTGGACACCAAGCTCCCGTAGAACCCAGCTCCTGTAGATGGCTTTCAAAATGGATTCCAGCCTCATGCTGCCGACCAAAAGGCTTTTTAACTCGGGGGCTGTATCCCCTCCCCTCACTTCCTGTAATGAATCAACTTTCCACCCTAAGGCTCACCAATCTTGCCCACCAAGATCCAGTAGAAAACAGCTTCTGTAGATGGCTTTCAAAATGGATTTCCCAATATTAATGTTAGAAATGATTGAATTCAAATTGTAAGGAAAGTCTTTCCTACTTTCCTGAGTTTTTCAGTTGTTCTAGTAAATTATTAAACAGAGGAAATAGGGGAAACTAAAATTTCATAAGTGAAGAAAATTTCATGTGTCCTAGGACCTCTAAGATTATGACTGGCATCTAAAATCTTAGGAAGAATGACAGAATGAAGAACTGTGTCCTTTAATATATAACATCTGATCTCTCTGAGTGATTAGAGAGAGTAAAAGAAGTACTTTGTAGATATTATTAGAAGGGGAACAAAATTGATCATATGTTGATTTGAATGGATCAATACATTTCATGTTCCAGAGTGATAATTTGACTTTTCAAAGCAAATACTTTCCTAGGTTTGTGGACTTCCAAAATGATTTAACGTTTGTGTTTGAACACTATGTCCAACACCGCTGCTACCACCAATTACCATCAAATTGATTTTGACTCATAGTGGCCCCACCCGTTTCAAGGTAGAGCTGTGTTCCATAGGTTTTAAATGATTGGCTTTCCAGAAGTAGATAGCCAGATGTGCCTTCTAAGGCAATTTTTGGTGGACTCAAACCTTCAAACCTTTCTATTAGCTGCCAAGCATATTAATTTTGCAATTTAAAGCTCAATTAATTGCACTGTCAATGGCAAATTAGGAATTGTTTAAATAGCTCCACCCAGTTCTACATAAAATTCATTAGTGTTCTAGATAATAAGGTTTTATCTTTTGCTAATTCCAGAAGACCTTCCCTGTTGTTCCAGTATAACCTAAGTATGGTGATCCAGCTGAGATTAAAATTTAGTAGTTTAAATAACAGAGCCATTAATAAATCTATTATTAATACTATGAGTTCTAGAAAGAAAAGGGTTTTACTTATTTGCTTTGTTTGATATGTAACTTTGCTGTGTATACATTGTTGCATGAAATGAATTACGGTTATGATATTTACTTCAAACTAAGATTAACACATTTTAATTTATGAAAATATAACATAGAGTAATTGATTTTAAGATAAGTCTCATCTTTTTTTCTTTAATAACTAAAAATGCCTTGTCAAAGACACAAATGTCCTGTTTTATTTTGAGTTTTATCTTCTGGTATAAAAACAATGACTACCACTACTGATTTAATCTGAGGATATTTTAATAAAAGAAAAAGAGTAAATCAAGCTAACCATTAATAGTGTATCTATGGCTATTAATTTTTTTCTTCTATAAATAAATAATCCTATTTAGAGGCTGCAGTTATCTGACCAGAGATTCATTATCTTATGATTATTACGGGACTTTGGATAGGTCCATAAATCCAGATACTGAAAGGTGTCATATCATGAAAGTGATTTCAGGAGCAAGAGGGTTTTTTTTTCTTTCTCTCCTTTCTGTTCACAATGTCTAGCTTGTATTTCTAGGATGAGCACTTAAAATAGTCATTTACCAATGTATGTCTTTATTGAAGATGTCCATAAAAGAAAAATGGAAAGCAATCCTGCTATCACCCAATCACCCCACTGATGAACAAAGACATTGCTTTCAATAAGTGATGTTATTCAAACAGTGCTTTTACTAGATTTTTTTGCCCTCTCTTTTATGATTTTTCAATAGACAGCACTAAAGTTTGACAAGTTAACAAGCTCATAATTTTAGGGGTCCTTTCTAGTTTTCACTATAAATAAATTTTTAAATCAGTGATGAATATCTTGTTACATTTCTTAACCATCCTTATATTTCATATTCTTTTGATAAAGTGCAATTTGAGTTATATGATAATAACCAGTTTTTATAGCATTAACATTATAGTAGGAGGATCACTATGCAGAATGAATTATCTATGTGATGTGTTGTGTTTTTTTTTAAAATAATACTAGTATATTTGCAAAATTTAAATTCTGAGGGGACATTTAGAGGTCATTATGAATATTTCAGTAACCAAATAGAACTATTTACAGTTTTAATAAGAAAATATTAAATCTCATTTTAGACTCCAGGTTTTGAAAAACAAAACAAAACTCAAACCTAACCAGTTACCATTGAATTCTGACTCACAGCAGCAGTATATATAGAGAGAAGGTTGTGCTCCATAGAGTTTTCAATAATTAGTATTTTAGAAGTAGCATACCAGACCTTTCCTCTGAGGTGCCTCTGTGTGCACTAGGATCTCCAACCTTTGGTTCGTAGCTGAACTTGTCAGTTATTTGCACAACTTATATACTCTCAGATTCTAAATAAAGTAGTGCTATTTGGTGACATAGTGGATTACACTTAGGTCTGCTAGTGAATAGATAAGTCATTTGAAACTTCCAGGCACTCCTTCACGCTAGAAGGATGACTAATATCCTCCTATAGATTTATAACCTCAGAACCAGATGTAGGGTTGCCATGAGTTAGAATCAACTTGAAAGTAGTGGGTTTGATTTATTTTTTAAATTCTATTGCCATGCCACCTAGCTTGGATTAAAGCAATTACTATGATTAGATTCTAGATAAATGAGAATTTGTAACAGTTATAGTCACAATTTTAGTTCTGGTATTTTTCTATTAATATTAATCTTATGTTTTAGAATGTAAACATTTTATAGGCAGAAAGCTTTTCTTGATATTTATTGCAACTCAGTGCGAAATACACCTACACATGAAGAAAGACTTCTTGTGATAGAGACTGAGTGAATAAATGAAATTCCTCACACCCTAAAAAACTGTTATATGTCTTTAATGCAGAATACCACAATCAGCATTCTTGGTTCTTGCAACCAGGAAATAAAAAGATGAATTGCTTTAGGAAAATCTACTGTCACGGACCCCTCCATAGTACTGAAGAACAATGATGTCAGTCTGGAGACAAACGTACACCTGATCCAGGCCATGGTCTTCACAATTACGTGCTATGCTTTAGAAAGCTGACCAATGACTAGCAATAATAGAAAGATAATTGATGCCTTTCAGTTATGGTGCTGGAGAAGAGTATTGAATATCCTATGGACTACCAGCTAACAAACAGGTTCATCCTAGAGAGGATAAAACCAGGCTGATCCTTGGAACAAGAATTCTGAAACGTAATCTGACATACTATGGACATGTTGCAAGAAGGGACCAGTCCTTGGAGAGGAGCATCATGCTTTGGAGGTTAGAAGGACAGTGCAAAAGAGGAAGATTCCCTATGAGATGGATTGACTCAATGACTTGGGTAATGATGATAGGGGTGCCAGAGACAATAATGTTGGCACAGGATAGAGCAGAGTTCAGGGGTGTTGTACATAGAATCACTATGAGTCGCAAGTGACTTGGCGGCACATAACAACACTACAAAAACAACCAAAAAAATTGAGAGTTATGTAAATAACTGCCTTTTACAAAAGTTTGCTAAACTGATTAACATAGTTTACAAAAAGAATTTATTAACCTTACTCCCTAAAAGTAGTTTATACATATAAAAATCTGTCTCAAACAATTATAAATAATATTTATGTATTTTTTAAGAAAGGACTGAAATATAGCAAAGGATTTCTTCCTAATGGATGTATGCAATTCTTTAAAACATTCATGTTCTGTACTTAGCATATGCTCAGCCTAACTTCATATCTTGACACACTGCTACCTTAAAAATTGTCATTTTCCCCTGAATAGCTTTTTATTTGCTACCATCACACTGGCTCTATGAGGAGAATTGTGGCATCAGGTTTGGTGGAAGGTCTATTAACAATCCCCATTATGCAGATAACACAACCCTGCTTGCTGAAACTGAGGAGGACCTCATGCACTTGCTCCGAAGGGTCAAGGACTGCAGCCTTCAGTATGGACTAAGGCTCAATGTCAAGAAGACAAAGATTCTCACCACTGGACCAATTGGCAGCATCAGGATTGATGACGAAGAGATTGAGAGTGTTCACAGCTTCAGTTTGCTCGGCTCCACAGTCAACACTCTTGGCACCAGCAGTCAGGAAATCAAAAAGCGTATCGCGATGGGTAAGTCTGCTGTTAGGGACCTCTCTAAGGTACTCAGGAGCAACAGTGTCTCTGGAGACTAAGGTGCGCCTGATACAGGCCATGGTATTTGCAATCGCTTGTTATGCATCAGAGAGTTGGACAATGACTAGGGAGGACAGAAGGAGAGTGGATGCTTTTGAGCTGTGGTGCTGGAGAAGAGTACTGAATGTACCCTGGACTGCCAGGAAAACAAACAGATTTATCTTGGAGAGGATTAAACCAAGCTACTCCTTGGAGGCAAGGATTCTGGGGCTTCGTCTGACATACTTTGGACATGTTGCCAGGAGGGACCGGTCCTTGGAGAGGGACATCATGCTTGGGAAGGTTGAGGGACAACGCAGGAGGGGAAGACCCTCTATGAAATGGATTGATTTGGTAACTGGGGTAATCAGGATGCGTGTGTCAGAGGTGGTGTGGTTGGCGCAGGATAGAGCAGGGTTTAGGGCTGTTGTGCATAGGGTCGCTATGAGTCGGAAACGACTCGACGGCACATAACAACAACAACAACAACAACAGCAACAATCACACTGGTTTCTCTATTTTTTAATTCAGTAGTAGAAAGGTCATGGAAATTAGTGCTTCTGGTTTTTAAGTGTGCAAAGTTACTGGATACATCATGATGGTGAAGAGGTATGACTTTAACGAAGCTGCTAGAAATTCATGATGCTTGAAATGATTACTGCTGTAGCATTGTCCTTCTGCACTGTATGCCATGGTGTTTAACTGTCTTCTTCCTCTTGACTCTCTTCCAGTGCTTCTGAAATTCTTAGAGAAGGAGGTATGGTTCCAGACCAAAGGAATGTTTCTTTAAAAATAATTTAGGTTCTTGCAAAACTGCTGGACTCAGATTTCTTTTAACTGGGCTTGGTAAGGAAATAGTGCATTTGTGTGACCTGACACGCTTTTGCTTGTTTGATATTTTCATCTAGAAATATGTTACATGTGAATGCTTTAATGGTTTACAGTTTTTTTAAGGTTGTCGCTTTTGAAAACCTCATCCAAGACTAAGATTGATAAAAGGGGGAGAGACCAATTTAAGAACTGTAGCAAGAGATACAAGAGGTGGCGTGAACTTATTGATTGTGGTGAAATCTCAAATCCTCAGGATATGGAGCTCCCAATTCTTGGTCTCTACAGAAAGACTCTTTCTATAAAGGTTAATCCTATCAGCAAAAATATCTTCTAGATGGCAATGGGAAGAAGGGGCAAGCCCACTATGTGGAAATTTGTTTGTACTTTTCTCCAAACATCTGAGAGATGCTGGCTGTTTTTCCTCATCTAACATCTCACTCAGGTGGCCAAAGGAGGAGCTTTATATTCTTCATTCCTCCCTTCTGTACTTCCAGTTTCATTGGATTGAGAGGCACAGGCATGTTTCAGTCATTTCACCAGGTTCCATGACAACACTATGGACATTTCAATAACCAGGAAAAGAGGCCTGGCATCTGTGTGACCCCAGTTGTACATTCAACACCTAACCAATACTTGCTGTGTTGGATTTGCCCCTAAAGCAAAGGAGTACTGGTACATTGATGGAAGGTCTTCAAATCTTTCACTTCCTGCTCCCATAAAATTTAATTGTTACTGTAAAGGGAAAGCAGCTTTCTTTTTGCTTATTACCCTCTGTTGTTGTTGTTGTTGTGTACTGTTAAGTGGTAACCAACTCATAGCTGACCCTCCAGCAGGTTTTTTTCTAGAGGTAATAATTCACACAGGAGGAGATTGCCTATCCTACTCCAGCCTATTTTCCCTTGTGGTTGTTGTTTCACCATACGGTCAGAACTGACCCATAGCTATTCCTCGCACAGGTTTTCATAGGCAGTTAAGCACAAGGAAGGAGATTGTCCATCCTTCTCCAGTGAAGCGGCTGGTACCTTCAAACCGCGTACCTTCGAGATCGCCTTGCAGCTTCTTGGCACTAGGCCACCAGCACTCCCTATTCATGTTTTTAAATTGATAAGGAGTTGAGCTATTAAGCAAAGGTGGTGCCACCCTGGCATTTCCAATCTATTAGGAGGTCTTTAAGAGGGAGATGGGCAAGCTCTTCTTGTGTTAAGATTTGTTGTTTCTTGTTGTTGTTATTTATGTACCTTTGAGTCACCTGTGTCTCATAGTGACCCTATCTACACCAGCCCTAAACCCTGCTCTATCCTGTGCCAATCTCTTTGTCTCTGACACACCTCCCGCCATAACCCCAGTCACTGAATCAATTCACCTCATAGAGGGTCTTCCTCTCCTGCACTGTCCTTCCACCTTCGCAAGCAAGACATCCCTCTCCAAGAACTGGTCCCTTCTTGCAACATGTCCAAAGTATGTCAGATGAACCTTCTTAATCCTTGACTCCAAGGAAGGACCAGCTTGGTTTAACTTTTTCCAGGATGAAACTGTTCTCTTAGCAGTCCATGGTATATTCAATACTCTTCTCCAACACCACAGCTCAAAGACATCAATTATCATTGTAACATCCCTAGTCATTGTCCAGCTCTCTGAAGCATAGCAAGTAATTGCAAAGACAATGGCCTATGTCAGGTGCACCTTAGTCTCCAGACTGATATCACTGCTCTTCAGTACTTTGCAGAGGTCTCGAATAGCAGACTTTCCCATCACAATACATCTTTTAACGCCCTGGCTGCTTGTGCTGAGAGTGTTGATTAAGGAGGCAAGAGAACTAAGGCTGTGAACAATCTCAATCTCTTCATCATCTACCATGATGCTGCCAATCAGGCCAGTGGTGAGAATCTTTGTTTTCTTGAGATTGAGCTTCAATCCATATTGAAGGCTGTAGTCCTTGACCTTCTGCAACAAGTGCTTCATATCCTCCTCAGTTTCAGCAAGCAGGATTGTGTTCACCTGATGGTATGCATAGAAATCAGATTGATTACATCCATGGAAAGAACCACTGGGGAAGCTCAATATCAGCTGTGAAAACTAGGCCTGGCACTGATTGTGGAAAAGATTACCAACTGCTCATATGCAGTTTCAAGCTGGAGGTAAGAAAAATGAAATCCACAGGAACCAAAATATGACCTTGGTTCTATCCCACTTGAATTTCATAACCATCTCAGGAATAGATTTGAAGCCTTGAACACTACTAATGGGCGAAGACCAGAAGAGTTATGGGAGGATATCAAGAATATCGTCCAGGAAGAATGCAAAAGGTCATTACAAAGCCAGAGGAGGGAAAAAAGACCAAAATGGATGTCAGAAGAGACTTAGTATCGCACTAGAGAGTCAAGAAGCCAAAGCAGAGGGAAGAAATCAAAATATTAAGGAGATGAACAGATGATCTCAAAGGGCAGAGTGAAAAGACAAAGTATTACAATAAAATGTGCAAAAATCAAATGTGAAAATCAAAGTAGCTGAACTCTTCAGCATTTCTTAAGCTCAAAGAACTGAAGAACAAATTCAAGCTTTGCATTGCAATATTTAAGGATACTTTGATCAAAATATTAAATGACCCAAGAAGTATTAAAAGAAGATGTAAAGAGTATGGTCATGGTACCAAAAGGAATTAGTGGACACATCAGAATTTCATAAAACAACATATGAGCAAGAGTCTGTGGTGATGAATGAGGAAGTTCAAGCTGCTTTGAAAGAATTGGCGAAAAATAAGGCCCCAGGAATTGATTGTATAACACTTGACATAATTCTTTTTATTAATTTTAATGAAAGTTTACAGACTTAGGGTTTCCAGTCATTCATTGTTGCACTTTTATCCCTACCTACCCCTTCCCCCAAATTCACTTTTCTCCTTG
>NW_006399753.1:42443720-42444378 GCF_000299155.1 Elephantulus edwardii
TGGTACTAGGGATATTGTTCAGAGAAATGTCACTGATCATGCAAAGACATTTGACTGTGTGGATCACAACAAACTTTGGCAAACTCTGAGAAGAATGGAAATCTCAGAACACTTGATCATGCTAATATGAAACCTATACTTGGACCAGAAAGCAGTCATCAGAACAGAGCAAGAAAACACTGCATGGTTCAAAATTGGGAAGGGTGTACGCCAGTGTGTATCTTATCTCCACACCTTTTCCATCTATATGCAGAACAGATCATCCAGGAGGCTGGGCTCTATGAGGAGAAAGGTGGCAGCAGGATTGGAGGAAGATTCATCAGATGACAAAGCCCTGCTTGCTAAGATTTGTAGCCTTTGAAAACCCACTAGAGAATCACCTATAGGTTGATTCTGACCTGATGACAATGAGTTTAGTTGAGTCTTTGAATGTTTTTTAAAGTCCCCAAACCCAGATTCTTACAGCATTTGATCATGGGTGAGATAAGCAAATGAGGCAGAAGATATGGCTCTGGGAAAGTGTTCTTGCGCAAATGGGTGGCTGCCATAGGAGCTCAGTCAGGCTTGGCTGTGCCTGCTGCATTGGGCTGTGTAACTCTCCCCCCACTTCTTCTTCCCCTTCCCCGATACTGCCACTGGTGTCCATTTCCCCAGCTTC
>NW_006399753.1:42445523-42481560 GCF_000299155.1 Elephantulus edwardii
GGTTTCACATTAGAATGATTGAGTGTTTTGGGATTCCCATTCTTCTCAGAGTCAGCCACAGCTTGTTATGATCCACACAGTCAAACGCCTTTGCATAGTCAATGAAACACAGATATACATTCCTCTGGTATTCCCTGCTTTCAGCTAAGATCCATCTAACATCAGCTACAATATCCCTAATACCATTACCCCTTCTAAACATTTACCAACTTATAAATGTCTCCAAATTCTATAGTGTACTTCCATCATAATTCCATTGTATATAACAAACAACTGAAAGCCAGAGAAATTAGCTAAATTATTATGCCTAACTAGTACACAAAGTCTCTGCAGCTGTTGAGTCAATTCTAATTTGTAGAGACCTTATGAAACAAAGGATTTCCTAGGGTATAATCTTTGTGGAAGCAGATGGCTATAACTTTGTTTCTAGGTCAGATGGTGGTTTTGAACTATCGACCTTTGGGTTAGTAGTTGAGTGTTTAACTGTAGTGGCACCAGCGTATTCAGCTGGCACTTCACTCACTGTCATCTAGATGGTTCCAAGTCATGGCGGCCTCTCATCAGGTTTCCATGTCTGTAAACGGTAATGGAAGGAGACTGTCCATTTATCTTCATCAGCTCATGCACTTGAATTGCTTGAGATGAGAGGCTTAGAGTTTGAAGTGCAACTCCCTACGGACTATGCCACCAGTGTTCTCTTGCTTCTTCTTGTTTTGGTTGTTAGATGTCATCAAGTCAAGTACAAGTTATAGTGACAGTATAAACAACAAATCTGAAACCTGTCCTAAACTATCCCATACGTATCATCTCTGCTACAGTTACTGTGTCTGTCAATCTATCTGGTTGAGGTTTTCACTCTCCATCACCAACCCTTCACCTTTCCAAACACAATATCTTTCTCCAAAGGAATGGTTTCTCCTAGCAACATGCTGAATATATGTCAGATGAAGCATCACCATCCTTGCATTTAACCCATTGCCACACACTTTTAATTGACAACAGTACTTAGAAACACATTTTTGCCATCATTTGCGGCAATTAAGGATCATTCTGGCTGTACCTTCTCCAAGACATTACCTGTTCTTTTGGCAGTCCATGTTTTCAAACACCACACTTCAAAGTCTTCAATTCTTCTGCCATTGTTCAGTTCTCAGCAGCACAGGAGATGATTATACAAGGTCATAATCAGAATTAGGGATACGTTAGTCCTCAAACAAACATAATTGCCCCTCATTAATCTGGAGAGCACCAATTTGCTATAAGTAGGACCTGAACTGATGACACCTAACAGGCCTGGGGATAAGCTGTTTTGCAATCTCAAAGGCATGCAATTCAAATCTGCCAGCAGCTCCATGGGACAAGGATGAGCAATCTCCTCTTGTGTGATTAACTGCCTCTGAAAACCCTCTGCTGGGTCAGTTATGAGTCGCTTCAGACTCAATGGCACATAACAGCAACAACAAAAACATGGGAGCTCTGCTAGCCTAGTGGTAAGAAGCTGTGCTGCAATCCCAAAGGAACACATTTCGATTCCAACAGCTGTTGTTAGTGGAAAGCTAGGCAATTTGTTCCTGTGTGAATAACTTTCTCTAAGAACCTGCTGGAGGGTCAGATGTGGGTCAGTTCTGACACAACAGCATACAACAATTCAATTGAATACAACATCAGATAAGCAAATCATTCCCAAATGCAATGAATTGACAGACAGGTGATGTACCTCTAAGAGAAAATCATAAAGGCAAGGTGGCATACAAATATTATGGCAGAGAACAGCTTTCTCAGGCCCCAGATGAGGCCATGGTAGTGTGTAGAATTGGTTCAGATAGGGGCATTATGGCACAAGCAGTGGATAAACTAGATGTTTGGCCTTAGTATTTGTGGCCCTTAGGCCTAAAGAAGGGAGGTATGTGACTCAACCATCTTCCTCCTTGCTAGGACTCTGCTTCAAGGCCCAGGTGTACCTGACTCAGGACGTGGTATTTTTAATCACTTGCTGTGTATTTGAGAGTTGGACAACAAATAAGAATGATAAAGAATGAAGAATGTATACATTTGAGTTGTGATGTTGGAGAAGAATACTATATACTGCCAAAAGAACAAACAGATAGATAGATCTTGGAAAAAGTGCAGCCAGAGTGCCTCTTGGAAGCAGGAATGACAAAACTTCATCTCATATATTTTGGGCATGTTGCTAGGAGTAGCTATTCCTTAGAAAGGGACATCATGCTTGGAAAAGTGTAGGATTAGCAAAAGAAAAAAAGACCCTCAATGAGATGGATTGATTGACACAGTAACTGCAGCAAGGGTCTCCAGTGTATCAGAGATGATGAGGATGACACAAGGTAGGACAAGGTTAAAATCTGTTGTTCTCAGAAAGACTGAGTCAAACTAGACTCAATGACACCTACCAACAACAAAAAAAATAAGTATTAATAAATAGGTATTAACATTGAAAAAAAATTATGTGGAATGAAGTAAATAAATAAAAATGGACAAATATGGTTAACTTCCACTAATATGAACAACTTTAAGTCAGCAAATGTGTAGAGAAGAAACTGCCAATGATTACCCAGAGTGTGAGACAATAGGTAAGGGGAAAATCTTTGTCAACTAGCGTTATATCTTTCCTGTAGTGATCAAAAATGTTATCATAGATAGTGGTGATAATTGCACCAAGTGTTGCATTATTTGTATTTTTCAGAATTAAAAATAGCACGTATCTCATCTTTTTCCCTCAAATAAATGTTCTTTTAAAGGATTAAAATGTGAGAGAGAAAAATTACCTTGGAATGAGAGACTAATAAAAAATTGTGAATAGATTTGTAAAATAAACAAAAAAGAACTTTGATTAGTAAAAATGTAAATAAAAAATCAGTGACTGATTAAGAAGATTGGAAACAACTGTAGAGAAAATTGGTATTTGATAATTATTTTTTTATTTTATGTAGATTTGCGTACAAAAATTCATATAAATTATGTTTCATTCATATACATAGTTTTTCACACATTCCTTCATTCATGTAATGTATCATACAACCATTCCCATGCACTAATTAAAATAAATCATTACTGATTTATGTCTATTATCACCTTATCTTTTCAGGTCCCCACTAGCTATATGTTAATTCTTTCACCTCCTCCCTCTACTCACCAAATTCTGAGACCCTTTGCTTTTCCTCTTTCCCATGTTTCAGGCCCTCTTTGGACTTTTATACACATCTAGTTATGCTTCTATTTTTACAATAATGGTCTTATGTAGTATTTGTCCCTAAGAGACTGAGTTAGTTCATTCAGCATTACGCTTTTTAGCTTTTCCTATATTATACTTCATGAAATCATTGCCCCTACAATCCACATAGTATTCCATTGTGTGAGTGCACTATAATTTCTCACTCCATTAATTTGTTAAATAGATATTTGAGCTCTTTCCATTTTTTTCCTATTGTGAATAATGCTGCTATGAACATGAAGGTACAAATTTCCATATATGTCTCAGTTCTATTTTCCTCAAGGTATATTCCTAGCAATGGAATAGCTGAGTCATGTGGCATTTCTGTATTTACTTTTATGGGGTAATACCAAATTGCCTTTCAGAGTGGTTGCCCCATTTATAATCCCACCAACAATGTATGAGGTCTCCAATCTCTCTGCATCCTCTCCCACATTTATTGCTTACTGTCTTGTTAAATTTTGCCATTGTGAGAATCTCATTGTGTTTTTTATTTACATCTCTCTGGTTGACCTTCCTTCATGTATCTGTTGGCCATATGACTTTCTTTCTTTGTGAAAAAGTCCATCCATGACTTTTGCCTATTTTATGATTGGGCTATCAATCTTTTCCTTATGGAGGCCCTGTAAATATTCTGTAAACTTGTGTTATGAGATTCTTATCTGCCAAATATTTATTCTCAGTCAGTAGGTTTTATTTTCACACTATTGGAAAAACTTTTTGATGCACACAGTTACTTACTCTTTAGAAGATCCCATTAATTAATGTTATCCTTTCCCGGTTGTGCATTTCTGACTGTTTGTGACAGACTATTTATACCATAGGCAAGGGCTTCTGAGTTTGGTCCTATTTTATCTCTTATGATCTTTATGTACCGGGGCTTTACCCCTAGATCTCTGATTTACTTTGAGTTGATTTTTATGTGTAGTGTGAGATTTGGATCCTGCCTCAGTTTTCTGGAGATAGAAGTTCAGTTTTGCCAGCACCATTTGTTGAAGAGATTGTTGTTTACAAATTTGATGGACTTTGATTCCTTGTCAAATATCAGTTGACCTTAGGTTGTTGTTAAGTAGCGTCAATTTGGAATCAACCCATAGCTGACCCTCCAGAGGGTTTTAAGAGGCATTTAATCACATGGCAGGGGATTGCTTATCCTTCTCCCGTTGAGCAGCTGGTGACCTTGAACCACTTGCTTTCAAGATTGCAGCACGCTTCTTGCTACTAATTTCTAGGTTCTCAAATCTGTTCCGTTTGTCCATGAGTCTGTCATTGTACCATTATCATGCAATTTTGATATTTACGCCTGGTTGTGAGGTGAAGGAGTGCTATGATTCCCACCACATTTTTTTTTCAGAACTGATTTTCTTATTCAGGGTCTCTTTACAAATAAAATTGCCAATTGCTTTTTTTTTTATGTCTTTGAAAAATAAACTTGGTATCTGTATTGAGATTGCTTTAAAACATAAAGATTGCTTTTGATAGGATTGTCATTTTCACTACATTGAGTCTTTATATCCAAGAATAGAAAACAATTTTCTATTTGTTTAGGCCTCTTCTATTTTTTTTTTTTGCAATAGTGTTTTATAGTTTGATTTATAAAGGTCTTTAATGCCTCTAATTGGGTTTATTCTCAAGTCTCTCAATTTGTGGCTGGCTATTGAAAATTGGTATTGCTTTCTTAGTTTCCTTATCTGTGTTTTCTTTGTTACTAATTTTTGTATAATGACCTTATATCCTTCTACTCTGTTAAATTGATCTACTAAACTGGTCTATTTTGTCAAGTTTGTTTTTTTTTTTTGTTTTTGTTTTTCTATGTATACTATTGTATCATCTGGGTATAGCTGCAGTTTAACTACCTCTGTGCCAACTTGGATGCCCCTTATTTCCTTTTCCTAGTAAATATTTCCAATACAATATTGAATAGGAGTGGTGAAAGTGCGCAACCTTGTCTGGTACCTATTCACAAAGAATATACTTCAGCTTTTCTCTTTTGAGAAGACTGTTGACTCTTGGTTTTGTGCATACACTGTTCACTATGTTGAGGAAATTCACTTCTATTCCTATTTTGTTGAGTATTTTAATCAGGATAGAGTGCTGATTTTGTTGAAGGCCTTTTCTGAATCAATTTATAGGATCATGTGGTCTTTTCTTTATTTCCAGTACTGTGTTGGCTCTTCATTCTATCTTATGATGATTTTTTATAATGTTCTCATACCTCTTTATATTTAGCTTCAATTCTTTCTTCAGTCTTTTATAATTTCTTCTGTAGTTGTTCATGTTTCTCTATATCAGGATATTTCCTCTGCCTCCCTGTCTCTGGGATTTTCATTAGGTCTGCAATATGCTGTGTTTTTTCAGAAGACTTGTATTGTTTATTCAGAATGTTTGAAACTGCCTGCTTCTTTATTAAAATGATGTGAAGCTTTTCTTGGTATGTATTAGGTGTTTCTATTGTGGCTGTGTATGTTGTTGACAGTTCTTTATCTTTATGATGTAACTGATTAGTTACCCACTTAAAGTGTTCTCTTTATGAGGGAAAGCATCTTGCTATCACAAGAGTTCTTTCTGATCCTGTGCAGATGAAATGCTCACCTTTTGTAAAGTCTGTCAACATCTTTCTGGTCTACAGTGCAGCCCTATAGGAAATTTACCTGTGTGCTGCCTACCTCTTTTAAAGTTTGTGGTTATCCTTGGTGTGGCCTGAAAACAATTTTCCCTGATTACTACTCTCTTTCTATCCTGGATGGGGTGAAGGGGGCAGTCATGTTTATCTCTATGTAGCTAACCTTTCAGGTTTCCTGGTGCCTAGTGGGAAACTCTCCTATGTGTGGCCCTCCTCTTGTAAAGTTTGTAATTGTTCTTGGTGGTGCTGATGCTTAGCAAAGTTGGAGACAAGCTTCCCCTGATGGATGCACATTCTCTGAATAACAAATATTAAGAAATTTCTAAGAATACAAAAGAAAGATGTCACTATTACAATCAAGGTGAGATGTATATAGGAAGTCATTATTGTTTACTGTAGAGTGGGAATGGACTCATAGCTGACCCTGTGGTAGATTTTAAGAGGCAGTTAATAACATGAGAGGAGATTGTCCAACCTCCTATAGAGCAGCTGGTAGTCTCGAAGCATATGCCTTCGGAATTCAGCACTGTTCTTGTCACTAGGCCAACAGTATTAATAAAAGGAGAGAATTGAGAAGGCTAAAGGCATTATTTGGAAAGATAGTATTTAAAAATCATCCAGGATTAAAGTTATTATGTCTCAGATCTATTGAATTCAATTAATTATAGTTAAGGATAAGGAATGATTAATTTTTAGATACATCTGAGTGAATCTGCAAAATAAACACCACAATGCAAAGATTTGAAAGAAGTTACAAAGCAAACACAAATTAGTGGCAAATTACTGGCAATTAAAATTAGACAATTTAATGAACAAAGGAAAGAAGCAAACAGAGTATAATTATATCCTCAAAGTAGTGATAGAAAAAAAAAACACAAATACTATTATAAACCAAGGTAAATGGAATTGAATAGAGAGCTTAGAAAAAAAGTTCCTTCAGAAAAATATAAGACTTTTTTCAAAAGAATTTATAAAAGGAAGTATAATATTAAGCAAACAAATTAGAAAATGTGGAGATATCTAGACAAAGCCAACTACTGAAAACAAACATATAATGTGTATTTGTTTGAAAAAAATAGATTAGAAAACGTTGTTATATTATGTGAAATGGAAAGAATAATCAGAATTATATATTTAAACAAGATAGGCATATTTTTCAGAATAAGGATAAATATATTAACTTTATACTTTAAATAATTACACATGTTAACAATTAAGGATGCTTTGGGTTGAGTATTAAATGATTCAAGAAGCACTAAAAGATGGAAGAAGAGTCACTGTACCAGAAGGAATTGGCTGACACAGAAGAATTCAATGAAATAACATATGAGCAAGAGCCTGGGGTGATAAAGGAGGAAGTTCAAGTTGCTCTGAAAGAATTGGCAAAAAACAAGGCTCCAGGAGTTGACGGCATTCTAATTGACATATATCAACAAACAGGTGCTGCCCTAGGTGTGCTCACTAAGTTGTGTCAAGAAATCTGGAGAACAGGAAGCTGGCAAACTGACTGGAAGAGATCTATATTTGTTCCCATTCCAAAGAAAGGTGACCCGACAGAATGCAGAAATTATTGAACAATATCATTGATATCCCATGCAAGCAAGAATCTGCGTAAATTATCCAAATATGACTGGAGCAACTCATCAACAGAGAACTGCCAGATGTGCAGGCTGGATTTAGAAGAGGTCGTGGTACTAGGGATATTATAACTAATGTTAGATGGACTTGGCAGAAAGCAGAGAGTACCAGAGGAATGCCTTTCTGTGCTTCATTGACTATGCCAAGGCTTTTTACTGTGTGGATCACAACAAACTGTGGCAGACTCTGAGAAGAATGGGAATCTCAGAACATTTGATTGTGCTTATGCGAAACCTATACTTGGATCAACAGGCAATCGTCAGAACCAAGCAAGGAGACAAAATTGGGAAGGGGTTCTGCCAGGAATGTATTCTGTCTCCAAACCTTTTCCATCTGTATGCAGAACAGATTAGGGACATTGGGCTGTATTAGGAGGAATGTGGCATCAGGATTGGTGGAAGTTTCATTAACAACCTGTGTTATGCAGATGATACAACCCTGCTTGCTGAAACTGAGGAGGACCTGAAGTGCTTGCTGCAGGAGGTCAAGGACTGCAGTCTTCAATCGGATTGAAGCTCAACATCAAGGAAAAAAAGATAGTCACAACTAGGCCAATTGGCAGCATCAGTATGGATGGTGAAGAGATTGAGATAGCAAGCAGTTTTAGTTTGCTTGACTCCACAATCAACACTCTTGGTACCAGCAGTCAGGAAATCAAGGAGTGAATTGCATTGGGAAAGTCAGCTGTCAGGGACCTCTTCAGAGTACTGAAGAGCAACTATGTCAGGCTGTGGACGGGTTGTGCCTGATCCTGTCTATAGTCTTTGCAATTGCGTGCTATGCATCGGAGAGCTGGACAGTGACTAGGGATGATAGAAAGAGAATTGATGCCTTTGAGCTGTGGTGCTGGAGAACAGTACTGAATATATCATGGACTGCTAGGAGAACAAACATGTTTGTCCTGGAGAAGGTGAAGCCAGATTGCTCCTTGGAGGCAAGGATTCTGAAGCTTCGTCTGACATACTTTGGGCATGTTTCAAGGAGGGGCTGGTCCTTGGAGAGGGACTTCATGTTTGGGAGAGTGGAGGGATGGCACAGGAGAGAAAAACCCTGGATAAGATGGATTGATTCAGTGATCAGAGTAGTGGAAGTAGGTGTGACAGAAATAGTGAGGTTGGCACAGGATAGAGTAGGGTTTAGGGCTCCTGTACACGGGTCGCTATGAGTTGCAAGCGACTCAATGGCACATAACAACAACAATATAAGTTGGATGATTTCCAGAATGTTAGATAAAAAGTAGACTTAAAATAACAATCCAAATGAAAATAGGAGAGGAGAAAATCAATAATCTCTAAAGAAAGCAAGACAACTAGAAATCACAAAGTGAAATAAAATTAAATGTATCTGTAATAGAAACAGCTAACTTAAAAAAAAAATAGCTAACTTAGCTCCCAGGAAGTGTTGGTGATGTAATCTGTGGGCAATTGCATTGCCAACCCAAAGGCACTTATTGTCTGTGTTGGTTCAAATCCATCAGAAATTCCAATTCACCAGATCATCTTCAGGAGGAAAATGACAGTCTCCTACCAAGTGATTTACAGCCTCGCAAAAACCTTCTAGGGAATTCCAGTGGCCTATTGGTAAGGAGTTGCAATCTCACCAAAGATAGACGGTTTGAATCTACCAGTTGTCAAATGGGTGATTTCCCCTTGTATGATTAATTTTTTGAAAATCTACTTAAGAATCAGTTGAGTCAGTTCCAACTCAACATCATATACCAAAAATCTGTGTGATTGTCAAAATGAGTGGTTTTAACTTGTTTACTATATTTAGCTCCCATGTTTTATCATAGAGGTTTATATATTACATAAAAATATCCAACTATATATTCTTTACAGGAACACATTAAATCTAAGGACAGAGATAAATGTGTAGAAAATTATATCCTAGCAATTATAAATCAAAAGAAACAAATTATAAAATTTAAAATAATATGGTGTAGCTATGAAAGTATAAAAGAAAATGGGCCTAAATTCCAAAGCTTACTGGGGATGAAGGGAACTCCGGTGGAAGAAGTTGGTAAGGATTTCCACTGACAGCTAAAAGGTTGACAGTTCGAATCACCAGCTACTCCATAGAAGAAAGATGGGCAGTCTCCATCTTGTGATTTTTTTTAGCATCTGAAAACTCATTGAAGGGTCAGCTACGAGTTACTTCTGGCTTGATGACACATAACTAAACCAACATTAAGAATGAAGAAAGTAATTTTAATCATTTCATTCACTGTAATGTCTAAATTTCTAAATAACTTAATTCACTGTAATTTCTAAATTTATAAGCACCTAAATGTCAATGTTGTCAACTTTTTTTTTTAATTTCCACAGTCAATACCCATGACAACAACAGTTAAGAGGTTAAAAGACATGTTGTATTGGGAAATTCTGCTGTCAATGACATCAGAAAAGTACAATGACATCGGTTTAAAGACTAAGGTGCACCTGATCCAAGCCATAATATTTTCATTTACTTCCTAAGTATGTTCGTAAGTTGGGCAAAGACGAAGTGTAGCAGAAGAAGAATCAACGCCTTTCAGTTGTTGTGTTGAAGACAAGTATTGATATCCTGTGGATGATCAAAAGAGCAATGAAGTGTGCCTTAGAAGAAGTGCTATCAGAGTGCTCCTTAAAGGCAGAATGGTAACATTTCACCTCATAAACCTGGGACATAATACCAGGAGGGGCTAGTCTTTGGAGAATGACATCATGATTGGGAAAGTTTGAGGGTCAGCACAAGAGAAGAAAACCTTCAACAAGATGGGTTGACACAGTGACCGTAACAATGTTCTAAATTATGTCAAAGATTGTGAGGATGGCACAGTCCAGGGCAAGGTTCAGATCTTTTTTTGCACAAAATCACTATTAATTATAGTTGACTTGATAACACCCAACAACATCAAACCAACTTGTTAGGCATCCTCCTCGTTTTCTCTCTCCTTTCCCAGCACAAAGTTTTTTTCCCAAGGACTGGCCCTCTCTAGCAATATGTCCAAAGAATGTGAGACAGAGTTTCATCATTATTACCTCTTCCAAACTAAGTGTACTTCCTCAAGGACAGACTTGTTTGTTATTTTGGCCATCCATGGTATAGTCAGTATTCCTTGTCTACACCACAATTAAAAGACATTGATTCTTTTTCTGTTATCCTTATTCATTGTTACAGCTAAATAATGTTTAGACCTAAGATATGTATAATACTATAGCTAAATATTTAAAGTAAAAAAAATATAATACTCTTGCAATGGAAATTGTTGATAAATCCCTGAACTTCAGCCCCTTGATTGAGTTCAATGTAGTGAAAATGTTTAAGAATTCTTCTCCCAAATTACAGAATGATCACTCTTCTCACTTATTAACTATTTAAAGTAATTGTTATTATTATGCATCATCCTGTTAGACCAATCTCAGAACTGACTCTCCCGTAGGTTTTCAGAAGCTATAAATCTTATGGGAGGAGATTGCACACCTTTTCCCCCATGTAGTAGTTGAATTTGAACCACATGCCTTTGGGTTTGTAGCTCAACTTCTTACCTCTAAGTCACCAGAGTTCCCTTTCACAGTAGTTAACTACTTGTGAAGGCATATATATGCAGTATATCTAAACACAGATGTTGGCTCAAACTGTAATTTTCTAAATTATCCTAACAGACAAAAAGTAGACTGAACATCAATGAGTAGGCTGCTTAACTTTTGACTTTTGAAAAGAACACAGTAAATTCTAAGGGAAATAAAAGAAATTTGCTTTCCTATTCTTTTTTGAAGTAAGTAATACAAGCAGTGTAACTTCAAAACTACTATTTGTCTTAATTTGATAAAAACAAAACAAAATCAACAACAGTCGTCTATTTTTGTATACATTCCAAATATCACTTACTCTCTCAATGCCTTCTAGTTGGAATCAACTCCTAACTGAATCTCCTATGGGTTCTCAAGACTGTAAATTTCAGGAAAGGAGATTATTTATCTTTCTCTCTTACAGCCACTTCTGCATTCAAAACTCCAGAGAAAGATGCAGGCTTTTGAATTTGTGCAGCAATTTTTGAATTGTGCCACCAGGGAGCTTCACTTAATGCCTAGTGTCTTCTTCCTATGATTATTAATAAAACTTTCAGAAGAAAAATGGGTAACCTTCTCTGGTTAAGATATACAACTTCTGAAGCCCGATAAGGGTTACTATTAGCACCCTTTAAAATATTCCAAATAAGAGATCATTTAGAGTTAGAGTTGGGGATAGCCTAGTTAAAGGCTAAAACACAATGCAGTGGTGGTTCATACCTGGGTAGTTTTGTAAATTTGGAAGCTGGCCTTTGGAATCCTCAACAGGAACCCTTATTACCACAGAATGCTCCAAGCGCTAAGTCAGATCTTAATTTCATTTTAACAGTTTGGAAAAAGTAGAGCTAGACTACCTATAATACCTTGGGGCTACACACTAGCAGGCTTTCAAAAGGTGATGTGAAATTTTGTGGGTGGAGGGAGGTGGTAGATAAAGGAATGGGAAAGATGCAGCAGAAATGTGGAAAGACAGGGTAATATGATTAATTTTATGATGGAGAAGAAGACCCTCAACCAAATGGATTGACAGGGTGATTGCTGCAATGGGCTCTTGTGTGTCCAGAAGTGTGATAATGGCGCAGGACAGGACTGGTTTCAGATCTTTTGTTCATAGTCACTATGAGTCGTATTTGACCTAATGACACCTCACAACAACAACAACAATAAATGAGAATGATTTTATGGAACAAAATGTGAATGAAGGATAGCGTGAAACACAATTTATACAAGCTTTGTAAGCAAACCAAACCAATATAATATAAAACAAAACAAAAGAAAAGGTAGCATCAAGGAGAGTACTTGGTATTTAAATCATGGTGTCAAGATTATAAATCAACTGAAATTTAGATATAGCATAATACACTGACAACCTGGTTAAGGTAGAGGACACTTATATAAAAGAAATCCTACATAAAAGTAGATGTGAAGATAAAATGAAAGAATTCTATTTTCTAGTATATCTTAAGACACATACGAGAGTGTGACAAATTGTTCCATTTTCTTTTCCTTCTTGTTGTTCCACCTTCTGTACACTTTTCAAAATTGATAACTAAATAGTACAAAAAATATTAATTTTGGAATGAGCTAGAGAATATAGAATCAAAAAGAGGAAAACAAAATAAAACAAAAGAAGACTGTTCTGGTCGACAATGCATCTTTTAGAGAGGTTAGTCTTGGATCCATTATTTACCATGCTAAGGAGCACTGATAGCTTTGTGGATAAAGAGTTACACGGCTAACCCAAAAGAGTGTGGTTCATATCCAACATTTCCTTTGTGACAGAAATATGGAAATCTCCCTTCAGTGAAGTTTACAACATTTAATAACCAAATGAGAGTTAACTATGGGTTATTTCATACTCCAAGACAATGAGTTAAGGGAATAAAATGAAATACTACTAAAGTGGCAAAACTGTGCTCATGAGAATCCTGTATCTGGATCTTTGAAACTATTGTGCAAACAGCACAAGCAAAAGGATGCTACACTAAAGAAAGGTGTGCATCAGGCTTTGTCCTTTCACCAAACCTATTTAATCTGTATGGTAAGTGAATTATTTGAGAAGCTAGACTCTATGAAGAAGAGTGTAGCATCAGGATTAGAGGAAGACTCATCAATAACCTTCCATATCAGATGTTGCAATCTTGCTTGCTGAAAGTGAGAAGATCAAACACTGCAGCCTTCAATATGGATTTCATCTCAATATCCAGAAAACAAAAATCCTCCCCACAATACTGATGGGTGACATCATAATAGAAAGAGAAAGTGTTAAACTGTCTTACTTGGTCCACAATCAATACACTTCGTATCAGTAGTTAGAAGATCAGGAGACACATTTCATTAGGAAAGGCTGCAGTCAGGGACTTCTCTAAATTAATAAAGAGCATGATGTTTAGTTTAAGGAGTAATGTGTGCTTGATTCAGACAGTGGTCTTTTCAGTTACAACCTATGCATCTGAGAGCTGGACAAAGAATAAGAATTACAGAAGAAAAACTGATGCTTTTGAATGATGGTGTTGGAGAAGAGTATTGAATATCCCATGGACTATCAAAAGAACAAACAGATATGACTTTGAGAAGGTAAACCCACAGTGCTCCTTGGAGGCGAGGATGGTGAAGCTTTGTTTCACATGCTTTGGACATATTGCTGGGAAAGAATAGTCCCTGAAGAAGGTCATCATGCTTGGAAAAGGGTAGGAATGGAGAAGGAGAGGAAGATGCTCAACCAGGTGGATTAACACATTGACTGCAGCAATGGGTTTGAGTGTCAGAGATTGTGAGACTGGCACAGTATAGGACAGGGATCACGTTGTTGTTCATAGGGTCACTGTGAGTTTTACTGAACTCGATGGCACCTAACAGCAACAAAATAGCATTGTGGGTTATATTTTGAGCTTATAACTTTCGTCAGTGATTGGAGTCCATCTACTGCTTCATGGGGGGACAAAAGAGGTAATTCTCTTACATTAAGATTTTCTGTGTTGAAACCTGAGAGTCACCATCTAGGACAGTGTAGGTTTTAGTTTGCCTGTTTTTGAATTTTTAAAAGTGAACTCAAATGGAGTTTTTCTGGACATTATTAATAAAGTTATAAGTAGGAAAGGAAAAGACAAAGTTTAAATAAATAATCTTTTGTTACTGAAGTTGATCTAGGCTTACAAAGGAATGAAAGCAAGAAAAGAAAAACCTGACTCTATCAAAAGTAGAAAACAAAAATATGTTGTGGTTTAAAAATAGACAATAAACCTTTTCCCAGGGTTTGGGTTTATACAGTTTGCTGAATGGGGGGGAAAAAGGAACAAATGAGAGTCATCTAATCTTGTTAATCTTGTTCCATCAATGGAAAAGGACTAGATGGGAGGAAGCATTTCCAGAGAAACACTCAGAGTAACTGAGCAGCTCTGGGGGACATGCTGAATGGGTGACCTGATCAAATTACTTAGACTGAAAACCATGAAAAGAATTTCACACATTGTCTGGCTAAGAAAACAGTTTTATCAAGCTCATGATCTTTAATGTGCTGAGATTTCTGCCCCCCTCCCCTCTTTCTTCTTTTCACTGTCTTGCTCCAGTGGGCATGCTACCTGAGAAAATGAAAGTCATTGTTGATGGCAGCTCCCTAAGTGGAAAGAGAACAATGCATGGCAGTAATGTGCCTGGGAAGGCATTGAAACATTTGAGCTTTGGAGTATGTTGAGACATTTTAAAAAGTATGTACTTTGGTTTATTTTTCCATCATAGTCTGATTTTTCATAATTTTATTAGTTCTTTATTTTGACACTATGAAAGCCAGAGATTCTGATATAAATGCTCATGGATGAACAGCTGACATCAGAGCACTTTGAGATATATGTGGAATTTATATTTGCATAGGGACAGAGAAAACCATATTTTTCAGATTTTAAAAAAATGTTTTTAAACTGAAATATAGTTTGAGAGTGTTTTTGTTCCCTTTGACTGCACTGTATTTAGCCAATAGCCCCTATATCTCCCACCCCTCTACTCTCCTGGGTCAAGTCCTACAATGCACCCTTTAGCTTTGGCTACATTACACATGACTCCTGTTATATTAAAATATATCACAATGATAATAGATTTCTTTATTTTTTAATTTTATTTTATCAACCATTACTTTAAATATTTTAGTTTATTAGATGCATGAAAGCTTAGTTTATACATACTTGATTGATTCACAGTTTTGTTCTTATATTGTTAAATCTGCACATTTGGTCTATTTTTTTTTCTTTCTAGCATGTATTTCTAAATAGCTTGAGACAACTAAAATATTAATATTTTACACAATGAGCATTCAAATTAATTTCCCACATATGCATCTTTTCCAATGATCTTTATTTTCTCCATTTATAAGCTTCATTTTGAGAAGTATAAGCATTTTCTATGCACGAAACACTCTTTAAGAATGAATTTTAGTATGAATCTGCTAGGAATGAATTTTCTTAATTTCATCTGCAAATGATTATAATCAACTTCCACTTTTGGCATTTTCATAGGTATATCATACCAGAAAAGGCATGACATTTCACCATCTGAATTTTATATATTTAAATATTTGACCTCTTTTGTTTAGAATTTTTACCATCTCCCTTCTACTTATGATGAAAAATTCAGTTTTCAGCATATTTTTCCTTCATTGAATGTATCTTTTTCCTTTCTGGTTTTTGATGCTGTTAATGTTAATATGTTAAAAAAATTGATGCCTTCAAATTTTGGTGCAGGAAAAGAGTATTGAACAACTATAGACTGCCAAAAGAACAAACAGGTTTATCCTAGAGAGGATGAAATCAGGCTGCTCCTCTGAGGCAAGGATTTTGAAGCTCCCTCTCATATACTTTAGACATGTGGCCAGGAGGGACTAGTCCCTGAAGAAGAATATCATGCTTGGAATGGTGGAGAGTCAGCATTGGAGAGTAAGATCCTGGATGAGATAGACTGACCCTTTAAATGGATTAATGGGGTAAATGTGTCAGAGACAGTGGGACTGGCTCAGGATAGAGTAGAGTCCAGAGCTATTGTATATACGGTCACTAAGAGTCGCAGATGACTCAATGGTACATAACAACAACAACAACACTATGAAATGCCTACCTTCGTTTTTTTGTATTTACTAGGCTTGAGGTTGGCTACATTTCTGTAATCCATTGGCTGTTGTCTTTCATCAGTTTTGAAACATTCATTCATTAGCTCTCCAAATATTGCCTCTGTTCCACGTAGGTCTCTTATCTTTTTCTGACTTTATTTATAGTTTTACAAGAATTTGTAAGCATTTATAATTTGTTTTAAACTTCTTTTCTATATTTTATGCCCTTATGTGGTGAATAAGTTGCACTGCTAACCCAAAACCAAGCGGTTAGAATCTACCAGCTGTGCCGCAGGAGAATCTCTTCCCATGTGGTTTACAGCCTCCGAAAACACACTAGAGGGTCAGCTAAGAGTTCATTCTCTTTGCCCTCCAGCCTATGGATCTAAAATTCAGTTTATCATCTATCTTTTAACTTTGCCTTGTAAATATGCATTGAGTGTTGCAGACCAAGGGTAAATTAATTTTATAATTATTAATAATGAAACAAACAGCCGGGAATGAGATAGAGCAGAGAGCATAAAACAGGGGGCCAGCAATTCTGAAGACCCCAAGCCATGTTTCTCTGTGTATTTATTGATAATCAGGGGAAGCAAATCATAAAAGGAAATCCTTGTAAATGAAGCCGAATTTTTCTCTATTGTCAACCTAATGCTTTAGCTCAGGAAGTATTTCACAGATAGTAACCCTCCCTTTGTAGGGGGGCCCAGCTGTCTCCTGTCTGCAGGGAACAAACAGCTCATTTTTCTGGGATCTGCCACAAGAGAAATCCTAACTTATAAATCTGTAATTCCTTCAATTCCTGAACAAGGGTTTTCATATAATATTTGGTATGAAGTTTGGCTTCCCATAATTGAGGTTTTAATTTCTATATTTTTAGTTACGTTGTTGTTATGTGCTGTTGAGTCACTTGTGACTCATTATGACCCTATGTACAACAGCTCTCAACTATTCTCTGTCTTGAGCCAACCTTACTGTCTCCAATAGACCTAGCCTCATTACTCCAGTCACTGAGACAATCCATCTCATTGAGAGTCTTCTCCTTATTTGCTGTCCCTCCTCCCTCCCAAGCATAATGTCCCTCACCAAGGACTAGTCCCTCCTTTCAACATGCCCAAATATGCCAGATGAAGCATCAGAATCCTTGCCTCCAGGGAACAGCATGGTTTCAACCTCTCTAGGTTGAACCTGATTGTTTTCTTTTTATTATTTTTGTGTGAGTGTACCGTCAAATCAGATCTGACTGGTACAGGAGGAGATTGTCCCTCCTTCCCCAGCAGAGCATCTGGTGGATTCGAACCGTGCGCCTCTGGGATTGTAGTTGCAGCTCCTTACCACTAGGCCACCAGAGTTCCTCTAAACCTGCTTGTTTTCTTAACAGTGCACATCATATTCAACACTCTTTTTGAGCACCACAGCTCAACGACATCAATTCTCCTTCTCTCATCCCTAGTCATTGTTCAGCTTTCTGATGCATAGCTTTCAATTGCAAAGACCATGGCCTGGCTTACTAACTGGAAAAGATCTGTATTTGTTCCCATTGCAAAGAAAGGTGACCTGACAGAGTGCAGAAATTATCAAACAATACTATTATAATCAAATGCAAGCAAGATTCTGCTGGAAAATTATCCAAAAACGACTGGTACAACACCTCACCTGAGAACTGCCAGATATGCAGCCTAGATTTAGAACAGGTCATGGTACTAGGTATTTATAGCTAATGTCAGATGGATCTTAACAGAAAGCAGAGAGTACCAGAAGAATGTCTGTGTATCATTGACTATGCAAAGGCTTTTGACTATGTGGATCACAACAAACTGTGGCTGACTCTGAGAAGAATGGGAATCCCAGAACACTTGCTTGTGTTTATGTGGAAGCTATACTTGGACCAACATGCAGTCATCAGAACAGAGAAAGAAAACACAGCATAGTTTAAAATCAAGAAGGGTGTATGCCAGGGACGTGTCTTATCTCTATACCTTTTCAATCTATATGTGAAACAGATCATCTGGGAGACTGGACTCCATGAGGAGGAATGTGGCATGAGGATTAAAACAATTTAAAACCAGGCCTAGGGCCACAGATTAAAATCACCCACCTTTGTAAATCACACAGGGATCTTTCATATATATATATATGTATATATATATGTATATATATATGTATATATATATGTATATGTATATATATGTATATGTATATATATATGTATGTATATATATTATATGTGTGTGTGTATATATATTATATGTGTGTGTATATATATATTATATGTGTGTGTGTATGTGTGATGTGTGATGTGTGTGTGTGTGTGTGTATTTATGTTTCTGGTTCTAACAGGAGCAAGAGGCACATAGGAACAGCCATATCTGACTTCTACTAGCTCCATAGAGAGGAACTGTCTCCACCACGTGCAACCACAGACCACACCTTGGCGTTTCTAGCCATTAACCTTTGTATTTGAATAGTTAATTTCCCCCTTAAAATATACAATAAATATAAGCTGGGCTGCAGTCTCTAAGGCATACTGTTCAAGGCCACCAGCTGCTCTGAGACAGAAGGATGGTCAATCTCCTTCCATGTGATTAACTGCCTCTGAAAACCTGCCAGAGGGTCACCTATAGGTAATTTCTAACTCTGTTGCACAACAACAACATATTCATCAAAGTGGAAGAGGTTCATCCTAGAGAGGGTAAACTCAGGCTACCTGGAGGCAAGGATTCTGAAGCTTTGTCTGACATACTTTGGAAATCTTGCAAGGAAGGACCAGTTCTTAAAGAGGGACATCATGCTTGGTAGAGTGTAGGGACAGTGCAGGAGAGGAAGACCCTCTATGAGGTGGATTGATTCAGTGACTGAAGTAATAGGGTGGGTGTGTTGGAGATGGTGAGACCGACACAGAAGATAGCAGGGTTTAAGGCTGTTATACATAAGGTCGCTATGAGTCACAGGCAACTCGACGGGACATGACAACAACAACAATTTCTAATTTGTCCATTCCTGTCAAGTCAGTACTTAGGAAAAAACAGCATATCCCTTTCTCTAAAGAATCTTCTGTTTCTTTACAAACAAATCCAATCTAGAGCAAGTCATCAGGTTTAATAATCAACACTAGATCACAGCATGAAATATTTTCTTATAATCTAGTTGGGTTCTGATCAACTTGTCACTATCCATCCATGATTAGCTATCAGCAAGATCAGAAGTCCATACTTCTTCCTGTGTTCCACACTGGCTGGTCTCTTCATTCTTAGCCTCCACTTGGGGCTAAGTGAACTAGACAGGGGTCATTGTGACTCCCTGCTCCCACTCCCAAGCCCAGTACCAAAGGACCATGTCCAAGCTCAATCTGTCTCTTTATAATTCATGCCTTCTACTTCCACTTTAGTGGATCCAGGTACTAATAAACTCACCAACTCTTTAATTTCAAGTCCTGGAAAGGTGCTCTGATGTACAACAACTTTTACTTTATTCAGTGCATGGCCAGGTTTGAGTCCTGGAACAACGAATGAATGAAGAAAAGATGATCTGTGGGAGGATATCAAGTATATCGTCCATCAAGAATGCAAAAGGACACTATAAAGAGAGGAGGCATAAATGACTGAAATGGATATCAGAAGACACTCTGAAATATTGCCCTGAGAAGTCAAATCAAAGAGAAGAAATCAGGAATTTAAGAAGCTGAAAAGAAGATTTCAAAAGGCATTCCAGGAAGACAAAACAAAGTATTGTAATGAAATGTGCAAAGAGCTGGAGTCAGAAAATCAAAAGGGACAGACATGCTCAGCATTTCTTAAACTGAAGGAACTGAAGAGCAAATTCAAGACTGAGTTTAAATACTTAATAATTCTATGGGTAGAATATTAAATGACCTAGGAAGCATCAAAAGAAGATGGAAGGATTACACAGAGTCACTGTTAAAAAAAAATGACTAGTGAAGAAGAATTCTATGAAACAAGAAATGAACCAGGGGCAATGGTGAAAGAGGAAGTTCAAGTTGCTCTGAAGGAGCTGGCAAAAAAATGAAGACCCCAGGAATTGTTAGAATAAAAATTGACATTTCAACAAACAAATGCTGCCATGGGTGTGCTCAGCAGGTTGTGCCAAAAAATCTGGAGGAAAACTACCTGGTCAATTGACTGGAAAAAATCTGTATTTATTCTCATTCCAAAGAAAGAATGTGTAGATTATCAAATAAATCACATGCAAGCAAAATACTGCTGAAGATCATCCAAAAATAACTGGAACAGTATACTGACAGAGGATTACCAGAAATTAAAGCTGGGTTGAAGATAGGACAATCATAGCCAACATTAGATAGATCTTGTCTGAAAGCAGAGAGTACTAGAGCAATGTCTTTCTGTGTTTCATTGACTATGCATTTAACTGTGTAGATCACATCAAATTGTAACTAAACTTGAGAAGAATAGGAATCCCAGAACAACTGATTGTTCTCCTGTGAAGCCTATACTTGCACCAGGAAGAAGTTATCAGAACAAAGCAAGGAAAGAGTGTATGGCTCAAAATCATAAAAGAGTGTGTCAGGGATACACCTTGTCTTCATAACTTTTCAATCTATATGTGAAACAAATCATTTGGGACCCTAGACTTTATGAGGAGATTCTTTTGAATTGGTGTGCTAGAGAAGAATAGTGAACATAAACATCATGGGCTGACAAGAGTACAAACAAGTCTGTCTTGAGAGGATGAAACCAAGTTGCTCTTGGAAGCAAGGATTTTGAAGCTCAGTCTCACATACTTTGGGCTTGTTGCCAGAAGGGACCAGCCTTTGGAGGAAGATACCATTTTTGAAAGGGTGAAAGGTCTGGACAGGAGAGGAAGATCATGAATAATCTGGATTGACACTGTACGTGGGGTAATGATGGTAGGCATGTTGGAGACAGTGAGACTGGCTTAGAATAAGGCAGGGTTCAAAGCTATTGTGTATAGGGTCACTGTGAGTTCACAGACAACCGCAAGGAACATAACAACAACATTTTGAAAACTGAAAAACTTGCTCCAATTTTTTAAAGTCAAAGTCTTCTTTTGATTTTTATCCTTCCTGCTTTCTTTCTTTCAAATGTTAAGTCTCTTCAATCAAAAGTTCAAAGTAAGTAAGCAAACCATTAAAATGCAAATCTCCCCCAAGTACTGGCTGGGATTTAATCTTTCCCCTGGATTAAACCCCTGACCCACTACCAGATTTTATTGCTTACTATAATAATTCTTTTTGGGGAAATTTTTCTTTTTTTAATATTAATAATTAGCTGAATGTCAGCTCACATTCTCTCTATAATCTATAGTATTTTATATCCTTATAATATTCAGTATTCATTTTTAGAATATATTTTAACATTATACATAGAAACATAAGAAATAGCAATATTCTACAGTTAAATCAACATGAACCTTAATAATTTAGCAATCTATCTTAACATCACTATATGGAAGAAAAAGAAACAATATTCATAAAGTTAAATCAACAAAAACATTTACTTTTTCATTTGTTTCTAGAAACTTTTTAATTTAATTTTTATTTCCTATATAACCCAATCATGTTCTGGCAGAGAGTTATTTAGCTTCCACATGGGTGGTTTTGTAAGCTTTACCCTCCTGTGGTTAATTTCTAGTTAAATGGCACTGTGGTCTGAGAAGATTCTTGTACTATTTCAATTTTTTTTAATGTGTTGAGGCTTGTTTTGTGTCCTAATATAGGATTGATTCTGGTGAATCATCAGTGCTTGAGAAGAAAGTGAATTGAGTTTTAGTTGGGTGTAGTACCTGAATATAAGGTCCAGTGGGCTGATTGTACAGTTCAGATCTGCATCTTTGCTAAGTTTCTTTCCCTCCCTCTTCTTTTTAAAATTACTATTAGTAATTGTAATGAAAATGTACAAAGACTTTGGATTTCTCCCTGTCTACCCATCCC
Source organism: Elephantulus edwardii (assembly GCF_000299155.1). Taxonomy (NCBI): domain Eukaryota; kingdom Metazoa; phylum Chordata; class Mammalia; order Macroscelidea; family Macroscelididae; genus Elephantulus; species Elephantulus edwardii. The sequence continues at coordinate 42,467,589 of NW_006399753.1, forward strand.
CACTAGATTGCTCTTCTCTTTCAAAAGTAAAAGAAAAATTCTTTCATTATTATACAATCCCTCCCCCCAAGTCCACTCCACTATACAGCCTTCATTCTGGACTCCTGTCATGACAAAAATACCTAATCATATATCCCTTTTAAACAGTTATTTCTCCCATCCGTTTCCATGCAGTATACATAATTTATCCCATCTTTCTCAGTCTCCCCCCTCCCCAATCCCGAGTTCAGTCCCATTTTACAAAAGTGGCACTATGCAATATTTGTCCTTTCGTGACTGAGATATTTCACTCAGCTTAATGTCCTCCAGGGCCACCCATTTTGAATAATAGTTCATGAGTTCTTTGTTTTTTAATTCAGTGTAGTATTTCATTGTATGAATATACCACAGCTTCTCTATTCATTATTGATGGGCACTTAGGTTGTTTCCAACTCTTTGCTATTGTGAACAAAGCCATGATAATCATGGGTGTGCACATATCTGCTTGGGTGGAGATTATGGTTTCTTTGGGGGCTAAGTTTCTTTTGAGTTGCCCTATTCTTTCGTGTAATCAGTCCCAACAGGACAAATGATGTTTAAGATCATTATTATAGAAATTAATAACTAGTAAACCATGTATAATGATCTAAAAGAGAGAGGGCAAGAACAGAGGGATGAGAAGGATGGTGTGTTGTAATCTTAGGGTTGCACAATTTGATGTGTGGAGGGAGAGGTAGGTTAAAGAAGTAAGAACGATCCAGTGTGAAAAATAATGTATATGAACTTTGTAAGTAAATCAGTATAAAATAAAAATTTTAAATTAAAAAATAAACCCCACCAAAAAAACCAACCTTAACACATAAACCTTTCAAGAAATTCCCAGTTTCTACATCATTCTCCATCCTTACCTGATCTCATTCATATGCACATGGCCTCAGGCCTCTGCCCTTTGCCTCAGGCCAAAAGCAGCCTCTCATCTTTTTTTCCTCATGGTAATAACAACAAAAGTAGCTGTTTCAGCTATACTTCCAAAGCCCCTAACTTCTTATTCTTAAAGAATCGAACATTTCAATGAGTCGGGAGCCATTGTATCGAACCTGCTTATGACACCTATTGTAAAATGAACAAGGGTTGTGTGTGACAGCAATATCTGACCTCTACTAACTCCACAAAGAACTGTCCACATCAACAGCATCCACAAAATCTATTCCAATGTGGTCAGACATGTCCTTCACCCACCCACACCTCCTTCCACTAGGTAAAAAATCCATTGCAATAGATCACAGAGCACATGGAAACATATAATTTTGGGGTTTTAAGGAAAGTTGTCTTTGCTGTGTGCCCTTGAAGTGGCATGCAACTAATAGAAACCCTGTGTACAATAGCTTGAAGCCTGCCCTGCCCTGAGCCAGTCTCACTGACTCTTACACCCCTACCCCCATTTCCCTAGTAACTGTATCAATCCATGTCATCCTTGGTCTTCCTTTCCTATGCTGTCTCTCCACCCTTACAAGCATGATATACTTCTCCAGTGATAGGTCCCTCCTGGCCACATGCCCAAAGTATGTGAGACAGAGCTTCAAAATCCTGGTCTCCAAAGAGAAATTTGGTTTCACCCTCTCCAAGACAGATCTATTTGGTTTATTTGTAGCCTATGTTATGTTCAAGACTCCTCTCCAGGACCACAACTCAAATGCATTAATTCTTTTGTCATCCTTAGTCTCTGATGTATAACAAATATTTGCGAAGACCGTGGCCTGGAACAGGTGTACTTTAGTCTCTTAGACTGGCATCACTGTCAGTACTCTGCAGAGGTCCCTGGAAGCAGATTTTCACAGTGCAATTTGACTTTTAATTTCTTGACTGCTGGTGCTAAGAATATTGGAAAAAAAAAAGAATATTGATTGTGGAACCAAGCAAGCTGTAATTGTTAACAACCTTGATCTCTTCTCCATCTGTCCTGGTGTTGCCAACTGGCCCAGTGGTGAGAATCTTTGTTCTTCTTGATGTTGACCTCCAATCCATATTGAAAATGGCACTCCTTGACCTTCTGCAGTAAATGCCTCAGGTTCTCCTCAGTTTCAGCAAGCAAGATACAATTTCAATATTCAACAGTATAAAATTTCCCAGTCGGGAGAGCTTCTCAAGCACAGTCATAAGCCCTTCAGCCTTCAACTTCACAACTTTAGGCCAGTGTTACAAAGCTCTTAGTCTTGTCAGTTATGGTATGTGCCCCCTCCTCCCTAGTTCTCTGACAAACTTGCATGAAGGCTTCCATCCCTGGTTCTATGAGATAGCATTCCCAAAGCTCTTTCTCAGGTCTCTGGTTCTCTGCTGCAGTCCCTGCTGCTGCTCCAGTAGTCCCTAGTCTGAATGGCAGAGGAATTTTTGACCCCAAAGAACACACACTCTGTATTCTCAGCTTCTACTTTACTCATGGTAAAATAATACCTGCCACTGAATATACTCAATTACATGGGGAGACTACCTAATCTCGTTGTGGACAAACAGACTCGACCTATTCATATATTCCTGTATATTCACATGGCAATGTCAAAGTCAATGGCTAGGAAACTCATTTTGAATAATAGAGCCTTAACACCAGATTGGTGAACTCTATTTTTCCTTTTATGTTATTAACATTATTAATCACAGTAATTTTAAAACTTGTGTCTGATGAGCCTCACATTTAGAAAACCTATGAATGCATTTCTAGAGTGCATTTATTTATTTAATTATTGTCTTGGTTTTTGTTGGATTAAAATAATTTTATTACTCTGAAAGTTGTGAATTTTGAAAGTTTAAATTCTGGATGATGTTATCCTAATCCAGTAATAATTTTCCTAGAAGTTTTGGCAATCAGGCAAAGTCTGAAAAAATTATATTAATTACGTAATAAATTGGGCTGATGTCAGGCTGTTTTTCACTGTATCTGATCTGCTCCAATTTTTTATAGCCTCGGTTCTTAAGAATTGAGGGTTTTAATTGAAACTCTGGAATGCTTACTAGGTCATCTACACCTTGATTTGTTTTAAACATGAATTTTTATGTTTTCAGCATCTAGAAAGAAATAATTTTGCTTACATTCTTAGCATGATAGCAAAAGCTTTCTGCTCTCCCAAATTTTGGCACCATAAAGTCTTGACACTTCTCTGATGTCTTTAGAGAGCTAGTTCTTCTGAGTGGATACAGTTTTCTATAAACTACTGTGTAATACAGGGAATAGGAAGCTTATTATCCTTTGTTTCAAGCTTGAGTCCCATGATAGTGATTTCATGAATAAATCAGATCTTTGTGACTAATAGGATTTTCACTGATTCTTAGAAATATATTATCAAGCCGTTTTCTCTTAACTTACCTTACTGGGAGAACTCTGGTTAAATTTGTTGAGCATCATAATAGCATATAAGCCTCCATTGATAGATTAACTCTAAGCATTAGGCACTTTGGCTGGGAATTGAACATCTCTCTGAGGATTCCAATCTAATGTTGATTCTGTTGAGGAAAGATGGACAAACTCTTCCCAGGTTGTTTACAGTCAGAGCCCAGTGGAGGTTTAGCTATGTATCCATGATCATCTCTGCAGGAGAAAGATGGGCAGTCTCCTCCTATGTGATTGATTTACAGCCTCCCGAAACTTGAAGGCAAGGAGTTACTGTCCTAAGTTAATGTTGAGTTCATGTCCTGAAGTATTTCTTCTCTCAGTCTTTGCTTTCTCTTCTCTGAGACTCACCTAAGACACATCACAGGCTTTTATATATTTATATGGAGGAGAAGAGATTGACTGTTAACAGTTACAGGTTGCTTAGCTCCATAATCAATGCTCTGGGCACCAGCAGTCAGGAAATAAAAAGACAAATTGCATTATGTAAAACTGTCGTCATGGACGTTTCTAGAATACTGAGAGTCAATGATGTCAGTCTATAGACTGCAGCTGATCTAGTCCATGGTCTTCATAATTACTTGCTGCACACCAGACAGCTGCATAATGGCTAAGGATGATCAAAGAAGAATTGATACCTTTGAGTTGTGGTGCTGGAGAAGAATCTTGAACCTATCATGGATCACCAAGAAAAGAAAGAAATCTGTCTTGGAGATGGTGAAACCAAGTTTCTCCTTGGAGACTAGGATTTTGAAACTCTGTCTCACATACTTTGGGCATGTGTCCAGAAGGGACCCATCCTTAGAGAAGGACATTATGCTTGGAAGGGTAGAGGGATGACACAGGAGAGGAAGATCCCAGATGACATGGCTTGATACAGTTACTAGGGCAGTGGGGGGTAGGGGTGTTGGAGGAGTCAGTGAGATTGGCAGGCTACTTAGTTGTTGTACATAGGGTCTCTCTGAGTCACAGGTCACTCGATGGCACATAAAAACAACAATAGGAGGGAAAGTGGAAAATATATATTAAATATTCAGGGAGCTCTGGTGGCCTAGTGGCAAGAAGCTGCATAGCAATCCTGAAGGCATGCGATTTGAGGTCATTGGCTGCTCCATGGGAGAAGGATAGGAAATCTCCCCTGTGATTTACTGCCCTTGAAAACCTGCTAGAATGTTAGCTACGGGTTAGTTCTGACTCTGTGGCACACAATAACAACACAACAACATTAACAGACACACACACACACACACACACACACACATTCATTCCTCCCTTTCTATATTTTTCCTTGTACTTTGCATTTATGTGTCCTTTATTCTGGGATCCATATCAATATCTTATCGTTAGTTCTAACTTGTAAAGCTGTTGTATTTTATTACACGTATTTTATATTATTAATAACACTCTAGGAAGCATGGTGGCCTAGTGAACTGTGCTGGAATCCTAAAGGCACATGGTTCAAATCCATCAGCTGCTCCGTGGAAGGCGGATAGGCAATCTCCTTCCATGCAATGGACTGCCTCCCAAAATGTGAGTCTACATTTTATTTTCATAAAAACAAATTTTGAAATTTCTCTAAGTATACAAATTACAGTAATATTAAATATTTCTTCATTCTCCTATAATTTTCAGGTAATTAGTAAATTTAATTTTTCAAAGGATTTTTACAAATTTTCTAATCATGTATAAAATTTGTTTTCTGATCACTAAAAAGAGAGAGCTCTGGTGGCCTTGTGGCAAAAAGCTGCATTGCAATCCCAAGGGTAAACAGTTCAAGGCCACTAGCTGCTCCACCTTTAGCTGCTCCCTGGGAGAAGGATGGGCAATCTCCTCCTGTGCAATTAATTGCCTCTGAAAACCCACCGGAAGGTAAGTTCTAACTCCATGGTACACAACAGCAACAAAAATTACATCTAAAAATGTTTTAAACAATATTAATATATGGATTCAGGCCATGGTCTTCACAGTTACAATGCATCAGAGAGCCAGACAATGACTAAAGATGACAGAGAATTAATGCCTTTGAGTTATGGTACATGGAGAAGAAGAGCATAGTAGGGAGAACATACTTGGACTGTCAAGAAAATCAACTGATTTGTGCTGGAGAGGGTGAAATCAGGTTGGTTCTTGGAGGCAAGGATTTTGAAGCTCTGTCTCACATACTTTGGGATGTGGCCAAAAGGGACTAGACCTTTGGGGAAGGACATAATGCTTTGAAGTGTGGAGAGACAGCACAGGAGAGGAAAACCTCTGATGAGATGAATTGACACAGTAACTGAGGTAGTAGAACTAAATATGTAGGAGAGAGACAGGCTCAGGATAGAGCAGAGTTCGGAGTTATTTTACATAGAGTTGCTGTGAGTTGCAGGTGACTCAATGGCACATAACAATAATGACAATATTCCTTTAAATTGTCAATTACAGTGGCCTGGCAGGAAAAGCAGGTTTTTGTTTGTTTGGGTTTTTTTTTAATTGCAGAAATTTGCTTCTTCTCATTGTTTAAAAATGGTTGATGTTTTTGGCCTTGTGAAATTCGTGCATAGTTTCTTATCAAAAGAGAGGGATAGCTACTTTTTTAATGTCTCACCAGGTCCTTTTACTTTGGATTCCATACTCAGATAAAACTTTAAAGTCATTTGTGCAGTGAGTAGAATTACTGGTTTAGCTGTTAAATTATGTCATTGACAAAACATTTCATTGCTGTTAGTTTTGTATTAAGGATTATTCTAGGATTTTGCTCAGAACATCCTTTATGTTCACTTGCTTTGATATCATTTCTGATCCCTTTATGGAGATTGAAAGTTTTCAGTTTCTTACAGTTATTTAACACTTCATAAATTTAAATATATATTGGTAAGGAATTGGGTTGTGAATCCGAAGAAAAACTGTTCAAATCCACCAGCTCCATAGAAGAAAGATGAGCAATCTCCTTCTGTGTAATTTACTGTCCCTGAAAAATCCATTGAGGTCATCTATGAATAGATTCTAGCTTGATAGTACAGTGACATCAAATTTTATACACATATACATATATACACACACATATGCACACACACACACACACATATATATATAGACACACACACACACACACATATATATATATACACACACACACGCATGCACACATGTTTTTGTTGTTGCGGAATTAAATATACTTAGTTTTTCAAAGGTCTTGTTTTCTAATCACATGTAAAATAAGGATCTAATTTAAACAGGATTAATAACTCAAGTATTATAGGGAGCTCTGGTGACCTAGTGGTAAGAAGCTGCACTGAAATCCTGAAGGCACATGATTGGAATCCAGCAGGTGCGCTGTGGGAGGAAAATGAACAGTTTCCTCTTGTGCAATTAACTGCCTTTGAAAACCCACTAGAGACTCAGTTATGGGTTGATTACAATTCAGTGGTATATAACAACAGCCTATATAGTGTAATATGATGTTGTTATATACTTTTGAGTCACCTGTGACTCATAGAGACACTTTTGTACAACAAATAGCTCAGCTATGTCCTGAGCCAGTGTCACTGACTCTGACTTACCTATCTCCATTGCCCCCGTTACTAAATCAGTCCATCTCATCTGGGACCTTCTTCTCCTACTCTGACCCTCCACCTTTCTGAGCATGATGTCCTTCTCCAAGGACTGGTACCTCTTCACCATGTGCCTAAGGTATGTGAAATGAAGCTTCAAAATCCTACCTTCCAAGGACAGACCTATTTGTTTCCTTGTTGGTCAATGACATGTTCAAGACTCTTCTCCAGCACCATAAATCAAAGACAACAACGTTTCTTCTGTCATCCTTAGTCATTGACCACCTATCTGATGCATAGAAAGTATTATATCAATATATATATTGTTGTTGTTGTTAGTGCCGTCAAGTCACTTGCGACTCATAGCGACCCTATGTACAACAGCCCTAAACCCTGCTGTATCCTGTGCCAATCGGATTGCCTCTGACACACCCATCCCGATTATCCCAGTCACTGAATCAATCCACCTCATAGAGGGTCTTCCCCTCCTGTGCTGTCCCTCTACTCTACCCAGCATGATTTCCCTCTCCAAAGACCTATCTCTCCTTGCAACATGTCCAAAGTATGTCAGACGAAGCCCCAGAATCTTTGCCTCCAAGGAGTAGCCTGGTTTAACCCTCTCTAGGATGAATCTGTTTGTTTTCTTGGCAGTCCATGGTACATTCAGTACTCTTCTCCAGCACCACAGCTCAAAGGCGTCAATTCTCCTTCTATCCTCCCTAGTCATTGTCCAACTCTCTGATGCATAACAAGTGATTGCAAAGACCAGGGCCTGTATCAGGTGCACCTTCGTCTCCAAAGAGACACCATTGCTTTTGAGTACTTTAGAGAGGTCTCTAACATCAGACTTTCCCATCGCAATACATTTTTTGATTCCTGGCTGCTGGTGCCAAGACTGTTGACTGTGGAGCCGAGCAAACTGAAACTGTGAACAATCTCAATCTCTTTGCCATCCATCCTGATGCTACCAATTGGTCCAGTGGTGAGAATCTTTGTCTTCTTGACATTGAGCCTCAGTCCATACTGAAGGCTGCAGTCCTTGACCCTCTGCAGCAAGTGCAATAGGTCCTCCTCAGTTTCAGCAAGCAAAGTTGTGTCATATGCGTAACACATATTGTTGATAGATCGTCCACCAATCCTAACGCCACGCTTCTCCTCATAGAGCCCAGCCTCTCGGATAATCTGCTCTGCATTCAGGTTGAAAAGGTATGGAGATAGGACACATCCCTGGCTCACACCCTTCCCAATTTTGAACCATTCAGTGTTGCCCTGCTCTGTTCTGATGACTAAAACCTATCCACCAGATGCTATCTGGAGAAAGAAGGGCAATCTCCTCCTGTGCCATTTAGATCTGATTCAATGGCACGCACACACATACACACACACCAAAAAAAAAAAAATTCCCAAACACCTGAGAGTAAAACACCCCCAAACAACAGTGTGTGTGTGTGTGTGTGTGTGTGTGTGTGTGTGTGTATTACAGTCAGTTACTGATGAAGTGACCTAAGAACCAAGATATGAGATTTTATCTCTTTTGCACTTTGATTTTGTAATAATTGCATTTGAAAATAGCTGTACATTTAAATTCACGTAAATAAAACTTTTTCTCTCTTCAGTTATAACTATCTGAAAATCACAGGATTTTATATGAAATAAGAGTAAGTAGTCATTGCACTTCTCAGTTTTAAGAATGAGAATTGGGTGGTTTTTGATTAAGTAGAGTGGACCTATTCATTACCAGCCCCATGTGAAGCTATGGGAACTTCTCCAAATGGTAAAGGTTGTTACATGATTTGCGTCTTTGAATAGTAATTGTACCTCAAGTGAAGAGATAGGTTCTCTTAGTTCTTAAAGATAGAAGTGTGATTAAATTAAAAACAATGCCCCTTTCACTTATAGAATATAAATCACTGATTTTCTTCGTAATTTCTCAATTCTTGCCAACATCACATTTTTTTTTACAGAAAAAATAAGATCATGAAAATAAAAATAGAAACTTCCAGGCAATCTATCTCTCCTAAACATTTGTCCATTCTAATTCTTATCTTTGTGATATCTTAATTTTGTGCTGAAAATGTTTTTCTTTAGTTTTGCTTCAATACTTTCTGACTTTGAAAACAAGCCTGACTTTGAGAAATAAAACGTACCTGTTGTTGTTTTATGTACGAGTCTCCCCCCGTGTCTCGGAGCGACCCTATGTACAGCAGCTCTGAAGCCTACCCTATCGTGAGCCAGTCTCACAGACTCCAACACACACCTACCCCTATTGACCCAGTTACTGTATCAATCCATTTCATCCAGGGTTTTCTTAACTTGCCTAGGATTGCCTAACACACTTTTCTTCATTCCTAAAAGTGACATGGATACTTAAGTCTACCACACACATACAATGAAATAATGATTAGCAGAGAAATGGTGAGCATGATTCTTTTTCTGTACCAAGGTCCTTTGTACTGATGAAAATAGTAACATGAATTTTGTCAAAATTAACCTTGTGAAATCATTCTATTGATTATTCTCTTTTTGACCATAAATTATTCAGACAATCATAAAAGCTTATGTGTGTTAATGCAAGAGGAATCCAAGGTTTTATCTCTTTTATTTTACCCTCATATAACCCTTTGTGCATTTAAACCATATGATATACATAAATATCTCAGACACATAACACACTCCATTCTTCCTCATTGTAGATAAATTTCCACCAGTGTGTATACATTGGCAGTGATATGTGTGAACTTAAGAAAGACAAGAACGGGTGACAAAAAGTAGAAAGAAAAACAGAAGAAAACCAATTGCCATCAAGTCAATTTTGACTTATAAACAGTACCCTCCTGCATGCTTCAGAGAATTTTACACACTAGAATTTCATGGTCGTGACCTTTTGCAAACAGATAACCAGGCTTTTCTTTCAAGATACCCCTGGTTGGCATAATCTTGTGGTTTAATAAGCTTGTCCTACTAAAATGCATGTTACAAGTACATGTTTATATAGATAGATAGATGATAGATAGATAGATAGATAGATAGATAGATAGATAGATAGATTTCCCTCCTACTTGATTGTTAACAGCTTTAGTGTGCTTGGCTTCACAGCCAACAGTCTTGGCACCGGCAGCTAGGAAATTAAAAGACGTATTGTGATGAGAAAGTCTGCTGGTAGGGACTGCTCCAAAGTACTGAAGAGTAATGGTGTCATCTGGAGACTAAGGTATGCCTGATACAGACCATGGCCCTTTCATCACTTGCTATGCATCAGAGTGCTGTACAATGACTAAGGAGCATAGAAGGAGAATTGATACCTTTGAGCTGTGGTGATGGAGAAGAGTATTGAATATACCATGAACTCCTGAGAAAATGAACAGGTTAATCCTGGAGAGGGTGAAACCAGGCTGCTCCTTGAAGGCAAGGATTCTGAAACTTAGTCTGATATATTTTGGAAATGTTGCAAGGAGGGACCAGTCCTTGGAGAGGGACACCATGCTTGGGAGGGTAGAGGGACGGCACAGGAGAGGAGGACCCATTATGAGGTGGATTGATTCAGTGACTGCTGTAATGGGGATAGGTGTGTTGGAGACAGTGAGTTTGGCACAAGGTAGAGCAGGGTTTAGGGCTGTTGCACATAAGGTCTCTGTGAGTTACCAGTGACTCGACCGCACATAACAACAACAACTATAGTGCTTATCACAGAGCAGTGACAATCTCAACCAAGTGTTGTTTCATTGTTAGGTGTTTTCAAGCTGATTATCACCCACAGCAACCCTCTGAACAATAAACCTAGCTCTATTCTGTTCCCTTTTCACACTCTCTGTCATGCTCATCCCTATGTCTGTTTTTCTTATTGAGAGCCTTCCTCTTTTTACTGACTTCTATTAATCCTAGCATGATATCTTTTTCCAAGGGCTGGCCCCTCCTGATAACATGTCTAAAGTATGTGAGATGAAGTTTCACCATCCTTACCTCTAAAGAGAAACCTGGTTGCATTTTCTCCAAGATATCATATTCTTCTGGCAGAACATAATTCTCAATGCTATTTACCAATACCACAATTCAAAGGCATCATTTCTTCTATCTTCCTTACTCATTGGCCAGGTTTTAAGTACTTAGGAAACAATTGAAAAGAAAAATACCATGGCTTGTATCGGGCTCACCTTAGTCTTTAAACTTATATCCTTGTTCGTTAGCACTTTAAAGAGGTCCTCGACAGCAGATTTCTTTTCCAGTGCACCATAACTTTTGATTTCTTGATGCTTGCAACTATGGGTGGCGATTGTGGATCCAAGTAAAATGAAATTGACAACTTCAATCTTGTCTCCATCTTTAATAGAAATGGATAATAATTAGATACATTATTTCCTGTTAATTTTTTTTCTCTAAGCACTCTCTAAAATAATCTATATATACACTGAATGACACTTTAGCCTGTAATTTTATTTTAAATGGTTTGGTTGTTTTAAAAACTATTTTCTTCAAATAAAATTTCTATAAAATATAATGCAAGCACTCAAAGCATATAAATGCCGTGGCTGTAAATGCATTTACAGAGTTGTGCAATCATAACCACAATTTTATAATACATTCATCATCCCAAAAGAAACATCTAAATTATTAGTGTTCACTCTCCATTTCCAGGAAATCCACCCCTCTGCCTATCCTGATTCCCTCTTAAAACCGCCTCAAACTCATTGTGGACAAGTTGGAATTGACTCAAAGCTGACACTCCAGCGGGTTTTCTGGGGCTGTAAGTCACACAAGAGGTTATTGTCCATTTTTCTCCCTTAGAGTCACTGGTGTATTCGAATCACTGAAAAAGAGCTGGTGTGGCTTAGCAGTGCCAAGCTCTGTGGACTAAACACCAGAACTCTCCAGGAAATTTCAAATCTACTGTCTGTTTCCACAGATTTGTCTGTTTCCACATATATGTCTGTTTTGATAATTTCATAGGAATGGAGTCATTCTATTTGTATCCTTTTATGAATTCTTAGGTTTACTTTTAAAATGTCCATTTTTTAAAGACCCATGGTGTTCTTTCTAGCTCCTCTCAAAGAAAATTAATCACCATTATGGGGTGTTCTTAGACTTCTGAAGAGAGTAGATAATGGTGGTTCTGTGGTAGAATTTTCACATTTCCTGTGGGAGGCCTGGTTTGATTTTTGGCAAATGATAGCATGTGTAACCACCATCATCTACTAGTGGAGAATTAAAGTTTGCTATGATGTTTAATAAAGGAGGCTGAAGAAGAATTTATTCATTTGAATTGTGTTATTCGCAAATAATGTTAACTATACCATAGATACTCAAAAGAATGAACAAGTTTTCTTTGAGAGAAATGCAGCTAAAATGCTCCGTAGAAGTAAGTATGGTGTGAATAGTAAGTATGGAAGGGCAGACTTTGGTAGTTTTTGGGGTTCAGCCCTGGAGAAGGATATCCTAGGTAGAAGGTAAGTGAAAGACAGAAAGATCCTCAATGAGATAAACCAAACACACTGACTACAGCAATGCTTTTGAACATGCATGGACAGTTAGGAAGTGTTCATTCTGTTGTTCATGGGCTCACTGTGGGTCAGAGCTGATTGAATGACACCTAACAAGATAATGCTTAAAAGATTCCAATGAAGCTTCCAGACTAAACTAGAATGAGTATAAGGATCCAAGAGGGGTGGGAGAGGGTGGAAGCAGATGGATGAGGATGTGCAGGGAGAGAGGGGAGTAATCATGGGGTTGTACAATTTGGTGGGTAGGAGGGTGAGGGAAATTGAAAGAACTTGATTTCATAAACAATGTATTAGAATTTTGTAAGTAAACTAGCATAAAATAAAAAAACAATAGGGTTGGATGCGATATCTAATGATATTCTTCCAAATATTTGCCATTAAAAATGATCAGTCTCATAGTTTTTAATAATCTGATCCAGGGTCTCTATGAGTCAAAAGTTGATTAGATAACAGTTACCAACAGTAAAATCTTCCTGATGATTGTTTAAAAGTTTTGTTTGCTGTACTTTCACTTGATCATGGGTAAGGTCTATGTTGTGCGAATCCGGGAGTGGGGCCAAATTTTCTGAAGCAGGTTTGGGACTATGGTTCCATTTTCCTCATATTCCAATTGTCTTTCCTCCATCTAGCATATATCTGTTGGTCAAGTTGTAAAGATTTTTGGGGTTTTTTTTAATATTTAGGTATAATTCATAAAGGCTCTAACCCTTGATTATTGGTAAAGGTGTCAAATTTTTTTATTTTATTTTTGGCAAGCAGTGTTATGTCATCTGCCTCTCATAGGTCTTCCTCTAGGTTCCATGCTGTGTTCTTCATTTAGTTCAGCTTCTTGAGTTACTTACTTACCATACAGACTGAATATATATAGTGAAATAATAGAATCCTTTCAAACAGCTTTTCCAGTTTTAAATCATAAAGCATCCTATCATTCTTATGACCAACTGTTTCTTGGACTATGTACAAGCTCTACATAAACATTAACCAATGAAAATGTTATTGATTCTAAAAGGTTATTGTCTGATTGGTTTGTTTTACTTATGTTACCAGGAAGGATCAGTTGCTAAAACAGTATATCACATTTGGTGAAGTAAAGGAGCAGTCAGGATGAAGGAGAGATCTGGTAAGATAAACTGGCACAAGAGCTAAAATAATGTACTTGAACATGCCAGTGATCATGAAGATAATGCTAGGATAGCCGATGTTTTGTTCTTCTGAATACAAGGTTGGCATGACTTGTAGTTAATTGTATTGATCATTTTATCAATAATCTATGTTTGTCAATCAACAACCAAAAAAAATATTGGCTTTGTTGTTGTTGATTGCAATTGAGCTGAGCAATATCTGGGAGTGTCACCAGGAGAGTAAACAAAAGGATCTACTATTTGTTGTTGTTGTGATGTGCCATCGAGTCGCTTGTGACTCATAGCAACCCTATGTACAACAGCCCTAAACTCTGCTCTGTCCTGTGCCAATTGCACAGATACACCCATCCCGATTACCCCAGTCACTGAATCAATCCACCTTATAGAGGGCCTTCCCCTCCTGTGCTGTCCCTCCACCTTCCCAAGCATGATGTCCCTCTC
>NW_006399753.1:42482674-42495928 GCF_000299155.1 Elephantulus edwardii
TGTATATATATGTGTGTGTATGTGTGTGGATATATATATATATATAGGTGTGTGTGTGTATATATATGTGTGTGTGTGTATGGGGGGTGTTCATTTATTTATTTATCTATGTATTTATATATGTATATATGTATTTCTGAGTACCTAATTTGTGCTAGAGGAAGTTTTGGTGACGTGGGAGTTGTTTTAACTCGAAGGTTGGATCTCTTTGCTGGTTCAAACTCACCAGTAGCTCCTTTAAAGAACTATGGACACTTATCCCCTGTGATTTACAGCCTCAGATACTCAATGGAGGATCAGAGCCATGAGTTGGTTCTAACCCCATGGCAATGAAACAGAGAGAAAGAGACATAAACAGAGACAGACAGAGAATTTATCCTAGATCCTACGTTTGGTATTGTTAGTTGTTGCTAGGTTCTATCAAGTACAGTAAGACTCCTCTATCCTATCCTGTGCCATCCTCACGTTCATTGACATACTCAAACTCATTGCTGCAGAGTCACTGTGTCCATTCATCTGGTTGGTGGTCTTCCTCACTTTCATCTTCCCTCCACCTTTCTAAGCATGATGTCTCTCTGCAAGGAATAACTTCTCCTGGTATTATGCCCAGAGTATGTGAGAAGAAACTTTATCATCTTTCTCTGCCAAAGACATCTGGCTGTACTTTTCCCTAGATATATGTTTGTTCTTTTGGCAGGCCATGGGATAGTCATTAGTCTTCTCCAACACTTGTTCAAAGATAGCACTTCTCGATCTCTCATATTTATTCATTGTCCAGCACTCAGATACATGGCAAGTAACTGAAAGTCCATACCTGAATCAGGCACACACACCTTAGACCTCTAACTAACACCATTGCTCCTAATTTGGGGAGGTAATTGACTGCAGAATTTCCCAGTGCAATAAATTTCCTGATCTCCTGACTACTAGTACCAAGTGTATCAATTGTGGATGCAAGCAAGATGACGTCGTTGACATAGTTCAGTCTTTTCTCCATCTCTCATGATATTGTCTTTTGGTTCAGTGTTAAGAAATTTTGTTTTCTTGATGTTGAGATGAAATGCATATTGAAGGCTGCAGTGTTTGATCTTCTGTTCTAAGTGGTTGATTTCCTCCTCACTTTCAGCAAGTATGGTTGTATCTTTTGCATAACAAATATTGTGATGAGTCTTCCTCCAATTCTGATGCCACATTCCTCCTCACAAAATCTAGCTACTTGAATAAATTGCTCAGTATTCAGTTTGAACATATATGGAGAAATGTTACAACGTAATACACACGTTTCTTAATTTTAAACTATATAATGTTCCTTTGCTCTATTGCACAAGATCTTCTTGGTCTAGATATAGGCTTCACAAGAGCACAATTGAATATTCCAGAATTCCCATAGTCAGTAAAGCACAGAGAGACATTCTTCTGGTATTCTCTGCTTTCAAATAGGAACTATGTGACATCAGTAATGATATCTTTAGTGCCATTGTCTCTTCTAAATTATCTTTGAACTTCTGGCAATTCTCTGTCTATGTATTGTTGTAGCCATTTTTTTAATGTTCTTCAACAGAACGTGGAAATGATTTGCTATTTGGTCTTGGAAGGACTGAAATGAACTGACAGTGCCCTCTCTCCAATGAAATACTTTAAAAGTTACTATTCTTCGAAGTGTTATAAAAGGCAATGGTAAGCTACTTTTCGGCTTCTTAGATGTAGCAAAGGATATAACACATTTCAGGTTTAAGCGGGTGAGTGTTTGTTTTACTTGAGGTGTTATCTGCTGGTACAGTGAAACAATATTTTTTCATGCCTTTCAGCATCATAGTGAAAAATGGCCAATCAAAAATTTTGGCATTCCTGCCTTGAGTGATGAGGTTTAGTAAGCGATGTAATTTCCATGCCAGCGAGAGCAGAGCAGGGTGTAGGATGGCTGAGGGCTGGGAGAGGTAGTACACAATTTATCAAGTTGGGAGTACCTGAACTACAATTATTTCTAAGAAAGCAGAAGCTGCTTCATAGAGTATTGTTCTCTTGTAAGATGTACAAATTCCACTCCCAAGAATCAGTCACAGAGCAAGACTGTAGGCAGGGCTTGAAGTGGAAGAAGAGGGACGATAAGGCCAGCAGTACATCCTTTAGATCCTTAGTTATAGGTATGATATTATGCTTGTTCTACTACTTAAAACTTAGCCTGATTACTCCTTTACTTTCATATATGAAAATACAGTACATAGTATATTCTATATATACAGAAAAATAATATGCATTAATATATATGAAGTCAAAAGCTGCTGTGAACTTGACCTATGAAACTGTTTGACTACCTCTGATTATATTGAGCTTCATAGAAAACTCAATTTTAGCCCCAAAGTTTGCTGTCCCTCTTGTACATAAAATTGGCTGTGCGGAGTTAATATACTGGTCTGGAAGGTAACTGAGCTATGTGGCTATTTGAGATTTAGAGGAAGAAGCAATTCTTACACACATGAAGAATGATTATTATTTCCTGCATCAAGAGATGTATTAGCAAGACAGAGGTGATAACATGGTGACGTGTCAGGAAAATGCTGGCAAAACCAATGGAATGGGAGAAAAGTACTCCTTAATATATTTTGTTGTATGTAGTTATACTGTGTCAGCAAATTGTGGGAAAATATTCCATAGATGACAAATGTTGTGGGTCAAATGTCTATTTTGACAAAAACGTTAGAAAAAGTAGTACTCTTCCAGGACACATGCTATTGATTTCTATTATTACATTTTTTACAGATGTATTAGGGCTATTCCTTAGTGAATTTTTTTATATCTAAAAGCACAATTAAAGTCCATCTATAATATCTGTTCAAATAAAACATCTGTGGATAATAGTCACTGAGTTCCTCCCCTCCCAAGCCAATATTTGATAAAGAATATATAAGTTTACACGTGCACATGTGCAATTTATCTTACTTAGGCACCTGAGAGATCATTGAACATCAGTTGCCAAGTAATGGGGGTAGGTGAGGGGGGGGTGGTCCGTTTTCAAATAAAAGTCAGATTAAATTTTTTTGGAGACTTTTGAGACTCTTTAGAATAGCTCTGCTAGATGGGAGGCTAATGTTTTATTGTAGGTGGCCCAGGATTTATTGTAGATTATAATACACTGAAGGAAGGCACACTTACATAAACTGACTTCATTTTATCCCAAATGTGTGTTGCTTAAAGAACAAATGAACCATACAAGGAAAAATCTGAATTTAGGAAACCTATAAAATGCAACAGAAAATTAAATCATTCAAGTAAAATTTGATGTATCTGAATATGAAATAAGTTCTTTTGTTGTTGTTGTTGTTTTATTTTTTATTATTAAATTTTATTAGTTTTAATGAACATTTACAGAGATTTTGGGTTTTCATTCATTCATTGTTGCACTGTTTTCTCCACCCTCCTCCCCAGTTTGTTCTTCTTTCCCCCCCTCCCCCGTGTCTGTTTTAATTGTCCAGTCACCACAGTGCTTGTCAAAGCCAGTTCTGATTAATCTCCTTTGTCAGTGTGTCCCTTGCCATTCCCTATCACTCCTCCCTGAGAGAGACTTCACCCTGATTCATAAGGAAAAGGGGATGGCATATTCTCTTAGCTACTTCCTGCTGAAAAGGGACGCTGTGGGTTTCAGGGTGAAGTTCTTCTCTCACTACTCTAAAGGGCCCCTTTGGCAGTAGGAAACACATAGACTATCATGGAGATTGGTTTTGGAATTTAGATGCACTGTTATCAATTGTGTTAGCCGTACATGTTCATATCCTTGAAGATGTATCATGGAAGTGTTGCAGCCTAGAAGGTAAAAATTTAACTAACAAGTTAAAAGTGCATGAGTCAAAAATTGAAAAGCAATAATATTCTGAGTAGAGGTTCTAATAGTGGCACAAATCAAGTTACAGAGGTAAGGTGGTTCCATTGCCATCCTTACTCTAACTTAATTCTTTTTTTTTTAATTTAAATTTGTTATTAATTTCAGTGAAAATTTACAGAGGCTTTGGATTTCCATTCATTCATTGTTGTAGATTTGTCCCCTCCCAAGGCTCCCCCCCACCAGACATTACCCTCTTGGAAAAGTAAAAGAAAAGATTCTTTCATTATTTTACAAACCCTCCCCCAGGTCCATTCCACCATGTAGCCATCGCTCTAGACTCCTGTCATGACAGAAATACCTAATCACATATCTCTTTTAAACAGTTTTCACCCTCCTCTGTTTCAGTGCAGTATACATTATTGAACCCATCTTACTCAGTCTCTCCCCAACCCCAAGGACAGTCCCATTCTACAACAGTGGCACCATGCAATATTTGTCCTTTTGTGACTGGGATATTTCACTCAGCATAATGTTCTCCAGAGTCAACCATTTTGAATAATATTGCATGAGTTCCTTGTTTTTTAATGCAGCATAGTATCCCATTGTGCGAATATACCACAGCTTCTCTAGCCATTCGTTTGTTGATGGGCACTTAGGTTGTTTCCAACTCCTTGCTATTATGAACAAAGCTGCAATAAACATGGGTGTGCATATATCTGCTTGGGTGTCAGCTCATAGTTATTTTATGAAATAAGTTCTTTATATACCACACGCACTTCAGAGATATGCTTCATATGATGATATTTGGGTGTATTGGTTCTTAATCTGTGCATTATGCTGTGTAAGATTTTTATGATGATAACATATGATTATTGCATGTCTCTTAATAAGTAATTGTTAAATAAATTTCATAGTGAGATCAAGAAGTTGGGGAAAAATGAGAAAAAAATCAAAAGGACATGGGAAAGAATACTTTTGAATATTACTGACAAATAAAGGATGTTATCAATGATCAAGTATTGGTATAATTTTTCTTCTTTCTCCTGTATTAACATTGATTCACAAGACTGATCTGAATATTGAGGGTTAGGGGAACAGAATTCTTTTTTTTTTTATTTTAATGAAAGTTTACAGAGACTTTGGATTTCTACTCATTCATTGTTACACTTTTCTCCCTGCCCACCCCTCCCCCCATTTGCTTTTCTTTTTGAAAAGTAAAAGAAAAAATTATTTCATTGTTATTCAATCCCTACCCCCAACTCCACTCCACTATGCTACCTTCCAGGAGAACAGAATTCTAGCACCAGCTCTCTCCATACGTCTTGCTTCCTCACTTGTTTTATGAAAGTTGTAGTAACTTTGTAGTATTATTATTTACAAAGAAATATCCTAAATAGTATTGAATAGCTATGTACTTCCAGGCTGATAAAGCACATTAATGTGAAATACATTATATTATTTTCATTGACTTGACAATTAATTAACTGAATATTCCTTGTTCACTTCATGAATAAAGCCATGGCTCATGTATAAACAGAATGTACAAAGAAAGATCTAGGTCATATAATCTAGCCTAATATTCATATTCCAGTTTAACATGTTTATGGTTCTAGTCTCCAAGTTAAAATAGTCCAATCAATGGTAGAGAATAACACACAAGAAACTCTACAAGCAGTAAATAAGAAGAAAGAAACCTACTTTAATGATCATCAACTTTCAATTTAGTTCAATATAAAAAGACTTTTCTAAGGGTTAACAAATATGATGATTTATAATAGTAAATTTAAAATCTTTAAAATCAGAGGTGTTAGTTTGCTTTATCTCCATTTGTGCATTTCATCTTTAACATGAAATATAACATTTATTAATCATTTTGTCATAGGTACTTGACTTTCTAAAAGCATATGTGATCAAAGACTTTATGTAAGTGAGATAAAAACATGTTTCAATTCACCTAAATATCAAATTGTTTCTAATCAAGTTTCATTTATAGTTTTGCACGGTAATGATGCTCATTAAACTGGTATTTTAGAAGAGAACAAATTAAGATAATAATTGTGCCCAAAGCTAACAATCATGAAGAATTCCTGATTGACCAGGGCCTTTATATTCTTTATTCTTTCTAAACTTCAGAGACCTATGAAGTAAATAATTATTCTAGTTTTTGACTAAGGATTTGAGGCACTAACTTGTACATTATCACCCAGATAGTGTGAATAAATTTAAATCCACCATTCAGATCCTGTGCTCCTTAAACTATTGCCCAAAGACCAGTATCATCAGCATCACTATGCTTCAAGAAGTGGAGACTCCCAGATTAACTCATTCCAGTTTGCTTTAGAATCTCCCAGTTTTATCAGTGACGTTCTGTGTTCAGGGAAGCCCTCAGTTCTGATGAACACCAGACACTTTATCACTTTAATCTCTGCCTCTGCTTCTGAACTGCTGATTCAGAATTTGCCTTTTAACCAAAATTATGTGATGATTATACGCAAATGATAGATGAGATATATTGGGCTGGACCCTTTTACTATTTAAGCGAATAAGTGACTATTTTCCAAAAATATAGAGAGGCTAAATCTTAGAAGGCACTTTTATTTTCTTTTACTTGACAAGAGGTCAACTGACTCAGCAATAATTCAGATTTTTTTTATTTGTTTCCAGAAAATCACTTCTGAAAAGTGTTGTCTCTTTCTAAAGCACAGAATATTAAACTACCTAGAATTATTTTAGTCTAAGCACATAATGCTACAGTGTGTGTGTGTGTGTGTGTGTGTGTGTGGTGTGTGTGAGAGAGGAAGAGAGAGAAGCCTATTGAATCATTCCTTCTGACTGTAGCAAGAAGGATGTAAGCTGTCAAAAAATTGTAATTTTAACTGAAAAGTGACATTTAAATGTATAATATAATAGAGAACATACCCGACATCTGTATCTCCAGCTTCTGTTTGTATTCTCACTGGATTAGGAAGCCATATCACTTTATTAGCGGAAGACACACTTGTCATACCTCAGTTTAAATGGTATGGCTTGTTTAATAATTCTTTCATATTTCACTTATACACTTTTATGCCTAGGATTTTGCAGATAAAATTCTTCTAGCATGTGAAATCTCAGGAGACATATCTAAAATACTGAGAAATTTAGCAATCACTATTCCAATCTTATAGCATAGATTAAGAACAGTTAGACTTGAAAGGGGCGTTGGGGAAAATATAGTACATTTATTTTATGAATTAGGAAATTGTGGCCTATTAAGTTTACATGACTTCCTGAGGCCATGTAGCAAACTCACAGTACAGAAAGGTCTAGAATTGTGTTTGAGAAAGAACTGACAAGATTGTGTTTATCTTGAATATAAATTAATAGCTCTTACGCAGAAAGAAAATTGTAGACTCTTTTGAACAAATATGTATAATACAGATTTCTATTTAGATGAAGTTGGAATATATGACATCCAAAGAGCTACAGTGATAATTTCCTTCTTTTTTCTACCCTGGTCAGTGACTAATAACTTGTTTCCTCATCAAAGAATTATTTCCCATTTGATTCAATTTTCAATTTAGAAAAAATTAATTAACTCTTCTGCATCTTATTTTTATTATCTGTTAAGGTGGTCTCAGAGGATGTTCCCTCTATGACTTAAAGTGGAGGAAATGTACGGCTTCCACAAGCCTAAAATACGATACTTAAAGGTAGGCAGAATTCCAGGGGAATCCTCACAGAATTAAGTTAACATTTTTACAGAAGAAGAGTATAAAATTGGAAATCTGAAACATAATACCTCAGCAATAGCAAGATAAGCAAAAAAGAAACCAGTTTAACATTTAAAAGTCTTTTTCTCTTTTTAATCCAAGAAGGGAAGAAATTAAGAAACTAAATTATTGAAAAGATATATTGTTGTTTTTGTTAAGTGTTGTCGAGTCATAGATGACTCATAGCAACCCTTGAATGAAAGACCTGAACACTTGTATAATTTTAATCGTTTCTCCAAGTTCTTAGAGTTTCTGGAGGCAAGCCATTTTGGAAGGGGATGCCACTTCTGCTTCCAAGCACATTTGGTTTTTTGTTTGTTTAATTTATTTTGGTTTGGGGTGTTTTTTTAAATTTTATTTTATTAATTTTAGTAAACCTTTACAGAGATTTTGGATTTCCATTCATTCATTGTTGCTCTTTTCTCCCTGCCCACCCCTCTGCCCCAGTTAGCTCCTCTCTTTGAAAAGTAAAAGAAAAATTCCTTCATTGGGGAGCTCCACCAAACACTGTCCACCATGTGTAACCATTATTACATTTGACACATTAGTGTTACAGTGTTTAGTCTCACAGCAACCAGAGGTACCTCTGTACAGCAAGTGAACAGACCAGTGCTATACTACAATGTTTGACCAAAACCAATTCAAACTAGGCCTGAGGGCCATAGATTAAAATCACCAACGTTTGGCTTGGTAGCATAACTTTCTATCCACTAGGCCAACAGAGCTCTCTCTACATTGTTGTTGTTGTTGTTCTTAAGTGCCGTCGAGTCACAGAACTATGTAAAGACATGGTAAAAGTAATAAATGTTTTGAGTTTTTAAGAAATGATGCTGCAAATTTGATAAAGAATGTACAAAATGTTCCAGTCTTTTCAGAAAGATGGAAAGACCTATTCAAATTTCCAGGTTACTTATTTGTTGAAGAAGCATTTGTTTTGGGAAGATTTGAAACAGGCATTTGCCAGGATCTTTAATTTTTGTCAGGAAACATGTCATTAGAAGACTGATAAAGATGACATCAAGACATCTCAACAGCGATAGAGATGCTAAGCATGAAAGCATATGATCCAAGATTTAGGATTGGGAAAATTGATTATGAAGGCTATTTCTGGAGAACAAAACAAAAACTGCATGCTGAATACCACCAAAATGCCAAAAGCAGTAGGGGGATTTTTTTTTTACATACTGTTTATAAATAAAGTAGTTGCTTGAGGTAATGCATGCCTATATCATTAAAGGGACATTGAACGATCATGCCAACTGATAAGAAACTGAGTGCACTTTAGAAGTAGACAAGGAGATTTAAATATTATAGAACATTTGGGCCTGGAGGAACTAGAATAAAATATCCATTCTGAAATTTTCCTTATGAATGTCTGAAGACAGAGTAGGCCTTAATACTGCTACATATTGGCCTTAGGCATAAATACACCGACAATTTAAGGATGGGTTTGTAGTTGATAATAATAGGTTTAACTCCATTCTAGGACACTTTAAAGAGGGTACTTGGTAATCTGGTTTTAAAAAATTAGCCATTTAAAACCCTACAGAACACAGTTTCACTTTGATAAATATGGATTGCCCTAAGTCAGAATCAACTCAGTGCAAGCAATCAAGTGTCTTATACCTTCCGGCTTGAAGAGAAAGTCAGAGGAAGAGCTTAACTCTTGTTAAATTTGTGCTGGTAAGAGGAAAGACATTTTCTCCAAGAATTCAGACTTAAAATAGGATTAAGAGCACATATGGAGGTTTAATCAGAAGAATCAGCAACCTTTATTTATATTTATTTGTATAAGCAACCTCATATTTACAAGAGTTGTTTATTAAACATTTATTATTTAATAACATAATGTGTACAGTGGTGTTTAACATGGAATATTTAATCTTCACAATCTGTCAATAAAATAGAAATCATTGTATTCCCTGTTCTAAAACTATTGTTTTCTGAACTTCTTACCTTGGTACTTACAAATGAGAACCTAGATTCAACAGATCCTAGTTTGTAAACAGCAAAAAAAGAAGTTCAGAAAAGAAACGATTTATTGCCAGATAGTATAAATGTCAACAAAACTGTTTGGAATATATGTGTAGGTGTGCTGCCGTGTCTAAGATTGCTTAGGTTGTGATTAAAGATGAGGGGACTCAATTCAGGCACACGTTCAACAAGAGCAGTTTTATTTTGTGGAGGACTTTTGAAAAATGGTTAAAAGCAATTCAAGTTCATTTTCGTTGAATCAGAATTGACCCATACATGACCTACCAGCATGTTTTTCAGAGGCTGTCAATTGCACAGGAGGAGACTGACCATCTTTATCCTGTGGAACACCTGGTTGATTTGAGCCATGTGTCCTTAATACAACTCCTCACTCACTAAGCCACTGTTGTTGTGTGCCATCAAGTTGTAACTGACCCACGGAGACAGTTAATCTCATGGGAGGAGATCGCCCAGCTTTCTATTGAAGCACAGCTAATGGATTTGAACTGCTTGCCTTTGGGATTGCAACACAGCTTCTTACTACTACATCACCAGAGCTTCCTACTAAGCCTCTATAGCCTGCTAAAAGGTAAAGCCTGATGGTGAAAGCCATGAAATGTATGATACAGCTTGTATTTAACCTTAGCAGCATTAAATAGATTTATGAAAATTTTAGGGATAAACTGAAAACTCTAAGCATGATCCAGGATACAAATCTGAGATGAGACTGAGCAATCAATGTCTAACAGAAGAGATTCATCTGCTATAGAATACAGTTTATCAGTGATTGATTGGGAATGACCAGGTGAGAAAACTGATGTAATTTCCATTAGTTAAAATCTACAGTAGGGTCGTTAGATAACACCACAGTTGACTGAATGTATAGACATAGTGTCTCTTTTAGTTTTAGCTTCTTTTCCTTCTTCCCAGCCTTCAAAAGAATTATAGCTAGAGTCAATATTTATTTAATGAACACTACAAATCACGACTATTTTAAAGACTTCATGGTAAGTAATTTATTTTAAATGATGTACTTTTTAAAGATGAGAAAATCAGGGCTCAAATTTACTTGCTTGAGCTGGTAAACATTAAGAAGTTTATTAATTCAGGCTTAGGAATCTGTGCTCTTAACCACTGCACTCATAGGTTGATTACAAAACAAACTTTGGATCCATCATTATAGGTCTTTTACACTATCATTCGACTACGTTGTTGAGAGAATTCATTGACTTCAAGGATCCCTGATGATATAGTCGGTAGCTAGTTATGCTGATAACTTAAAGGCTGCATCTCTCTGGAGATACAAATCCAACAGTGGCTTGGCCATGAATTTCAGGGTTTTTTTTTTCCTTTTGAACCTAGGTCCTATTTTATAAATACCAAGGTAAGAAGTTTAGAAAACAAAGTCTAACCACTAAGCCAATGGGCAGCACCATGATAGATGGAGAAGAGATTGAGGTTGCTAATAATTTAAGCCTGCTTAATTAAAAACCCTTGGCACCATCAGTCAGGAAATCAAGAGATAAATAGCGTTAGGGAAATCTGCTGTGAAGGACCTTTAAAGAACAACAATGTCAGTCTAGAGAGTAAGGTGGGCCTCATTCAAGCCAGGGTCTTCATAATTACTTGCTATGCATAAGAGAGCTGGGCAGTGACCAAGGATGACAGAAGAAGGATCAATGCCTTTGAGTTGTGGTGCTGGAGAAGAGTATTGAATATACCATAGTCTGCCAAGAGAACAAACAGGTTCAGCCAGGAGAGGGAGAAACCGAACTGCTCCTTGGAGGTAAGGATTTTGAAGTTCTTTGGACATGTTGCCAGGGGGTACTAGTTCTCGGAGAAAACATCATATTCGGAAGGGCAGAAGAGGAAACCCCCACATAAGATATATTGACACAGTAACTGGGAGTCAGTGAGATTGGCTCAGGATAGAGCAGGCTTCACAGCTATTGTCTTAGGGTCACTATGATTTGCAGATGACTCAATGGCACATAACAGCCCATTAACAACAAGGACCTATTACTTATAGCTTTGTTTTTAATATCTCATCTCCTCAGTCACAATAGCAAATTCTTGAAGCACAAAGTGACATTTTTTTTTTCCTTTACCCGTAGGAATTTTGTAGGGATAAACAAATTAAAGGAAGAAGATTGGTGAAAGATAAAACAAAGAAAAATCTTTAAAATGAATGAAAATGAATATTTAAAAGTAAAAGATGAGCAAAATTTAAAAAGTTTTTATGTTTTACTTAAGTTACTGAAAACATGGTTTGTGAAAAAAAAGCTGAGGCTAAGAGGTAGAAGTTTATTAGTAATCAGATTCTTAGTCACTTGTTTTATCAGCTTCTGAGTTAACAGACTCTGAAGTCAAAATGCTAAAACCAAATAAATAGACAAAAAGTCTTTAGATTTTTGGAGATATGAACTGGAAGTAATCTTTGTAATTTGTATGAGAAATTTAGGTGAAAGTAAATTGAAGAGAGAACCTTTAATGCGATTATGAGAACAGTGTGGATTGTTAAGAATGAGAGAAGTTTGCCTGGATGAAATTGTCACTTTGACCAAGAAATTATGCCAAGAGGAGTGATCAATACAAGTAATCATTGATCTGGCTTCAGTTTTGAAAAGTTTAGTTTCACTACTGAATATAGAAAGTAACATTGATGTAGATTTTATTTTTCAACTCTATTTTCCCATTCCATCATAACATACTAATCACAGGCATCTCTGGGCACAACCAGAATTAAAATATTTTAAGCGTTCCTCCTCTGACCAGGCTGATTCCAGCTCAGAGATGACTTATGGAAAGTAATGGGAAGGTGAAATGTGAGATTTGTCAGGTCTGAGCTGTACTCACCCATACACACACATATGAGAAAACAATTTGAGAATTATCTACATTTCTGGGCACTACAAGATTAATGTTCTGAGGAGACATTTGCTGTATTACAGGAAAAGCTGACCCAGCAGGGATTACCAAACTAAAAATTACATAGGAGACGAAGTATTTGGAGTCTTTCTGGAGAAAGGCAGAGATAATATTCATACCATATGCCATGAAAATTCACTGGTAAGAGAAACTATAGAACAAATTGAATTGAGGAAAGATATTCCCTAAGGGAAAAAATGTCAAAACTGTGGCATGGGAATTAAAAAGTTCCTAAAAGGTGGCAAACTGCTCAAGAAAAAAGAAAATCTAAGAAGTATAAACAAACATGAGGACTGGATGGTTTCTTAAATGGTAGGAAGAATTCTTTGGTAAGAGAAGTGTCTGAAAAAGCAGAAAGTCAGTAAGGAGTGAAAGCAACTCAAGACAATTTAGACAAGAAATCAGTCCTTAGAACTAAGGGAATGTCTTTAGATATACACAAGGGAAAGAACAGTTACCTGAATAACAGATTAAAAACCAAATGAGAACATCTTCCTAAAACCCTAAGGTAATGGGGGAAAATACCAGAGAGAAACGTGAGTATAGCTACGGCTACAGACAATGACTGTGTTCCCGATCTTATTTATTTATCTTACCAAACTTGTCGTTTAAGGCAGTTATTAGGAAAGGCATTGATTGTCATTTATAAGAAGAAAAACAAGGAATTTATTTCATAGTCATAGTTTAGAATATTAAAGAAAAATGCAAGTTTTTTTTTTTGCAAAAGGGACTTGTTGAAGAAATTATTATATTTTCTATTTTAAATATGTACTTAAAAAA
>NW_006399753.1:42497388-42551650 GCF_000299155.1 Elephantulus edwardii
AAAAAAAAACCATTTTAAGTTACACACACAGAGCTTCCAAGAAGACACAAGTTAGAGCTATATAGGATAATGATATGTACAAATCATCTTGCTGGTGCTATGTCCCATTGAATCAGTTGCAGATAATCGTAATGACCCTATCAATAACAGAATGAAACACAACTGGGTCATCCTGACAAGCATTGTTATGTTTGAGCTCATTGTGTCAATCCATCTCACAGAGGATCTTTCTCTTTTTTCACTATCCATCCGTTTTAGTGCACAGGATGTCCTTTTTCAGAGACTGCCCCTCCTGATACAATATCCTAAGTACACGAGACAGAATCTTACCATCCTCACTTTTAAAAAGAATTCTGACTGTATTTCTGAAGTAGAATTATTTGTTCTTCTGATTGTGTTGGACATATTTAATATTCTTCAATAATACTCTAAGGCATTAATTCTTCTTTGGTTTTCCTTACTCACGATCCAGCTTTTACATACATCTGTGTCCATTGAAATGATTGTAACTTGAGTTAAGTACACTTTATAAATGAAAGTCTTCAAAGCTTTATCTTCCATATTGAAAGATGTTCTTTGAGGCAGATTCGCCTGCTGCAGTGTATCAAATACTTTCTTGACTACTGCTTCCGTGAACTTTGATTATGGATCCATCTAAAATGAAACTTTGACGACTTTAGTCTTTTCTTTATCATGATGTTTCTTGGTTCAGTTGTGAGGATTTTTGTTCTCTTTATTTTGTAGTAGAATCCATACTGAAGGCTTTAGTTGTTGATCTTCATCATTACTTTTTGTACCTTATTTATTCATCTTTCTATATATTATTCTTGTTTGACACATAGTTATTCCTTAGAAAATATTCTTTCCAATTATAGACTGGTAGGCGTTTTGTATGGTATATCACATACTATTGTGGTAAAGTAACGAAGAGATTAATAAGATTTGCAAGGTCTATATTACATTTAGCCTGGAAGCAGGAGCGGCATCCACTTCCAAGATGACTTGCCTCTGGAAACTCTATGTACAAACAGTGCTCAGGCCTCTCATTCTTAGGGTCGCTATGAATCATCTACGACTCAACAGCACCTAACAACAACAACAACATATTACATTTACGTAAAAGAGATAATTTTTTCTTTATTTTTGAACTTCATTTTACATTAAGTGGCTTGCCTACATTTACCATTACATAGTTTTAAATTCAGATTAATCTTAGCCTGAATAATCTTATTTTACTCTGCATAATCTTAAACTCCAATGACTTTGACTTTATTGTTTAATAGGTGACAGACAACTTGAGGATTTAAATGTTTTTATCGTTCCAACTAGAGGGTACACCACCACCACCACAGCAATCCTGCCGACAAAAGAACTCTATTGGCTTGTTATTGCTGTTGATTGTGTGCCTTTCAGTCAGAAACAATCATAGTTGACTCCACAGTAAGTTTTCAAAGGCAATAAATCACACCGGAGAAGATTGCCTATCTTCCTGCACAGCAGATGATGGATTTGAACCCATGGTTTTAGAAATGCAGCACACTTTTTACCACTAGGCTACAAGAGCTCCTTTCTGTTGCCTAAGAGGCAAGGGATTATACTATCAGCTCAAAAATAAGAGGTTCAAATCTACTAGCTGCTCTGCAGGAGAAAGATGAACATTATCCTCCCATGGAGGAGTGGCATCCACTTCCTAAATAACAAGCCTCTGGAAACTCTATGAACTTTGATAAATGTCAATAGTTGTATAGGATCTTCAAGCCTTTTGTTCATAGGGTCACTATGAGTCGTGCTCAGCATGGAGGCAATCAACAACTATAGAGTTAAGAGTTTCTGGTTCAAAATCACTTTCCTAGCCATTACCAATTTTTTTTTTAAATTTTGTGATGAAAGAGATAGGATTAAGGTGAGGTACAAGTACTATCCTAATAAAAGCCAATATGTGCTAACCCAAGCTCAATGTTCACTCTCTTTTGCTTGCTTTCCTGAAACTGGGCATCCAGCTGTTGTGACTGAGGATCTGCAAGGTTCTGACTCATTGCTCACCAGTCTCTCACACATCACTGCCTGCATCACTTAGAGTCACGTGAATCATTTCCCTTTCAGTGTCTGTGAGTAGTTGTTGTTGATTGCCTTTGAGTTAAGCACGATTCATAGCGACCCTATGAACGAAAGGCTTAAAGCCCCTTTACAACTATCAACATTTATCAAAGTTCATAGAGTTTCTGGGGGCATGTTATTTAGGAAGTGGCTGCCACTCTTGCTTCTAAACCTGTCATAGTTGTTGTTTTTGTGTGCCATCAAGTTGCCTGTGATGTATAGTGACCCTATGTACAGCAGCTCTGAACCCTTCCCTGCCTTGAGCCAGTCTCACTAATTCTGACACATACATCCCCCATTGTCCCAGTTACTGTATCAATCCATCTCATCCGGGGTCTCCATCTCCTGTGCTGTCTGTTCACCCTTCCAAGCATGATGTCCTTCTCCAAGGACCGTTCTCTCCTGGCCATGTGCCCAAAGTAAGTGAGGCAGAGCTTCCATAGAACTCAAGGGACATAGAGGAGTGGGGAATACTGAATGAAGGAGAAACAGTTGATGACAGAAATCATTGATTGATACAGACGATCAGAACTTTGGGACATTGTTGACTTTCACCGTTTATTAACTAGTCTAATACTAATCTTGGCAAAATGAATTGTAAATGCACTCTGAAAACCTGTAAGAGAGGTCAACTATGAGTCAGTTCCAACTTTAGGGTACTTAACAACAACAACAATCACAATGATGGATGCAGAATCAGCCAACATTTTATGTTATTCTAAAAGGTCAGAGAAATCTGATGGCTATTGTCATGCTAACCTAAAGGTTGTACCTCTCTGATGATTCAAATATATTAGCTACTTTGCAGGAGAAAGATAGGAAATCACCTACTGTGACATTTAAAACCTTGGAAGTCCAAGAGAGGATCAGCTATGAGTTGGTTCTGACTTGATAGCAATGAGTTTGAGTTGGATATACTTTACAATTATTTCCTATGCTTTAGAAAGCTGGACAATGACTAGGGATGACAGAAAGAGAATTGATGCCTTTCAGCTGTGGTGCTGGAGAAAAGTAGTCAATATACCACGGACTGCTAGGACAAACAGGTTTATCCTAGAGAGGGTAAAACCAGGCTGCTCTTTGGAGGCAAGGATTCTGAGTCTTCATCTGACATATTTTGGACATGTTGCAAGGAGGGACCAGTTCTTTGAGAAGGACATCATGCTTGGAAGGGTGAAGGAACAGCACAAGAGAGGAAGACCCTCGATGAGAAGGATTCAGTGACTCAGGTAATGAGGGTAAGTGTGTCAGAGACAATAAGGTTGGCACTGGATAGAGCAGGCTTCAGGGCTATTGAATATAGGGTTGTTATGAGTCACAAGTGACTTGATGGCACATAACAACAACATTCAAATTGTTATGAATCAGAACTGAATCAGTGTTTGCCAATACCAACAAATCCACAGATAGAATATATAATTAGTGATGGTCCTTTTATGAAAGTCAGAGGAAATTTTGCATCTAAAGAAGGTCTTGATTTCAATGAAATATTTTAAAAGTTTTATAGTGCTGCTGTGATGTACATATGATAAGAAAGTGGTTTTAAAAGACAGACTTTTGTTTTCTTAATGTTCTGGAGGTTAAAACTTCAAATCGGGATCTTTTTTCATTGTCAATTCCTTTCTTTCCAGTAGAACTGGGCATTCCTTGGCTCCACAGCATTCCATGATCATAGATGATTTTGACATGGATCTGTGTCTGAGTGTCAACTTTGGTCTTTTAATAACTCAGGAATGATTAGGTGTAAATTCTACCCTACAATGGTCTGACCCATTAATATAACAAAATCGAAAATCTATTTTCAAATTGGGCCCTATGAATGGTATAAAGGCAAGTATTTCAACACATATTTTTGAGTGAAAAAATTTGTTCCATAACAGAAGAGAGAACCTTAAGATTTCTCTCCTCTGGGCCTTCCCTTCTCTATTCTTCTAGATTGTCTCAGGCTTCTCATTCCCGTTCCACTCATAATCCTTCATATGTGACCTCTCAGGCTTACATTCTTCCATATATCATCTTCATGCTTACTGCTTCCTTCTCCCTTTTAATTCTATCTGTACAGAATTGTATGTCATTATCTGTTCTCTTTCTTCTCTAAAGGAATAAACTTTGACACGTGAATGCTTATAAACATTAATGGATTAGTATGTGGAAGATATTTAGTTTCTAAAACACAAATGCAGAATCCAGATAATTAGAAGAAGGGTTTTTTTTGCTGCTCTAGGGGTATAAAATATTTAAGTGGTTTGTACAGCATCACATGGATAATAAGAAAAAAGAGCTGTGAGTTGGACCCAAGTTATTTTATTACAAGTAAAACATATTAACTTTCTGAATGATGTTTTTATTTTAAACTTCTGGAAACATAATGCTTAAATAGTCTTCTTACATAGTGGAATATAATAAGATGGTAATTTTGGGGTAAAAGAAAGCAAAGACAAGTACAATTTGGTTTATAAGATCATAAATTTTAGAAGTAATTCTTGAAGGGGTGATACAAATGATTAATGCAATTGACAGTTAATCAAGTATGGAGGATGGAATCCATACCATGTATGCCTTATAAGAAAGACCAGAAGATTTACATCTAAGGAACCAGCTTTTGAAAGTGACATGGAGCACAAAAATCTACTCTGAAACAGAATTGCCTTGATTGAGAATTACCTGATGGAAACTGGTAAATGTTTGTTTGGAAACAGTAAGGGATAACAGAAAGGAGGATATGTACAACTTCATTTTCAATTTGAGGTTCTGTGATGAATACACAAAACTCAAACTCGATGACACTCAGGAGGTTCCAGTTAGTTGTCATTCTCCTTCAGAATGGGAAGATACTTTGCCCATATCTCTCCTGATAAGCCACTACTCAATTTGAAACTCAGGAGATGAACAACCTTTGTGTTAGCAATTTAACTTTCTACTGATGATGTCACCAGAGCTCCCCTTAATCCATAGAATATGAGGAAATTAAACTATCAACTGAAAACTGAAATAAAGTGGTATAATAGTTCAGATGAGTGAGGTAGAGAATTATTAACAAATATGTAACGGATTTAAAGGCGATATTTTTTAATGTCATAAGAAAAAGT
Organism: Elephantulus edwardii; assembly: GCF_000299155.1. NCBI lineage: Eukaryota > Metazoa > Chordata > Mammalia > Macroscelidea > Macroscelididae > Elephantulus > Elephantulus edwardii. The sequence continues at coordinate 42,502,575 of NW_006399753.1, forward strand.
ATATGAGAAAGTAATTTGTTATGATTAAATAATAACTAATATCTGAATTATTGATCAGAGCATTTGGAGGGCAATATTGAGAAGCATGGAGGGAGAATAATTTGGTGAAGAAATATTAAAAATGAGAAAAGACTATTTAAATCCTAGCCCTATTTAGCAGTAATCTTTAAGGGAAAAAGGACTACATGAGACAGGACAGAAAGCATTTTCAAAGAAAATTACAAGGAAACATGAAGGAGGGAAAATTGCTCTCTTTCTGAAGTAAAAATACCATGATTAGATTCAATTAGGAATTCTATTACTGTACAGGAATAGCTTTGGGGAATGAGCAGAGGAAATGACTGGGAAACCACAGTTTACTTCATACTCCAGGTCAGACTGGGGACAGAATATATGACGAGCATTTTTTCTACAAAAGCAGCCTCTTCATGCTTTGAAGCGAAGGTGGCATGTGCTTAAACTCATGCATGCCAAGTTCATTTTATTGGAGAAAACCCTAACTCTTTCATGTGTTGAACATTTTTTTCTCTTTATTCCAGGAAGTCTTCTGGGTTTTTGCACATCCTAGTAGAGAAGTCTGTGGGGCTTGTGATGTGAACCCAAAGCCACACTTCTCTGGTGGCTCAAATTTATCAGTGGCTCTTGTGGAGAAACATGAGCAATCGCCTCCCTTGTGATTTCCAGCTTTAGAAACTCAAGGGAAGGTCAGCTGTGAGTTGGCTCCAAATCCATGACAGTGAGTTTTGAGTTTGAATTTTTTTATAAGTTCTTCTTTTCTCTTACCCATACCATTCTAAAGAATTGGATTTACCTATAAACCTGAAACCTCAGCTCATTTCTAAGAAGTTCAAGTTTTACGATTTTAAAAACTTTTATCAGTAAATAAAGGTCAACCATCTGGCTGCAATGTGCCTATTTGGCTCAGTTTTGGTTTTCTACACTATGTTATAAAATATTACAGGCGAGTATGACATTAGCAGAGTGTGACATCTGGGCTTATACAAAATATAAGAGTTGGCAGGGGGACTAATTTCCCTTCTGAAAAATTGCCATGGCAGAAAGGGACTGAGGGCCATCAGATGGCTGAAAATACAGCCTGGCCATTGCTGTCATTCAGTCAGACTGGTCTGATAGTTGAGCAGCATCCTCCAAAAGGTCTGCCTGGGAAAGAGGAAGGGGCTTAATTACCCAAGAGAACAAGGCTGATGGATTGCCCCGGGGCCTTTGACAATAGAAGCTATTTTAGCACAAGAGAACATTTTTCTCTACCTGCAGTGCTAGGTGGTCATGCATTCAAGAATTAAATGAGACTGCTTCAAAAATACTGTAGGTATGACAGTAATAAAGCCAGGAAGCTTTTCTGAGCCTTCAGATGGTAAGGTCTTTACTTTAGGGGTTGAAAAAAAAGTATAATTAAATTTTGGCATTGCTCTTATGTGGTAATAATTTTTATTAAATTCTTTTTGTGTATGACCCCTTTTATGAGTTCAAGACAAATGCCATATTTATTTTTCCCTAGGCTCTTTGGATGCATTTTCATGTACTGTAATCTAAAAGATATCAGGCCATTGACAAATGAATACATGCGTTGGGCCATTGCTATTGTGCAATGTGAATTTGAAGTGAGGGATTTTTTATGGGTTAAAAAGAGAGGATCAAATTTGAAGAAAATCTCTTTACTCTGGACACTCAATTTTTTGTGAAGATTCAGGTACTATTAACATCGAGCAGTATATGTAAGGGAGAAATTGCAGTAGCAATTTTTCACAGAAGCATAGAATTCCTAATGTTTAAAAAGTTTGTATGGATGGTGCATAACAACAACAACATATCTAAAGCTATAATGTCTATTTAGGAAAAGTAGCACAAGAATGTTTAATTTGTATAATATGGACTATTGAAACCATGACAATATATATTTTCCCCCTCCCCAAAATACTGTATGATGATAACAAGGATTATATATGTGAATTCTTGATGTAGTTTGCATTTCCTGTCCACTCGCCCTCAGTAATTAGCTGTGGGCATGCCTCAGTAATGCAGTTGGTTAGGTGTGTGGCTACTGTGTGAAACAGTGACAGTTCGAATCCACCTAGAAGTTCTTCAGAAGGCAGGTCTGGTGATCTGCTTCAGGATGCTGACACCTTTGAAAACCTTGTGGAGGAGTTCTACTCTGCATATATATATAGGGCAAATGTGAGTCAGATTCAACTGGGCAGCAACTAAATCAATATTAAATAATATTTAATTTCTACAAACTTCCTTGTATATACATGTTCTTTTCCATGCTTTGTCTCCAATCCACACTTGTTTTATTTTAAAAAACAAACTATTTCTAGTCATTATCTGACTTCCTTCTGTACACATTTCTCAGGGGGAGAACATTTCTCGAAGTATAATGCAGGCAAGAAAATCAACTAGGAGGAATAAAGCAGATTCCCTGCTATGAGCCAGGGCAAGTAAGTCCATCTCCAAATTGAAGGGAAAGACATTTTGATTTTTTACACAAGAAGCTCATAGTGCTGAGAGGTTAACTGAATTGCCATGGTCAATGAGGCAACATGTCACCAAGGCTGGAGGGCAAGTCTCTAGTCTCCCCCACATTAACTCTTCCTGCCTAATTACATCTGAACAGATCATGGGTCTTATAATTTCTTACTTTCCTCAGACTGAATAATTTTCATTCCAGAAGTTGGATGGAATGACTGCACTCCTAGGACTTTAGGGTCTGATCATAGTTGTGAAAAGAGTCAGACACGAAAGTGACTTTTATCTCCTTTTTATTGCTCTATCTCTGAGGAACATGCTTCACAAAGCCTTGTGCTCCTCAGTGGTTTGCTAATACAAAGACACAGCATTTTTTGTTGTTGTTGTTATGTGCCATCGAGTCGCTTGCGACTCATAGCGACCCTATGTACAAGAGCTCTATATGCTCTTCTATCCTGTGCCAATCTAGCCATCTCAAATGCACTTATTCCCACCTCTCTAGTCACAGAATTGATGCATCTCATCAAAGGTCTTCCTCTCCTTCGCCGCCCCTCCACTCTGCCAAACATGATGTCCCTCTCCAAGGACCAGTCCCTCGCAACATGCCCAAAATACGTCAGATCAAGCTTCAGAATCCTTGACTCCAGGGAACATTCTGGCTTCACCCTCTCCAGGACAAACCTGTTTGTTCTCCTAGCAGTCCGTGGTACATTCAACACTCTTCTCTAGCACCACAGCTCAAAGGCATCAATTCTCTTTCTATCAACCCTATTCTCTGTCCCACTGTCTGATGCATAGCACGTAATTGTGAAGACTATAGCCTGGATCAGGCGCAACTTAGTCTCCAGTCTGACATCGTTGCTCTTCAGTACTCTTGAGAGGTCCCTCACAGCCGACTTTCTCAATGCAATTAGTCTTTTGGTTTCCTGGCTGCTGTTACCAAGAGTGTTGACCATGGAGCCAAGTAAACTAAAACTGTTAACTATCTCAATCTCTTCACCATCCATACTAATGCTGCCAATTGGCCCAGTGGTTACAAACAGTAAAACAGGGTTACAAACAGTAAAATAAAATGGACATCTTTTGCAGTGAGCTTTTTCTCATTATCCGTTAGACTCTGTTGCTCTCCTGGACCTATTACTTCCCTTCTTTTCTCTGGGATAAGTGGATGGAAGAGGATCCTGATGCAACTGAAGTGAACTCAAGGTCTTTAAACATCTTAAGGCACTAGCCTTTAAAAGGACACTCTTGTCCCGTGTTAAAAGAACTGGTTGTCCCATGTTAAAAGAACTGGTGCCACAGTTTGCCTTGAATACCTAATATAAAGGATTGTGGTTTGCACTCACACAGTGGCACCTCAGATTACAGTCAAAAAAGCTCTGTGGAAAAGCTCTCCTCTGTAAACATGGGGCCATCAGGAGTTGGAATCAGCTCCCTGGCAGCATAGTTTCTTTGACTTGATCCTATGTTTTACTTTCTTGTTTCCATCTTCCCAGTCTCTCATAGTAAGTTGTCTATTTTATTTTGTGTACTGATGTTAATGTGTGCCTGTCCCTGCCTGAGTCAGTGGTGGCAGTGGATCAGTTTGTGTAAATAGCTTCCCACAAAACATTTAAGAACTCATCAGGGATTCTAGTTAAAATGAAGAACCAAATTGGAGATCAAGTCCAGTAATTTATAAATTATAACAAAAATTCCTAAATTACATCTGTATATTTGCTTTTAAATAAATTGGAATATCATGCACAGTAAACTCTAAAAGCAGTTATATTTTTTATTTTTTTTAATTTCACATTAGTTTATTTACTAAGTTTGAATACATTCTTTTTCAGACTGGATCTTTCCCGTTTCCTTCACCCCACCACCATCACCAAATTGTAAAACCCTATGATTAACCCCCAACCCCTCTACCCAATTTCATCCCTCTGCTTCCACCTCCCCCGTCCCCACTTTGAATCCTCATACTTATTCTGCAATATGCTTTGATACAGTATTTGTCCTTATGGGATTGAGTTAGTTCAGTCAGTATAATGCTCCTCAGTCCCTCCTAAGTTAGGTGATAATTTACAAAATAATTGCTCCTGCATGCTGCATAGTATTCTATTCCATTGTGCGAGTGTACCATAATTTCTCAATCCATTTGATTGTGGTTGGACATATGGGCCATTTCCATGTTCTTGCAACAGTGAATAATGCTGCTATGAACATTGGTGTACAAGTTTCCATTTGAGCCTCAGTTCTAATTTTCTTGGGGTATATTCCAAGCAGTGTAATAGCTGGGTCATATGAAATGTCTCTGTTCAGCTTTTTGAGGAAATTCCAAATTGCTTTCCAGAGTGGTTGGGCCATTTTTACAATTTCACCAACAACATAGAAGAGTTTCTATCTCGCCACATCCTCTCCAACCTTTATTACTTGCTGTCCTGTTAAACTTTGCCACTGCGACTGGAGGGAGATGGTATCTCATTGTGGTTTTTATTCGTACCTTTCTAACTGCCAGTGCTTTGAGCATTTCTTCATGTGTCTGTTGGCCATTTGAATATCTTCCTCTGTGAAAGGTCTTTCCATGTCTTTTGCCCATTTCGTAGAGTATTCTGTGAACTTCCATTATGAGACACTTATCTGAGATGGTGTTGCCAAATGTCTGTTCCTAGCTATTTAAAAGTAGACATTTCATTGGCTTTTTAAAAATTAACTTAATAATGTCAGGTTTGTCAATGAAGGTATACAACGATGACCACTGTCTAATTCCAGATTATTTTAATCATCTCAAAAAGAAAAGCAGCCTTATATCCATTATCAGTCCCTCCCTATTTCTGTTTCCTCATCTGCCCTTGTTAGGTGTCAAGTCAACTATGAATCACAGCAACTCTATGAACAATAGCTCTGAACCAGTCTCAACCTTCAGCCACTCTCATCATCTCTGACAAACTTGCCATCCAGGGTCCTCATCTGTGTTAGCAACTACTATTCTCTGTCTTTATGAATTTACCTATCATGGAAATTTCTTATAAAGTGAATCATAGTACTGTGATTTACTTCTTTAATTTATCTTCATATTTTTAAAGTTCATCTCTATTGAAGAACATATCAATACTTCATGCTTTTTCATAGATTATTAATATTTTGTTGAACGGATATACTATATTAATCAGTTGGTGAATATTTGGTTGTTTTCACTATTATTTATCATGCTGTTATGAACCTTTGTGCATAATTTTTATGTGAATACAAGTTTTCAAATTTCCCTTCACATTTGTTGTCTTATTGGCTTAAATTATAAGACTTGATTTGTTATCGTCATTATACATATTTTTTAAAAGAAGTAACCTGTGTTATAAAAAGAATATGCACTTTAGGGACATATAAAATTAAGTAGAATGTTCATTGTAGTATATAATATCACTGAAACTCAATTTCCCTGCTAGTAGAGTGAGATGAGTATTTTGAGTTCACAGAAATAATATATTTTAGAAATGTTCATTCATTATTAATAGTTATGTTGTTGTTTTGTTATGTATCATTGAATCAGAGCCAACTCATAACTGACACCCTAGCAGGTTTTCAGAGAGAGTTAATTGCATGGGAGTTGATTGCTCAACTTTTCCCCTTGTAGCAGCTGGTAGATTTGAACCTAATGCCTTTCGGTTGGCAGTTCAACTCCTTATCACTAAACCACTGGAGACCCTTAAATGTCAGTCACATAATAATTGATCTTAGAGAATTAATTTTATCAAATAGTTTAAAGCCTATTTAATGATAAAAGGCAACTAGTTAAGTTCCATAGAGGGCAGGGTCTTGGTTTCCTGGGTTATTGGTCCAGAAAATGTTCATACTATTGGCGGTAAATTGCTCAAAACCAAGCAAATATAGATTTCCTATTCTTTTATACTTAGTTTTGACCAAGGTAACTACTAATAGGCCTAACCTTTTCTGGACTGGCAGACCAGACCACTAAATTTCTGCCCTCTTTGAGCAAACTGGTTGTCTCCCATCATTGATTGATATCTGAATTCATGAATGCTATGTAATGCTGATAGTGATGTGTTCTTTATTTCTTAGACTCTAGGTCTGTATTTTATAGAGGAGTTCTACTGCTATAATGTGTATCATTTTGGACTGTTAATCAGAATACAGATGTTTTGAATTTAACACTTACTATACAGAAGGAACATGAGTAGTTTCCTCCTGTAAAGAGTCACAGCATAAGAAACCCAATAAAGGGTATTTAGGAATCAGAATCAATTCAATGGCAGTAGGCCTGCTTTTGCTTGGGTACTCAATAGAAATGTACTTACACTTACTTTCCTAAAGCATAGTGATGATTTTAAGAAGTCGATGGTGGTGTGTGCTTCAAATTTGAGTAGAAAGATTAAGGAATTATATATATAAACATTTTGTATTTTTGGTGGGAATGGCAGATATGCTATAATGCGAAACCTATACTTGGACCAAGAAGCAGTCATCAGAACAGAGCAGGGAGATATTGGATGGGTCAAAATCAAGAAGGGGGTCCATCAGAGATGTATTTTGTCTTCATACCTTTGCAATCTGTATGAAGAACAGATCAGACGCTGGGCTGTACGAGAAGGAATGTGGAATCAGGATTGGTGGAAGAATCATCAACAACCTACGTAATGCGGATGACACAACCCTGTTTGTTGAAACTGAGGAGGACCTGAAACGCTTGCTGCAGAAAGTCAAGGACTGCAGTTTTCAAAATGGATTGAAGCGCAACATCAAGAAAACAAAGATTCTCACCACTGGGCCAATAGGCAGCGTCAATATGGATGGTGAAAAGATTGAGATAGTTAACAGGTTTAGTTTGCTTGGTTCCACACTCAATCCTCTTGGTAACAGCACCCAGGAAATCAGGAGATAAATTGCATTGGGAAAGTCAGCTGTGAGGGACCTCTCTAGAGTACTGAAGAGCAATGACGTCAAGCTGGAGACTAAGGTGCACCTGATCCAGGCTATAATCTTTGCAATTATGTGCTATGCATCAGAGAGCTGGATAGTGAATAGGGATGATAGAAAGATAATTGAAAAAAAAAAAGAAAGATAATTGATAACTTTGAGCTGTGGTGCTGGAGAAGAGTGTTGAATGTACCATGGACTGCTAGGAGAACAAACAGGTTTGTCCTGGAGAGGGTGAAGCCGAAATGCTACTTGGAGTCAAGGATTCTGAAGCTTCGTCTGACATACTTTGGACATGTTAAAAAGAGGGACTGGTCCTTGGAGAGGGACATCATGTTTGGGAGAGTGGAGAGACGGTGCAGGAGAGGAAGACCCTCAATGAGATTGTTCGATTCTGTGAGTGAAGTGGTGGGGATGAGTGTGTCTGGGATGGCGAGGTTGGCACAGGATAGAACGGCATTTAGGGCCCTAGTACATAGGGTCACTATGAGTTGCAAGTGACTCAATGACACATAACAACAACAACAGCAACTACCCTACAAGAATGTTTTGGAGTTTGATTTTTTGTTTTGTTTTATTTTTTTCCATATGACAAAATGAAAAGCTAGGAGAGGCTAATTATTTTTGTTTTTATGGGAAGCCAAACTTTATACCAAATATTATATGAAAACCCTTGTTCAGGAATTGAAGGAATTACAGGTTTATAAATTAGGATCTCTCTTGTGGCAGATTATAGAAAATGAGCTGTTTGTTCCCTGCAAGACAGGAGACAGCAGGGGGCCCCCTATAGAGGGAGTGTTACTTCCTGAGCTAGAGTTCACCCTGAGGCATCAAGGCAATCCTTAAGGGTAAACCAAATTTTTGCATTTGTGAACCCCTCCCTCCTGAGTCAAGCAGAAGGTTTTAAATAGAAAGAGCTTGGCTTCATTTGCATTGAATTCTCTTTGTGATTTACTTCTTGATAATTTTTAATAAAGACCCAGAGAAGCTTGGCTTGGAGTCTTCAGTGGAGAACTGCTTGCCCCCGGTTTTATGCACTCTGCCCTATCACATTCCTGGCTGTTTTTCTCTTTATTAATAATTATAAAATGATTCCATTCTTTGGGACCCTCGGTCTACAACAGTTTTTACATTCATAAAGCTAGTCAGTGGTAGGTTGGAGATTTTCTTTTTCTAAATTATGCTATGGTTAATGAATAATCCCCAAGTTGCTGTGAGAAATAAATAAATTAAGGCTAATTTGTTTCCATAAAATTTAAGTGTAGTGCTATATTTTTATGTTTTCTTTGTTTGGAGGAGCAATCCTGATCTGGGATATATTTTCCTTGAGGCTATGGGAAAGTGTAAAGGTCTGTGACAAAACATATGACTCTTTCATTTCTACATGGCTTTGTATAACACAAATTCTGTTCATATTTCAATGGTCATAGCTATTAAAATATTGGGAATATATTCCTCCCAGGGGGTACTATTATAAGCAGAGACTAATAGAAACGGATGTTGTTGTTGTTAAGTACTATAGATGACTCGTGGCAACCTTATGTATTAATGACCTGAATAGTTGTATAACTTTCATCATCTCTCTAAGTTCATAGAGTTTCCAGAGGCAAGCTATGTAGAAAGTGGATGCCAGTCCTGCTTTCAAACTTATTTTAATCTGAGAGCTCCACCAAACACTGTTCACCATGGGTAGCCATTATCACATTTGACACGTCATTTTCTCAATGTTTAGAGTCACAGTAACACTTGTTACATCTGTACAGCAAATAGACCAGTGCTATACCATTTAGAAGAATGTTTGACCAAAAACAATTAAAACCAGGCCTGAGGGCTACAGTCTCAAGGGCCCAAATGCCTTTTTAAATTGCATGCAGTCATTCCACACCCAAGACTCAACCAGAAAACACACCTTTGTAGAATCCAGCCACTCCACTCATCTTCCCAAACTAGATTCCAGCCCCAACTTGGTGACCAAATGCCTTTTTAAATACGAGGCCAAACCCAATTGCGAGCAAACATTCCACAACCAAGCCTCAATCAAAACTAGAAAACATGCCATTATAGAATCTGAATGCTCCACTCATCTTCCCTAACTGGATTCCAATGGAAACAGATAATGACTAATTTTAATACAGTGTGCAATCTGTTGCATATGGTTTCCAAATTATTCTGCATGGAGTAGTAGAGTTTTGATATCATGTCTTCCTGGAATTTCATCTTTCTCAGTGACTGATATTTCTCAGTTTATTTAGCTGGAATCTTCTTCATAAAACCTATAAACATTAACCTGCCCTATGACTCATTCCGGGCCATCTTCTCTTTCTACTCAAACTCCAGATAACCTAATAATGCATGGCTTTAATTATTGTCAACATGCTATTAAATGCCTACTTCATGTCTCAAGACCTGATCTAGACTCCAAATGTCTTCTATCATCACCTCTTAGAATTCTGATGTACAGCTCAGAGGTGGTATATCCAAAAAAGAAGTTCTGATTCCCATCCATCTCCATCTCACCTGGTAGTCATCTTTATTGCAATAAATGGTACCATCCTCTACCCAGTTATTGAGAGTAGAAATCTAGAATCCCTCCGTTTTATACACCTTCATTTCAAATTCATCAACAAAGAAAATGTCAAAAATATTCTTCATTTTTAAATCTCAAAGAACCAATTTCCTTTATTACTGCAGAAGCTGACTAACTGACCTTTAAGATCCTCACCCACCCCCTATGTGCAAGGAGCTGGAGTCCAAAAATCAAAAGGGTTGAACTTGCTCAGCATTTCTTAAGCTGAAGGAACTGAAGAACAAATGAAAGCCACAAGTTGCAATGCTTAAAGATGCTATAGGCAGAATACTGAATGATTCAGGGAGCTTTAAAAGAAGATAGAAGGAGTATACAGAGTCATTGTACCAAAAAGAATCGACTGACAGAGGGAAAAAAATTAAACAGCATATGATCAAGAGGCAATGGTGGTGAAGGAGGGAGTTCAGGTTGCTCTGAAGGACTTGGTAAAAAATAAAGTCCCAGTAATAGATGAAATATCAACTGACATATTTCAACAAACAGATGCTGCCCTGGATGTGCTCAACAAGCTGTGCCAAGAAATCTGGAGGACAACTACTTGGACAACTGACTGGAAGAGATCCATATATATATATTCCCATTACAAAAATAAGGTGACTTGACAGAGTATAGAAATTATCCAACAGTATCACTAATATCACACACTAGAAAAATCCTGCTGAAGATTATCCAGAAACAACTGGAATAGTACATTGACAGAGAACCATCAAAATAAAAGCTGGGTTTAGAAGAGGTTGTGGCACTAGAGGCATTATTGCCAATGTCAGATGGATCTTGGCAGAAAGCAGAGTACCAGAGGAAGGTCTATCTGTGTTTCATTGAACATGCAAAGGCATTTGACTTTGTGGATCACAACAAATTGTGGCTAACCTAAGGAAAACGGGAATCCTAGAACACTTGATTGTGCTTATGCAAAACCTCTATTTGTACCAGGAAGCAGTCATTGGAGGAGAGCAGGGAAACACCGTATGGTTCAAAATCAGGAAAGGAGTGCATCAAGGATGCATCCTGTCTTCATACTTTTTCAATCTATATGCAGAACAGATGATTCAGGAAATAGGGCTTTATGAGGAGAAATGTGGGTGTCATCAGAATTGGAGAAAGACTCATCAACAACCTCTGCTAGTTCAGATGACACAACCTTGCTTGCTGAAAATGAAGGAGACCTAAAGTGCTTGCTGCAGAAGTCAAGGACTGTAGTCTTTTTTTTGTCATATATTTATTCATTGTCTAGCTTTCATATGTGTAGGAAACAACTGAGAATGCCATTAACTTATTAATTAAGATTAAAGTGAATCTAACAGCCTAAACCTACCTAAGCCTAACTTGAAGAGCAGCTGATCCAAAGACTAAACTTAACTAAGCCCGAGTCTAGGCCTAACTAAACCAGAGACTGACTACAAGGCTAACTAATCCTAACTCTATGCAGAATGAGGTCTAACTCTAAGCCTTAATAAATGTAACCCTTAACGCTGAGCCTGACTCTAAGCCTCCCCCTGGCCAGACTCTACCGCTACCTTTAAGTTGAACTCTACATGGTTTAGTGGTGAGGAATAGTGATGCCAACCCAGAGGTGTCCAGTTTGAATCCACCAGTTGCTCTGTGGGAGAAGTGATGAGTAAACTCCTCCTGTGTGATTAAGTGATTCTGAAAATCCACTGTAGAGTCAGCTATCAGTCAATTCCAACTCAATATTACACAACAACTCCTAACCAAGCCTGACAATAATATGGATTGGAGATTAACATCAAGAAGACAAAGATTCTCACCGCTGGACCAACTGGCAGCATTATGACAGATGGAGAGGAGATTGACGTTAACAATTACGGCTTACTTGGCTCCACAATAAACACTATTAACACCAGCAGTCAGGAAATCAAAAGATGAATTACACTGGGATAATCTACTGTCAGAGATCTCTCCAGAGTGCTGAAAAACAATGATGTCAGTCTAGAGACAAAGATGCACCCAATCCAGGCCATGGTCTTCACAAGGATTACAGAAGAATAGATACTATTGAGTTGTGGTGCTGGAGAAGAGTATTGAACATATCATGGACTGCCAAAAAACCAAATAGGTCTGTCTTGGAGAGGGTGAAACCAAGTCTCTCCTTGGAGGTGAGGATTTTGAAGCTCCGTCTCACGTATTTTGGGCACATGGCAGGAGAGACCAGTCCTTGGAGAAGGACAACATGCTTGGAAGGGTGGAGGGACAGCAGAGAGGAAGGCCCCAGATGAGATGGATTGATACAGTGACTGGGGAAATGGGGGTTGGTGTGTCAGAATCAGACTGGCTCAGAACAGGGCAAGGTTCAGAGGTGCTATACATAGGATCAATCTGGATCACAGACAGTACATAAAAGCAACACAAACTTTTTTTAAAATTATATTGGTTTATATACAAAAGTCATATATATTGTGTTTTGTTAATATACATTGTATTTTATGCATTTATTCATTTACACTGTTTCATTATATCTTTCTCATACATTGTGTTTTATAATTTCTTTTCTTTTGAAGACTCATTAACAACCTGCATCATGCAGAGGACACAATCTTGCTTGTTGAAAATGCAGAGTATCTGAAACACTTGCTACAAAATGATCAAAGACTACAGCCTTCAATATGGATTCCATTTCAATATTAAGACAGCAAAGCTCCATAACAATAGGCTAATAGGAAATATCATGGTAGATTGAGAAATAATTGAATCAATCAATGATTTCGTCTTACTTTGATCCACAATCAACACCCTTGGTATCAGCTTTCAGAGATCAGGAGACATATAGCTTTGAGGAGATGCATTATTGGCAATCTCTCCGAAATACTGAAAAGCAATGATGTCAATTTTAAGACTAAGGTACATGTGATTCAGCCAAAGTTATTTTCAATCACTTACTATGCTTTTGAGAGCTGGGAAGTGAATAGGGATGACAGAAGAATTGATGCCTTTTAATTGTGGTGTTAGGGAAGATATCTCATGGCTTGCCAAAAGAATAAATAGGTATGTCTTGGAAAATGTACATTCAGAATACTCCTTAGATGCAAGGACAGCAAAGCTTCATCCCTCTTCTTTGAACATGTTACTAGGAGAGGCTAGTCCTTATAATGGAATATCATGCTTGGAGAGGTAAAGGGGCAGCAAAAGAAATGAAGACCACCAGTGAGATTGGGTGGCATGGTGACTGTGGCAATTGGCTCAAGAATGTTGGAGACCATGAGGGTACAATAGGATTGAATCAATTTAAAATCTGTTGTTCATAAGGTCACCACGAGTTGTATCCAACTCAGTGGCACCTAACAGCACCAATTATTTTTTTCATCTACCAGAATGGTGTTTTGTGGTTTTGTTTTGTTTTTTTTAAATGAATGACTTAGATTCTATGCCATGTCTTATAAGGAGCTACATGATATTACACTTAACCACCTATACTTCTTACCTCACCCCTATCTCCATACATGAATGAACTTAGTTTTACCCCTATGATTTTCTCAGGAATGGTTGTTCTACCCAGGACACACACACACACACACACACACACACACATTACATATATTTTCCTACTTTGTATATTCTATGCTATCAAACTTTGATACTATCAAGCAGTCTACATTTTATATTTATTACTTGATTTGGGCATAATAATTTCTTTGGTGTCCTCCTTTTTATATATGAGGAATCCAAAAACAGGAGATTTGTATCTGAAGCCACTTTAAAATAATAAGACTATGTTTGTCCCAGTTATAGGTGGAGTATCTGGGCATAAGGGAGTATTATGCACCCCATCAATTTTGTGTAGTTTCAGGGAGAATGTATCCCCTGGAAAATGTTTTTCTGCTTCTAAAAGTCAGTAGCAATAAAACACCTCCCAATGGAGTAATGACACAGATAATAAAGGACGTCAGTGACACAGAGTCACAGAGGGGAATTTCCCAGGTGAAGGCAGTGGCCCTTTTGGAGAGTATATACTGAAAGAAAGCAGATTTTGAAAGGAAAGTTATAGGCATCATATAGTTTCTAAACTCTGAAACATAACCAGTAGAGAATTTGGCCCGAAAATCTGATGTGAGATTTTTATTATTATAGAACAGAGGTTACACACTCCAAGATAGGGCCATAAATGATGGTTATTAATTACACAAATCTCAAATGAATAAAGATGAGTGTCCATGTGGTTCAGAATTCTGGTTTGCCCTCCTCTGGCTTGATTATAATAAGCTATAGCATCGATCAGTTATCAGCGTGGAAAACCTGCAAAGAAATAGGTGAAACAAACTTCATGTTCTTTGTAGTTTGCAATGTAAACATGTATAATTAGGGTTAATTTACTTACTACAGTTCCTTTTTAATAGATTATTGTGATGGATCCTTCAAATTATGTCTAGGCAACTTGGTTAGCAGTACGAAGCACTGTGGACTGTGCTGTTCTCATTCTTCTAAAGGTTAGCCACAATTTGTTGTGGTCCACACAGTCAAATGTATTTGCATAGTCAATGAAACACTAATTTCCACACTCTGTTGAATCACTTTTATTTGGAATGATGATAAATATAAATTGCTTCCAGTCAGTTGTCTAGGTGGTTGTCTTCCAGATATCTTGACACAACTTAGTGAGCACATCCAGAGCTTTATCTGTTTGTTGAAGTATGTCGATCATTATTCCATCAATTCCTGGGGCCTTGTTTTTTTTTTTTTGCCAATTCCTTCAGAGCAGCTTGAACATTTTCCTTCATCATCATAAGCTCTTGGTCATATGCTGTTTCATAAAATTCTTCTGTGTCAGCCAATTCTTTTTGGTATAGGACTCTGTGTACTTCTTTCATCATCTTTTGATGCTTCCTTTATCATTCATCATTCTGCTCATAGCATCTTTAACTATTTCAACTCAAGGCTTGAATTTGTTCTTCAGTTCCTTCAGCTTAACAAATGCTAAATGTATCCCTTTTGATTTTTTGATTCCAGTTCTTTGCACATTTCATTATAATACCTTGTACTGTCTTCCCAAGCTGTCCTTTGAAATCTTCTGTTAAATGCCTTAACTTCTTGATTTCTAACTTTAATTTGGCTTCTCAGTGCTCTAGTGCAATATTCAGAGTCTCTTCTGATCTCCATCTTGGTCTTTTCTTCTTCCTCTGCCTTTGTAATGACCTTTTGCATTCTTCATGGATGATATTCTTGATATCCTCCCACAGCTCATCTTGTCTTCACTCTTTAGTATATTGGTTGTGGTTTGGCTTTCTATTGTTTGTTTATTTGTTTATTTTTTTAAATTCAGGTGGGATAGACTCAAAGTCAACCTTTGGTTTTTGTTGATTTTAATTCATTTTCTTTGGCTTCAGTTTGAATTTGCATATGAGTAGTTGATGGTCTGTTCTACAATCAACACTTGGCCTAGTTTTCACAGCTTTTATTGAGCTTCTCCCATGATTTTTTTTCCTCAGATGGAATCAGTTTGTTTCCTGTGTAGACAATAAGGAGAATTCCATGTGTACAATTGCCTTTTGTGTTCCTTATAAAAGGTATTTGTAATGAATAAATCATTGATTGTACAGAATTCTATCATTCTGTCCCCAGCTTCATTTCTGCTTCAAGTCCATATTTTCCAACTACTAATCCTCCTTTCCTGTTCAAAATTTTTGCCTTCCAGTCACCAATTATTATTAGTTTATCCTGGTTACATGTTCAATTATCTTCTGACTGCAAAAGTTGGTAGATGTCCTTTATTTCCTCTTCTTTGGCTCTGGTTGTAGGTGCATATACTTGAATGATGGTGGTATTAACAGCTCTTACTTGTGTGCACATGAATATTATCCTTTCACTCACAACAGTGTATTTCAATGTGGATCTAGATTTTGTCTTTTTAACTATGAGTGCTACCCTGGTTTCCCCCGCTTTTTCAATACCAGCGTAGTAGATCATACGACTGTCTGATTGACAATGTCCTATGCCTATGTATTTCATTTCATCAGTGCCTAGTATGTTAATATTTATGCATCACATTTCTTCATTAAGAATATCCAAGGGAGCTCTGGTGGCCTAGTTTCAAGAAGTTGCACTGCAATACCAAAGAGTGCAGTTCAAATCCACCAGATGCTGTGCTGGAGAAAGAGGGGCAACTTCTTCCTGTTCCAGTCGGATCTGCTTTGACGTTCCACAACAAGAAAAAAAATAAAAAGTCTTTTAAAAAAGAATATCCAATTTTCCTGAATTATACATCTTACATTCCATGTTCCAATAACTAGGGTCTGTTTTCAACTCTTCCTCCTCTTTGGTTATTCCCAAGATGAAGAATCAACCTCTGGTGTCCTATCTTTTAGTCTCATCTAAGTGTGCTCTTTGTACATAGGATTTTAGAAAGACTATTATTTTGGAAGTAGATGGCCAATCATTTTCCCTAGTCTTTCTTAATTTGGATGTTCAGCTTTTCAGCAAAATTTTACAGGCAAATATTTTACCTACAAGAGCTGATGAGAGACTTTTCTCCATAATACATTTAGCAGAGCAGATATTTGGCCCGCCCAACCTCTCATTGGCACATGCATCGTGTTCCCACCTCACACTTCACCCTGCCAGCACCCAGCTCAGTTCCCTCTGTTAGCCCCTCCAGAGCCTGCCACTCCTGTACTGCCAGTCACTCTTCAGTGATGGCTCAGGCCTCCACCAACCTCTGTCCACCTATTTGCTCCCTATTCCTCTCTGATGTTTGTGCTCCTGGCTCATAAACTCCACAGTGTTTGGCATGGGAGACCTTCTGGCTGTGGTGTTTGGTTTTTAGCATGTAGTATTATGAAAATAGAGATAAGAAGTGGGTTATCTCTGGAAATTGACACTTCACACGTATTGCTCTAGTGAAACCAATAAATCAATAGCGTTGGTGATAAAGAAGAAATTATTGCAAAACAAATAGTTACTTTAGTTAGTGATTTTGCAGATATCTTTATGCATATCTACAGCCTCTTCCAGTAATTAGGTACCACAGTAGCAATTCCTACGCTGGGAAAAATTCCTCTGTGGCTATAATAAACTGATGTCCTTTCTCTCTCTGACTTAATCATGTCTGTGAACTTCACTCATGAAATCCACTTATGTAGTGAACATGCACTTGAGAACTGGATCACTGTTAGTCCCTCCACAGAGTTTCTAGGTTGATTCAACTCAGTAACATTCAGTCTTCTCCTAGACAAGATGTCACAAATTTAGAACCTTCATTATAATGTATAACAAACATGTGATTATGCTAATGGTTACAGCTGAATTTTATTACTTATGTTTTCACTCTTTATTTCATTTGCTTCTGGTAACAATTAGATGGGAATCTTTACCCCATCAATTGATACAGAAATAGAGGTGCTTATAAAGGAATTATTATTTACACTTAAGTGTATTTGCTTTAAGAGATTTTCTCTGCCCAGATTTGCCCTGGATCTGGAAAATGGGTAGAATTTCAGGTACCTTGCATACTGATATACTGGAAAGTGCACATTAGCACATCTTATGTTAAGATTCACTTCAAACATCCTCCTAAGGAGGTATGACCATATTCATACAGCCCTATTAATAGAGCTTTTTAAAAACTTCATCTTTTGAGATAAGAACCAGTAAGTTCAGAAAAGGTAAGAAACTTGCCCAAGATTGCACACATGTCTCAGCTCTCTTTGGCAGCCACTGAGACCCTCAGCCACCGACTGTCCAGAAATGCTGATTGCATCATTGTTCTCTCCAAATCTAAATACTCTAAATAGTTGAAAAGATCCAAGAGAGAAGGCAGAGTCTTTTTCCTACTGACCTGGAGAGTAGATTGCTAGACCTGCAGGAGGCAGAAGGGATAATAAAAGCAAAAGAAAGAAGCATGTAGGATTTTAGAGATTAAAATCTTAAAAAAAAACAACAAACTGTTTTGAAATGACCAGCTGCTGTGACAAGGTTTCTGAATAAATAATCTGGTCCACAAGATCTTACAACTGAAATTTGTACAAGGCATGTAGAATTCTTTTTTATATAAATCTGTTAACTGTGGGGACTCCCCCTTGGAGAAAATCATAGCCTACACTTTCCTGAGGGTATGAGGGATTTGCTACCGTATGGAACTGTGCTACTCATTCTGGAATAGAAAATAGTGCCTCCGGCATTAAGTCTCAAGGCAAATAGGTCTTACTTTCCATCTCTCCATTCTGTTTCCCTTACCAGTTATCTTTCTATTTTTTCCCCCCAACTCCCAGCTGAGGAAAGAGCTACAGCAAACTTAAATAGTGCAGCTCAATTTGAAATGAATAATACTATATTTTTATAAAAGCAAAACTTTTACTTAAAAAATTCTCTTTGAGAAATAACAAACTAAATCGAAGTTATCTCTTAATTATTCTAAGTCTATTCCTTCAGTCTTCTTTCTAGCTGCTAGATGAGGTAGTGAATATTTCTTTGTTGCACCAATACTTTTATTTCATTTTTAAGAATAAAAACATGAATGCCATATTTGATTGTCCTGTGAATCAAGTAGTCTTTTTAACCACTCATATCTCCAGTTTACTTTCTTCACAATTTCAAATGCTCTGAGCAGATTAAAATAAGCAAGAACCTAAAAGTACAAGTGCATTTATATGAATTTGTGAGCATCCATTTTAATGTGTTACATAGTTCTTCTCTCCAGGCTGATGGGGTTATTGCTCTACTACTGTTTTAGAAAATGAAATCCCTGATTCAGTATGTAAAATGTGATTTTATTTTTTACTGAGAACTTCACTACAAGATGGAAAGAAGGAACATGACCAGGACTCCCATACTAAGTTTCTGAATAGAAACCCAGTTACAAGAATTTTTTATTGTTAAGTAAATTTGAAATCTCAGGGTTTCTTTTCTTCTTAAATTTGAAGAATTTTCTTAGAACTGCCTTTCATTGGCATTACAGAAAGTAGAGAGAAGTGACTTGTGATATTTAGTAGAAAAGGTAGAAGTGGACCTTTGTCATTTGAAGTTAGGACATTTCATTAGACAGTACTTGGAAAGAAGTCATAGTATATGTCCAGGAATCCACTGATAATGTCTAATTAATATAGTCTAATTTCCTCATCCGTATATACAGGTAAAGGCACCCTGCTTCAGGGTTAGAAAGTACTGGCCTGTGAAGCAAAAGTTAGAATTTCAAATCTGTCAGCTGCTCCGCAGAAGATGGAAAATCTCTGCTCACCAAGATTTTACCACTTCATTCCTGTGTAGTTACCAAGAATTGGAAGAGAAAGAGAGGCATTAAATAAACCAGAAGCACATATTAAGATGGATGAAAAGAGAGGCTATATATAATAAAGGGGTGATTAGAACAATATCACTAAAGAAAGAGAGGACATAGATATGTGTAGAGAATTAGAAATCAAAATAAAAAAATAAGTGGGAAAAGTTCAATTATATGGTGAGTATTGAAATCAATGTTACAGAAAAGAAACGAATATGAATGGTTGAAATACAAATTAATTTTACTTTGTAACCTTTCACTCAAATAACAATAAAAAAGCAATATGTATCTACATTTATAAAGATATGGAGATTTACTGCCTCAAAAACTGATGGAGGTTTCCTAAGTGTCAGAACCATTTCAAAGGCAGTGGGAGGACATAGAGCTAGAAATCCTTAGTGGTACAGTGCTTAAGTGCTAGGACTGATAACCAAAAGTTGGTGCTTTGAACTCACCAGCCATTCTGCAGGACAAAAATGCAGGTATGTGTTCAGAAATACTAAAATCTTAACAACAACAAAAAAATAGCCACCGCTGTGAAGCTAAGCGGAACTCAGAGTGAACTCCCATTGGGTGTCTGATGTTACAAATCTTCATGGGAGGAAACTGCCTTTCCTTCCTACCCCCTACAAAGCCAGTGGTGGATTTGAACTGCAACTTTGTTACTAGCCTAACATATAATATTCTATATAATTAAGGCTCCTTCCCTTAAAGATTATGTTGTTGTTAAGTGCCATCGAGTCACAGATGACTTATAGCGACCCTAGGAATGAAAGACTTGAGCACTGTTCACAGAGTTTCCAGAGGCAAGCTATTTCAGAAGTGGATGCCACTCCTGTTTCCAAGCTTGTTTTAATCAGAAAGTGACACCAAACATTGTCCACCATGGGTACCATTATCACATTTGGCACATCAGTGGCACAGTGTTTAGCATCACAGCAACCACGAGTTACCTCTGTACAGCAATGCACAGACCAGGGCTGTACTACCTAGAAGAAAACCCATGAGACAATTTCAGTTTATTCTATCAGTAGGAAAAGAGTATCAATGCATTACTATAGTGAAAGTCCTCTGCTGGTTCAATGATTAAGAATTCACCTTAAAACCAAGAGTTTAAATTCTTTGAAGAATAAAAACCTGGCTATCTTTTCCTATAAAGGTTACAGGCTAAGAAATCCTAAAAGAATTGCCTTGACAGCGGACACAAACAACACACATAACTTATTATTATTTAACTTATATAACTCATTACAGAAGCGGAAAAATAATGACTTTAATTTAGCATTATCTGACTTAATAGGGGTTATATCCCCCTTTGTCTCTTATGGTTAATGTCATATCTTTAATATTATTTATAGAGTATAAAAACTAGTAGACAATAATGATCTTTTCATTCCCTGTAGACGACGAAATAACTGTCTTGGGTCTTTAGATTGCACAGAGAATATTTAGAAGAAAGCATGCTAAACCATGTTCCTCCATAAATTCAGGAACACTCACAATAAACACTCACAATCAGTGTGTACTCTCTTTCACATCATTGGATTTGCACATCCTTGAAACTATAGATACAATTGCTTTTCCTGTTTTTAAAAGGCTGACTGTCACAAAACCAAAATTTATTCCTTAACATAACAGAAGGTCATGCAGCTGTTCTCCATTGTTTTACTTTGTTTCCTCATGCGCTTGCTCCTCTTTCCTCAACCTTTCTTCTAAATGCATCCACTGTGATGTCAAGGGTTTATTGTTCAAAATGGCTTTCTTAGCCATTGACTTTGACTTTGCCATGTAGAATATGTGAATAGGTTGTGTTGGCACAGTCACGAGGTGATTGGTCAGTTTTTCCATTAAATTGAGCAGATTTAGCAGCAGAAATTGGAAATCTCACCACCAGTAAAGAAGCCACAGAGAACACAGAGTGCACATCCTTTGGGGCCAAAGACCCCTTCACCCCTCAGATCAGGCACTCCAAGAGTAGCAGAAACCGCTCAAGAAGAGAACTAGAGAGTCAACATGAGACAGAGTTGTTTTGGGGACTACTCCACCGAACCAGAGCTAAGAACCTTCATCTAAGCTTGCTGGAGGATTGGAGGAGAAGCATAATTGGTAGGACTAAGAGCTTTGTAACACTGACCTAAAGCCAGAAAGCTGAAGACTGAGGTGAGCACATTTTGAAAGCTGGAGTGATTTTATGCACTGCGAACCTAAATTATACAGCCTTTTTACTTCTCTAATGAACTTCAATATCGTGAGTATAGTTCTGTGTGATCAGTGAGGTACTGTAAAGGATTTTTGACCCAGTCGAGCAGTAAGATTTGTGTTGGAATTAGCAGAAAGAAGCGTTTGAGACAAGTATGACCTCATGGGAACTGGGTCTGTGTTGATGTTGATTATGGAGACATTGCCCTTGTGGAGTTAGTAGAGATCACGTAACTGTCATCCCCATACATCCCTTTTTTTTTACATGAACTTTAACATAACTTTAGTATATATACTGTGATGTTGTCTACAGTCAAACCAGTATCAAATTTATGCAAACTTCTTAAAAAACAGAACAAAATGCTCCCCAATACTGCATCATCTCCATGAGTAATTGTGGATTGGACCAGTGTGATCCACATGGTTTTCACGGATTGATTTTTCTAATCCATCTTAGTCTTTCAATGTTGCTGGAACCTACTCAGCATCACATCAATGTGCAGGCCTTCACTGAAAAAATGGCAGCGTACATGAGACAGGTTAGTCAGCAACTGAACTAGTGTCTCTCTCACAAAAGATGACAATTCTACCACTTAACCGTCAATGGCTTCTTAGCATATATGATGTCGTAAAATTTAAACATTCCTGCTTTGGTAAAATGCACACTGTAACGTTAAAATTTTTCTTGGAATTTACAATTCTTTTTTGCGTTGCCAGTGAAAACTACTAAATATTAATTGAGTAAACTATTTTCTATTTTTTGGGGTCTACATTGGGTGACTGTTTTAATGTCCTTATGCCCTGATGGCATACAGCATAATGTCTTTCGCTGCTAACTGAAAGATCAGCAGTTTAAATCAACCAGCTGCTCCGAGGGAGAAAAATGAGCAGTCTTCTATCATAAAGATTTATGACTTCAGAAACCCAATAGAGGGTGAATATGAGCTGGAATTGACTTGATAGCAGTGGGTTTGATTTTAATTTAAGATCTCTAATATTTAATTTGCTGCCCTTGCTTTTGGACACTAGCGGTATTGGGCGAGAGTGCGGCATCTGTGTACGTGAACATTTATTGAATAGAGATATATTGGTTTCCATTGTAACTAAATCTCTTCACATTAATGTATACATTTCAGAGATGCAGCTGTTGTAAATTAAACAATACATTTATAAGAATGAAGAAAAAAATAAAAATCATTTCCCTTTGAGAAATTAAAATATTACCAACTGAACTTATTGACCTACTACTCGTAGAGCAACTTTCACCTCATTCATTCTATTTGTCATTTTATGAACACCCTAGAGATTGTCTTTTTACCGAATCCGCCCTGAGTGTGCTGGTGAGGGTGCTCCTAAATGTCTCTTTATAAACTCTTCTTACACTCTGGAAGCATGATTCATGTTGCTACATTTCAAATTGTTATTTCATCATGTGTCCCACAAACCATTACATTATCCTGATGACTCACTATTGTCAGTTGGAGGTTACCTCAGATTTAAATTATTTCATGCTGGCAGTATGAAGATGAGGCTTTTGCTTTTGCAATTTTTCTCAATTTGCTCAAGTAGTCTAGAAAGGTCCAGATGGAAATGAACATATTGAGCACTTAAAAAGGAATGTTTGCATTGTTTATGTAGGAAGCCAGTCTTATTTCTTAATACACAGAGAATGTTGTTCCCCTTTCTATTACAAGTTCCAAATGAAATAAAATCTTGGACCTCTGCATTTCCCTGAAGTAGTTAAGCTGATGCAGCAGATATTTGGGTTTTAATTATTTATGGATGAGCCATGTGAAATGCCTGCCAAGGGTAGCAAAGGGAAAATAATGGCTGGTATTACACAACTGACCTTGAATCCAGCTCTGATTGAAATTAATTACCTAAAGTTTTTAAATCTCAGCTTCTTACATTGGTGGTAATGTACTTTTCTGGTGATAATAAATAGCCCCATTGTCTTACTCCAAGCTTTGCTTATCTCAAGTATTTATTTCACAGTATTTGGTATATCTGATCTTTGCAGAGAGAACAGTATTCATTGGCCTGATGTTCCCCTTACCCCCCAATTCCTGCATATTGTGTTTCCCTAAACATTCAGCCCTTGACATTCCATTAAGGCCAGCTGTTATTTTATGGACCAATTGTTTGTATAAATTAGCTCAGTTTTGGCCTGACCTCTAGTTTGTCAGTCAGAAGGTGCAAACAGATTGTCTCATATCTGTTTTGTTGCATCTCTATAATGTCAATCTAGTGTACATTAAATATGAGCAACAGGATGGGGAAAATTATTTTCTGTTAATTCTAATTAGCTGTCAGTCTTCTCAAGGAGAGGGTATTTGGTCAGAACCAGAGTTGATGATGGCTTAGGAATATGTAATCCACTTTTTAGAAAACATTTGTTTGAAGATGCAGTGTCTTCTATTATTTTTAAAGGTCTATTTGGTTTTCAGATCTTTGAACTGCAACAAAGATGTTGCCTTCAGTCTTTTAGATATTGTCCCGCATGGTCTCCAGATCATTGCATGCTTGAGATAGTATCATGGGTAGCTGGAGTCAAAGGTTCCAATAGAGGAATAGACAGATAAAGAATAGATAAATGAAAAATACCATGCTGGAATGCTGGGAGAATTCATTTATAATAAAGAGTAATTAAACCAGGATTATTAGGGTAGCACGTTTACAATGTGAAAGTCAAAATTGTGTCAACACTTTATAAATCCCTGAAAGTAGTTTATCTGAAACATTTATCCTCAGTTTAAAAAACAAGGTTCTATTCTAGATAATATTGTTGCTGTGTGATGTTGTGTCATAACCAACCCAGAGCTGACCCTCCGGTGGGTTTTCAGAAGCAGTAAATCACAAGGGAGGAGATTGGAAAAGTCTGCAATTGGGACCTTTCCAAATTACTGAAAAACGATGATATCAGCGTGAGAACTCAGGTGTGCCTGATTCAGGCCATCAAACTTTCAATCACTTGCTACACATATGAGAGCTGGACAGCGAATAAAGATGACAGAAGAAAAATGGATGCCTTTGAACTGAGGTGTTGGAGAAGAGTACTGAATGTTTCATGGACTGCCAAAAGAACACACAGATATGTCTTGGAGAGGGTGCAGCCAGAGTACTCCATAGAGACAAAGATAACAAAGTTTCGGCTCACATACTTAGGGTATGTTGCTAGAAGAGAGTATTACTTGAGAGGGACATCTTGCTTGGAAAGTTGAAGGGTTAGTAAAAGAAAAAAAGATACTTAGTCAAACAGACACAGTAACTGTAACAATGAGCTCAAGCATGTTAGAGATACTGAGGATGGCAGAGGATAAGTCAGGGCTCAGATTTGTTGTTCACAGGGTCGCTGTGAGTTGTGCTCAACTAGACAACACTTAAAAATATTCTAGTTACGAAGTAGATTTGCTTTTTGTTGTGCTGAAAAACTTAGTAATAACTTTTTATTTAAATTATAACTAACCTTCCTAGGTTTTTATATCATCCTGGCTAGTATGACTGCCATAATATATGAACTGTAAAGAAGTATTCCTTGTCAATGAGGATTTCTCATAGTCAACCACATCCTTGTTCCAAAAACAAAGCATTTGAAAATATAGTTACTTGATATTTGTTACAACACCTGTAAATCCAGGCCTCATTCTGTGCTTACTGTCTACCTGTAACTTTTTTGCCTTTTTTGTTTAATCTACAGACTACACCTATCACCTGAACTAATCACCTCAGTGGAAGTTAAATACTGACTTAAGTGTTTGACTTTAACCAACAGAAATGAAGTCTTTTATCATTTAGGAGACTAGAAATTCAAATTCCAGATGATAGTTCTAGAGGAAGACACTTTCTTTTGGTCAGACAGGAAAATTCTTACTTCCTTCAACCTCTGTAGATCCAGCTTTGTCTGGAAACCTTCATATGTCTTAGTCATTCCTGGTAAAAAGGAGCTTTGTCTCTTAGAGGACTAGGTCCAAAAAAAACCAAACTCCTCCACTCCTGGTAATTATTTCTTTTTGACATTAAAGGTCCCACTTGGGCTTTCACTTTCCTTTCTTTTATCTCCAGTGAGTTAAAATACATCACAAACCATGTTCTAGAGTAATTCATCTTATATAAACTCAGGGTTGAAATAGAATTAAGGAGTGTTGCATTTCATTCTTAATCTTCTTAGAACAATGTAGTTCTTTACGGGTGATAATTATTTTTCACACTATATCATGCTCTACGTGTATTTAAGGGCGCATACCTGTGGAAACTCTATGAAGTTAGAAGGACAATAGTTCTTTTTTGTTTATAGGGTTTGTACTAGATGTCCCTTAACAACATAAAACCTCAAAGCCCTTGTCTCCATTTAGGAGTTGGATGAAGCGGCTGGACTCTGTAAGACGGTTGACTCTGAGAAGAATGGGAATCCCAGAACACTTGATTATGCTTATGCAAAACCTATACTTGAACCAGGAGGCCCAGAACAGAGCAAGGAGACACTGAATGGTTCAAAATTGGGAAGGGGGTCAGCCAGGGATGTATTCTGTCTCCATTCCTTTTCAACTTGTATGCAGAACAGATCATCTGGGATGCTGGGCTGTATGAGGAGGAAAGTGGCATCAGGATTGGTGGAAGAATCATCAACAACCTGTGTTATGCAGATGGCATAACCATGCTTGCTGAAACTGAGGAAGACCTAAAGCGCTTGTTGCAGAAGGTCAAGGACTGCAGCCTTCAATATGGATTCACCACTGGACCAATCGGCAGCATCAGTATGGATGGTGAAGAGATTGAGATAGTTAACAAATGGTTTTAGTTTGCTTGGCTCCATAGTCAACACTCTTGGTACCAACAACCAGGAAATCAAGAGACAAATTGCATTGGGAAAATCAGGTGTCAAGGACCTTTCCAGAGTACTGAAGAGCAATGATGTCAGGCAGGAGACTAAGGTGCATCTGATCAGAGCTTTAATCTTTGCAATTGTGTGCTATGCATCGGAGAGTTGGACAGTGAATAGGGATGATAGAAAGAGAATTGATGCCTTAGAGCTGTGGGGCTGGATAAGAGGGTCGAATATACGATGGACTGCTAGGAGAACAAATGAGTTTGTCCTGGAGAGGGTAAAGCCAGGCTGCTCCTTGGAGTCAAGTATTCTGAAGCTTCATCTGACATACTTTGGGCATGTTGCAAGGAGGGACTTGTCCTTGGAGAGGGACATCATGTTTGCAAGAGTGGATGGACAGCACAGGAGAGGAAGACCCTCAATGAGATGGATTGATTCTGTGGTTGGGGTGGTGGGAGTAAGTGTGTTAGAGATGGTAAGGTTGGCACAGGATAGAGCAGGGTTTAGGGCTCTTGTACACAGGGTCGCTATGAGTCGCAAGGGACAACAGCACATAACAAAAACAAGTTTGATACTTTGTATCATTTACATATTATACTTGCAATCAGCTCCCATTATTTTTACTACTTCTGGAAACTTGATGAAAGGTGAACGATGAGGTTTTATGGTATACAACAACAACTATGATACCAGGATACAGTTAAGTTCACATGACTTTACTCATGTCAAAAAACTTATCTAACAGGGTGAAAAGGAAGCCTACGTAGTGGAGGGAAAAAAATTATGAATATGATAGGCACTCATACCTAAAAGTTATAGACTACTCTAACACCTCCACAAGTAAAAGGCCAACAATCCAAACTCAGAACGGGCAAAATTAAAAAATAGACCCTTCACCCAAACTCAGAACGGGCAAAATTAAAAAATAGACCCTTCACCAAAGAAGAAATTCAGATGGCCAACATATATGAAGAAATGTTCAAAGTCTCTAGTTACTAGAGAGGTGAAAATCAAAACAATAGTGAGGTATCTTCTCTAGCAACAATAGCAAAGTTCTACAGGGCAGCAAACAACAATTACTGGCAAGGATATGGAGAGATTAGAACTCGTATTCACTGCTGGTGAGAATGCAAAATCGTATAACCATTATGGAAGGCAGTCTAGTACTTTTTCAAAAAGTTGGAAATATAATAACCATTGTATCTTGCTATCCCAGTTATCTGACCCAGTTATCCCAGTACTGAAAATATACCATAGAGAAAATAGTCATAATAAAAACAGATGTATGCACACCTGTGTTTATTGCAGCATTATTTGTAATAGTAAAAAGAATGAAGCAGTCCAAGTGCCCATGAAAAATGAATTTAAAAAAAACTTTTGTACATCCATAAATAGATTATTATACTCAACTGAAAAACAAGGAACTTGTAAACCATTGCACAGCATGAATGAGTCTGAAAGACATTATACTGAGTGATATATATTAGTCACAAAAGGACAAGTACTGACCAAGAACACTGTTATGAAAATAGGATGGGCACAGGGCAGGACAGAGCAGGAAAAGAATGGATAGATAATGAACATTACACTGGTGTAGGAGAATAGAACTATCAGAAAGGACCAGATAGTTAGACATTGTATGTGTGACAATTAGCAATCTGAAACCATCTATGCATTCCAAAGTGAATTGTAGGAGAAGGGAGAGAAGAGAATGTGTCTCAATGAGTAAATGAAAACTCATCCTTTCTATAAGCTTTCACTAAGTCTGCAATTAAAAAAGAAAGAAATAGGACATTACATTGAGGGGGATTTCTCGACTGCTGCTACCATGGTTGTTACTTGTGTACTCAAGTGCAATGAAATCATTGACAAATTCAATCTTTTCTCTTCTGTCTTGATGTTTCCCATTGTTCCAGTGGAGAGGATTTTTGTTTTCTTGATGTTGAAATGTAACTCTTATTGAAGACCATAATGTTTGCCATGTTCAGTAAAAGTGCTTCAGCACACAGATTAAATCAGTATAGAGAAAGGCTACAACACGGATACTCATCTTCCCTGATTTTAAACCATACCACGTTTCTTTGTTCTGTTGGAACACTACTAGCCTCTTGGACTTTTGTGAAGGTTTCAAATGATTTAAATTAATTGTTCTTGGTTTCCTATGTTAGCCATAATTTGTCATGTTCCACACAATCAAATGCCTTTGCATAATCACTAAAACAAAAGTAGACAGCTTTCTGAGGTTCTCTGCCAAGAGCTAGCTGACATTAGCATTGTACCTTGGCCTCTTATAAATCCAGCTTGAATTTTTGGCAGTTCCCTATTGATACATTGTTCTAGCCACTTTAAGATAGAATTCAGTGAGATTATACTTGCATATAATATTAATGATATAGTTCAATAATGTTTACATTCTGTTGGATCACCTTTGTGGGAATGGAAACAACATGAATCACTTCTAGTCAGATGGTCAGATAGTTTCTTCCAAATTTCTCGGCATAGATTACTAAATACAACCAGAGTTGTAAATGTTTATTGAAACATGTTAATTAATAATCCATCAATTCTTGCAGACCTGTTTTTTTGCCAATGCCTTCATTGGTTCTTGACCATGTGCTACTTCTTAAAATGTTTCAAGATTGACCAATTCTTTTTGGCACAGTGACTATATATGCATTTCTTGCATCTTCTTTTAATGCTTCCTGTGTAACTTAAGACTTTGCCCATGGAATTCTTCAGTATTGTCCATAAGAGCAAACCATCAAACAAGACGTTGAAATATAAGGCAAGCATTTATGCTGTAGGAAAGTTGTGTATTCAACCTGGAGAGAATTTCTGATGACCTCTGTGGAGCCTGGGCTAATGTGCTTGGCTAAAGATGTTATCTGTCAGTCCAGGGATTAAGTGTTTTCCAGTCAGAGAAAGTACCCCTCTAATCTGGAGGTGAGGCCAGGAGTAGCACAGTCCTCAGAGGCTGGGAGGAATGTTCTGAGTACTTCCAGCTTCAGAAACCAGGTATGGTCTGAAGTAAAGCTGAGTATTAGAGACTGAGGGTGAATGTGGTAAGGTGGAAGAGTAGTGAGGTGAGGGATTAAGTGGTTTGGAATCAAGCTCAGTTTAGTCTTTAAACTGATATGCTGAGTGAAATATCCCAGTCACAAAAGGACAAATATTACATGATGCCACTGTTGTAGAATGGGACTGTCCTTGAGGTTGGGGAGAGACTGAGTAAGATGGGTTCAATAATGTATACTGCACTGAAACAGAGGAGGGAGCAAACTGTTTAAAAGAGATATATGACTAGGTATTTCTGTCATCACAGGAGTCTAGAGCGAGGGCTACATGGTGGAGGGACCTGGGGGAGGGTTTGTAAAACAATGAAAGAATCCTTTCTTTTACTTTTCCATAATTTTTGACTCATGTACTCATAACTTGTTAGTCAAATTTGTGTCTTCTAGGTTGCAACACCCCCATGATACATCTTCAAGGATATGAACATGTACGGCCAAGCACAATCAATAAAAGTGCATCTAAATTCCAAAATCAATCTCCATAATAGTCTATGTGTTTCCTACTGCCAAAGGGGCCCTTTAGAGTAATGAGAGAAGATCTTCACCCTGAAACCCACAGCGTTCCTTTTCAGCAGGAAGTAGCTAAGAGAATATGCCATCCCCTTTTCCTTATGACTCAGGGTGAAGTCTTTCTCAGGGAGGAGTGATAGGGAATGGCAAGGGACACACCGACAAAGGAGATTAATCACTGTGGCAATTGGCAATTAAAACAGACATTCCGGATGGCGGGGAAGAAGAACAAACTGGGGAGGAGGGTAGAGAAAATGGTGCAGTAATAAAGGAATGAAAACCCAAAATCCCTGTAAATGTTCATTAAAACTAATAAAACTTAATTTAAAAAAACTGATATTATTAGTGTTTACAGTCTGGTTGTTGCTGTTAGATGCCATAGAGTTTATTTTGGTTCATAACAACTTCATGAATGATGGATCTGAACCTTGCACTATCCTATACTTTCCTCATTATCTATCTCTTAAACTAATTGTTAGAATCACTGTATCAATCAATCTCAGTGAAGGTGCTCCTCTCACTTACTGGCCCTCCACTTTTCTAGGCATGATGTCCTTTCCAAGGATTAAACCCTCCTAACAACATGCTCAAAGTTCATCTTTTGTTTCTTAACCGCCACTGTCATGAGTTTTGATTGTGGATCCAAGTCAAATGAAATAGATGACAAATTAAATCTTTTTCTCATCTATCATGATACTGTCTAATGGTTCAATGGCAAAAAATTTTTGTTTTATAATATTGAATTGTAATCCATACTGAAGGCTAGAGTCTTTGATCCCATTCAGTAAGTGCTTCAGGTATTCAGTTTCTACAAGCAAGGCTCTAGAATCTGCATTATTCTAATTGGTGATGAATCTTTCTTCAATCCTAAGGCCACATTCTTCTTTGTATAGTTGAACTTCACAAAGTTGTTCAGCAAACTGACTGAATCTATATAAACACAGACTAGAACTTTAAGCACACTTGTATAGATTTTAAACTATGCACAAGTTGCATACCTTGAAAGCCCTATGTACTAGGCCACCAAAGCTCTTGCAAGCTTGGTGTGGTGTTGTGGTGGATAGGTGCTATCAAGTCAAGTATGACTCATAGCAACCCTATGAACAGCAGATCTGACATCTGGCCTATCTTGTGCCATCCTCTTTATCTCAGACGTACTTGAGTCCATTGTCACAGTCACTACGTCAATCCATCTCCTTGAAGGTATTTCTCTCTATTGCTGAGCCTCCATCTTTCCAAGTATGATGCACTTCTCCAAGGAATAAACCCTTCTAGCTATAATGCTCAAATTATGGGAGAGGAAGTTCACCATCCTTGCCTCTCAGGAGCACTCTAGCTGCACTTTCTCCAAAACATAGCTGGTCTTCTTGCAGTCTATAGGATACTCAGTACTCCTCTCGAACACCAAAACTCAAAATCATCAGCTCTTCTATCATTCTTATTCATTGTCCAGCGCTCATATGCATTAAGTGATTGAAAAGACCAAGGACTGAGACAGGTGTAGCTTAGTCCTTAACTGGCATTTTTATTGTTCTTCAGTATTTTTGAGAGGTTCTGGACAGCAGAATTTATCACTGAAGTAGGTCTTCTAATTTATTGGGTGCTACCACCAAATATACTGATTTTGGATCCAAGTAAGAGGAAATCATCAACAGTTTAAATATTTTTCCCATCAGTCACGGTGAGAGGCTTTGCCTTTTTCAAGTTGAGATAAAATCTATATTGAAGGTTGCAATCTTTGATTTTCTGCAGCAAGGGTGTTTCAAATCCTCCTCACTTTCAGTAAGGAAGGTTATGTCATCTGCATAGTCTAGGTGTTAATGAGTCTTACACCAATCCTGATTCCACATTATTCATCATAGAGGCTACCTTCTCAAATGATTTGCTTAGCATACAGATTTAATAAATGTGGAGAAAGGATACAAGCCTGATTTCACACATTACCTGATTTTAAGCCATGAAGTATTTCCTAGCTTTGTTCAGACAGCTGTTTATTTAAGTATAGGTTTTGTCTAAGTGTAATTAAGGGTGATGAGATTCCTTTTCTTCTTAATATTATCCATAATTTGTTATGATTCACACAGTCACACAAATTTGTGCAGTCAATAAAATACCAATAGACATTTTTCTGGTATTATCTTCCTTCAGTCAATACCTACTTGACATCGGCAATGATATCCCTGGCCCACAAAAAGGCCTCTTCTGAACCCAGCTTGGACTTTTGACAGCTCTCTGTCAATGTAATCTTCTGACCACTTTTGGATAATTTTCAGCAATATTGCTGGCTTGTGATATTAATGATACTGTTCTATAATTTCCACATTCTGTTGGATCACCTTTCTTGAAAATAGAAAAAATATTAATCTCTTTTTGTCAATTGGTCAGATAATAGTCTTACAAATTTCCTGGCACAGATTGATGAGCATGTCCAGGGATCCACCAATTAATTGGAACGTGTCAATTGATGTTGCATCAACTCCCACAGCCTTATTTTTTCCAAATGTCTTCAGAAAAATTTTATTTCCTTTCTTCTTTACCATTACCTTTGTCATATGCTACTTCCTGATGTCTTTCAATGTCAACCAATTATTTTTTTGTACAGTGGCAACATGTTTTTATTCCAGCTTCTTTAATACCTCCTGAATCATTCAAGGTTTTCCCATAACATCTCTTAAGGCTTAAATTTGTTTTTCAGCCTTTTCCTCTTGAGAAATATCTAGTGAGTTCTTTCCTTTTTATTTTTTAATTCTAGCCCTTTCTTCTTGCTATTTCTAACTGGAAATGCTACCTGAATTCCCATGATCAATCCAAATGATATAGAACATTTCACACATAGAATCATTACCAAAATTGACAAAATGCCAAAAACATTTAACTCTTCAATATTGTTATAGTACATTTTTTAAAATGATTTGTATAAAAGTCACATGCTATGCATCTGAGAGCTAAACTAGGAATAGGAATGACCAAAAAAGAATTGATGCAATTAAACTGAGGTGATGGGCATCTTTGGAAATAGGAAAAATATTAATCACTTTTGGTCAGTTGGTCACTTAATAGTCTTCCAAATTTCCTTGCACAGATTGGTGGTTAATCTTTATATGTCCCACTTAATTTTTGACAACTTCTATTTTTCCTAGATTCACTCCATGTTACAATTATTAATGGATGTTTGTAGCTATCTTTTTCTTTATTTCTCAGTACCTTTCAATTTGGACTCTACTTCTAATACTACAGGTATTGATTTTCCTCTATTTTCCAAAGGATTTTCAAAGGCCTGTTATTTTGGAAGTGGATGGTCAATTCTTCTTCCTACTTTGTCTTAATCAAGAAGCTCTTCTGAAACCTGTTAATCATGGATGACCCCACTGGCATGAGATACATCTGTGGCATAGCACAAAACCCCAAAAAATACCTCAGGAGAGCAAACTGACAAAAAAGTTCTGTAGTAATTATATTGTGATTGTTGTTGAGTGCCATTGAGTCAAGTATAATTCATAGTGACCCTATGAACAATAGATCTGTAACTTGCCCTATCCTGTGCCATCTCTACAATCTCAGACACACACAAAACCCCTTGTTATAGACACTGTGATAATGCATCTGGTTGAGGGTATGCCTCTTCTTCAATGTTTCTCTACCTTTCCAAACTTAATGTGCTTATACAAGGAAAAGCCTATCCTAGAAATATGCTCTAAGTTGATGAGACAAATCTTCAACATCCTTGCCTCCAACAAGCACTCTAAATGCACCCTCTCTAATTAAGATATATTCATTTGTTTTTTTGATGGCCCATGACATATTCAGTACTCTTGTCCATCACCTCAGTTTAAAGGCATCAATTCTTTTTCTGTCATTAGTATTCATAGTTTAGCTCTCAGATGAAAAACATGTGACTTTTATACAAATCATAAAAAAGATACTATAACAATATGAAAAGTTAGATGGTTTTGACATTTTGTCGATTTTGGGAATGATTTTATGTGAAGTGTTCTTTATCATTTGGATTGCTCACGGGAATTCAGGTAGTATTTCCAGTTGGAAAATTAATGAAAAATATCTATATGGTATTTTCTTTTCTTTCTCTCTATTCCTTACACCCCACCCCTAATTCAACTAAAAACTCAAGTTGGAGAAAACTCATAGCTCATAATCTGGGGATGGGGTTGGGTGTTGGAGGTTATAAATTACATCTGATCCTGAAAGTTATATCACTGAAATGTCAAATGCCATAAGGATTACTCATGGTGGACAGGTTTTAGTAGAGCTCCTTGCTTAAGACAGACTAGCAAGCAATATTGGCCATCCACTTCTTAAATAACAGGTCTCTAAAAACCCTATGAACAGTAGAGGAATACAGATAGTTATAGTAATAGTGGTGGAACCCAGACAGGAAGTTAATCAAAATGAGGAAAAATAATGATAAACATCATTCATCAATTGGAACATGGAAAGTAGCTTAAATGTCAGAACTAGAAATTGTGAAAAATGAAATGGAATGCATGAACATCAACTTAAATAGGCATAAGTGAGATGAAATGGACTAGCTATGGCCACTTTGAATTAGATATGGTATACTATACTTGGAATGAAAAAACAGAAAAATATATAATAGTCATAGTCACAATATCAATTTCAACTTTTATACTGAAGCACAATGCTATGAATGATAGGATAGTATCCATACACATACAAACAAGACCCATTGATATGGCTATTATTCAAATATATGCTCCTACATCTAAAGCCAAAGAAGAAGTTGAAAATATTTACCAAATCTTGCAGTCTTAAATTGACAGAACATGTAATCAAGATGTGTTAATGATAAATGGTGATTGGAATGCGAAAGTTGGAAAGAGTGAAGGAGAAATAGTAGCTGGAAAATATGGGCTTGGTAATAGAAATGAGGCTAGAAATAGAATGATAGATGTTTGTAATTTTGATTATTTATTAATTGTAAATATGTATTCTAAATGACACAAACAGAGACTTTACACATGGACCTTGCCTGATGGGCTACATAGGAATCAGATTGACTACATCCGTGGAAGGAATAATTGGAGAAACTCAATATTGGTAGTCAAATGTAGGCCAATGATGGACTGTGGATCAGACCTCAATTACTCATGTGCAAGTTCAAATTGAGGCTGAAGAAAAAATTAAATAACTCTATGAGAACCAAAATATGATTTTGAATCTATGCTATCTGAATTTCAAAATCATCTGAGCAACATCATGACAGATGGAGATAGAAATGAAACTGTCAACCAATTCATCTTATTTGAATTCACAGTTAACAGTCTTGGTCCTAGCAGTCAGGAAATCAGGAGACATACTATACTGGAAAGTCCACAGTTAGAGACATAGCCAAATTATTGAAGAATAATGATGTTGTTTTGAGGACTAATGTGCATCTGATTCAGGTCATGATCTTTCTAATCATTTGCTATGCATTTGAAAGCTGGACAATGAATAAGAATGACAGAAGAAAAATGAATGCCTTTGAGCTGTGGTATGGGAGAAGCATGCTGAATATCCCATGGATTGCCCAAAGAATAAATAATTATGCATTAGAGAGGGTACAGCCAGAGTGCTCTTTGGAGGCAAGATGATGAGGCTTAGCTTCACATACTTGGGGCATGTGGGGTTATTTCTTGCAGAGGAACATGATGCTTGGACAAGTAGAGGGGTCAGTGAAGAAGAGGAAGACCCCAACTAGGTGAATCAATGCAGTGACTGCCACAGTGGGTTCTAATGTATCAGGAGGTATGAGGATGGCACAGGATAGGACAGGGTTCAGGTCTGTTATTCATAGGGTTGCTGTGGGTCGTACTCTACTTGACAGCACCTAACAACAACAAATCACATGGGCAGAGACTACCTATCTTCCTCCTGCAGAGCAACTGATAGGTTTGGACTGACAAAGAAAAGCTGCCTTAGGTTAGTGTCACAATCTCCTATGGACTAATTCATCATATATTCAGAGGCAGTAATATTTCACTACTTCCTTAACCTGCTTATTGACTAGCAAAACAATCAACATTTTGGTTTGTGTTTTTAACCAACTTCTTTTACAACGGTAATTATAACACCCATAATGTAATCACGCTTTCCCTGTTTCTTCCATGAAAAAATGCATTTCTATAAATTGGTCCAACTCCTCTTCAAGGCTTTATCCTTGGAAAAAATGTTGTTCTTTAGCCCTTGGTTGATTATTCTAATAAATTCTTAGGAGAGAATGTATCCCTGATGTTATTTTTCTCATAGGACTTTCAGTGAAAGAAAGGAAGACTCAGACAGGTGGATTGACATATGCTACCGGAGTCTGCACCTTTGTAACGAATCCCACTACTCTGACACCAACTGTTTTTGTAGTTTGTTCTGTTAAGATTAGTAGCAGACTAGTTAAAACAAGTAAGGACTCAATAAGGCCCCAAATGTTGAATTTTCTGTGGTTATAATATTATAATCAAAGAAATCATTGTGTGAGGTATGTACAGATGTATCTGGGCTACTAGCCAAAAGGTTGACAGTTGGAACTCATGTTGACGTGTTTTCAGAGACATATCTAAAGATCTGCTTCTTAAAGTTCATAGACTTCAAAAAAAATCTATGGAGTACTGGTATATTCTACCTTGCATGGGGTTACAATTAGTGGAGATTGGCTCCATGGAAATTGTGAGTTTTTGTTTGTTTATTTTCTTTTAATTATGAAGATAGCAGCAAATTTGATACTAACAGATATAGTATCTTTTAAGTAGATTTCACACATCATGTGCAGATAACTTAAACAAGATGCCAAGAAGTATGCAGTTACTTTCCCAAAGTCAGCCAGCTACTGTTATACTCAGGGAGAGGTAGTGATTTTATAATCCATTACTACCACTTTATGCCAGAAGAATATTTATTTGTGTTTTATCGACTGTGCAAAAGCATTTGACTGAGTAGATCATGAAAAATTGTGGCTAACATTGAGAAGAATGGTAATACCAGAACATTTGATTGTGCTCATATAAAACCTGTACCTATGTTTGCTTGTTTGAGGGCCAGGAAGTCATCAGAATTCCCTTCTGGTTGACTTGGTCCTAACACGGGGGCTAAGCCTGAGTGAAGGGACCAGTTGGCTTGGAACACAGGAAGAAGTATCAACTTCTGAGTCTGAAGCTGATGCCCATTTGGACCTAGCCACTGATGGCTGGAAATGAGTTGACCAAGCAGATAAAAAGAAAATGTTTCTGACTGTGAGCTAGTGTTTCAACCTGATGACTTGCTCTTGACTGGACTTTTCCTATGGATGCAGATGTTAAAAGTTCTAACTGGAACAGAGAAAGAGACACACTTGTTTCTTTAGAGTACTGGTTAGTTGTTGTTAGGTGCTTTTGAGTCAAGCATGACTCATAACAACCCTGTGGACAACATGATAGGAACATGTCCTATCTTGTGCCATTCTCATAATCTCAAGCCCATTGTTACAGTGATACCAATATATGTAGTTGAGTGTTTTCTCTCTTGCTGTCTCTCCGTCTTTCTAAGCATGATATCCCTCTTCAAGGATAAACCCCTGTTAGCAACATGTACGAAGTATATGAGACAAATCTTCATCACTTTTACTCCAAGAATCACTCTACTTGCACATATTTGTTTTTCTTTTGGCAGACATAGGATATTTGGCACTCTCAAAGATGTCACTTCTGTCATCCTTATTCATTATCCACCTCTCGGATGCATAAGAAGTGCCTGAAAAGACCATGGTCTGAATTAGGCACACTTTAGTCCTGAAACTGACAGCATTGTTTCTTAATAATTTAGAAGGGTCCCTGAATACAAACTTCCCCATTGCAATATATCTCCTGACTGTTGGTACCAAGTGTAGTGATTGTGGATCCAAGTAAGATGAAGTCATCGATAATCCCAATCTTTTCTAATCTATCATAATCTTGCCTATTTGTCTAGTGTTGAGAATTGTTATTTTATTGATGCTTAGATGCAATCTATATTGAAGGCTGTGTGTTTAACCTTCTTCAGCAAGTGCTTCAAGTCCTCCTCACATTCAGAAAGCAAGATTGCATTATCTGAATAAAAAAAGGTTATTTACAAACTTTCCTGCATTCTTTATGCCACATTCTTCTTCCTAGAGTTCAACTTCTCAAGTAATTTGTTCAGCATAAACATTAAATATGAACTTTGTAAGTAAACCAGTATAAAATAAAAAACAAACAAATAACCAAAAAAATCCCATAATAAATAAGTATGGAAAAAGGATAAAACACTGACACACAACTTTCCTAATACAGTAGCCTCTTGGTCTACATGTAGGTTTCACATAAGCACAATTGCTGATTTCAGATGGTGCCACGACCTCTTCTAAATCTTCCTTGATCTGTGGCAGTTCCATTTCTATGTACTGTTCCAACTATATTTGAATGATCTTCAGCAGTATTTTGATTGTACGTGATTTTAATGATATTTTTCAATAATTTCCACATTCTGTTGGATCACCTTTCTTGGAGTCAGACAGCTATCCTCTAAATTTCCTGACATAGACTGGTGAAAAAGTCTAGGGCTGCATCTGTCATTTAAAACATGTGAATTGGTATCTCATCCATTCCTAGGCCTTATTTTTCACCAAGCCTTCAGTGCAGCTTAAACTTCTTCCTTCGTTACCATTTGCTCTTGGTCATATTGTCCTTCTTCAAATAGTTCGATGCCAGCCAATTCTTTTTGGAGTTATAGAGCAAACAACAATTTGGGACATTGTTGACTCTAATCTTCTTGTAACTGGTCTGCTACTGATCTTGGCAGAAAAAAATTATGAATACACCCTGCTTTCCATGTTCTTTCCAACATTTCTTCTGATATAAGGTATGGTTCTTTTCTTAGAGAATAACATGTAGAGTTCCTTTGATCTGTTTTTACCTGTACAGTTCCAAGAAGCAAAGGTATTCTCTCCTTATTTAGTTGTCTACCTGTGGCATCCACTTCCTAAACAACATGCTTCAAGAAACTCTATGAACTTTGATAAATGTCTATAGTGGTAATAGAGTTAGGGTTGGTATGAGTCCTGTCCAACTCGAAGGCAATCAACAACAACAATCTTAGTATGAGCTAATAGTTTCTCTGATGTGGTGGTTGTTTAGACCCATTAGTCATAGGCTGGATTTCACCAATAAAAGATTGTGTAGCAACGTACTTGGTGAACATTCTAGGATACAAACAAAAAAACAAGTCTCTAGTTTGAACAACAGAATTTTCCAAGTCTTTAAGTTCTGTTTTCATTTTACTCAGCTCATTTTAAAGTCCATCTTTTTCTTCGTCGTCTTCTTTTTTTTTTTTTTTTTTTACTTTTAAAGTAGGGAGAAATCTTGAGATATTTTTTACCATCTTGCTTGGATGTCTCCTTAGTTCAATAAAAAAGTTCATAACTTAAATTTCTACCTTCTTCCAAACATAGAACATCATTCAGACAAATTTTTGCCACAGCATAAAACAAACAAATATTACTGTTATCCATTTCCCAATCACATTATAAAGCCTCACCGGAAGTACATGTAGCAGCCAAATTTCTAGAAATATACTATTGCTGGCAGCATATGTAGTCCCTAAGAACATGCAGATTTTTCAAATACCTCTTCTTACTTTTTTCTGTGCCCTCACTACAATTGTTTGTGATACCCATAATTTTACCTATAGTTTGTCAAGGAAATCTAGGGTTTTTGTTTTTTTTTAAGGTCTTTCTCGTTACTGAGTTGCAGTTGAAAACTTCTAGTGGGTTTCCAAGACTGTATGTAAATCACACAGAAGTAGATTGTCCTCCGTCTCCCTCCTAAGTTGACAATAGTGGATTTCAAGCACTATAGAGGCATGGTCTTTGGGTTAGCAGTGCAACTCTTTGTGAGCTGCATCACCAAGATTCCAAATTAAGTTATAGGCACCTTAAAAATCTCCAAGCCTTTCACCGTTACACAATTTCCTGACTGCTTTCTCATCTCAGTTATTTGTTGAGACAGCATACCACCCTTCCAGTACAAAATTCTTTCCAAGTTAGCTAGTACTTTTAGGACAAAAATATCACCAGTGGGTGACTTCAAAAAGAAAAAAAAATTCTCTTCACATTTTAGGAGCCAAAGAAACTGAATTGATAGAACCAAGGGAAAAGCTTTTACCTCTCTTGACTCTGATGGAAGAACCTTATCTTACCAAATTTGCATCATATTTCCTTGAACATTTCTATGTTGGTTGGCATTTATCTCATCCACTTTTTCCTCATTGGTTTATTTGTTTAATATATTTTATGAATGAGAAGATGTTGATTCAGGACACACCCTTTCTAATTCTGACTCATCAACATAACAAAGATACCCCATTCACAACGATAATCAAGGTTAAACTTTTCAGTGTGTAGTTTTTGGGGGACAAAATTCAATCCATAAGAGAAACTAATAGGAAAACATGAAGGCATAGAGAAAGAAAAGGATAATATGATCAAAATAATTAAAAATGGTAGAGCTATAGCATTCATTTAGTAGAGGGTGAATGAAAAATGAAAGGGGATGAATTGTGGAGGAACTTGCTAATATTTGAACTTTGCATTTCTTTGAATTTGAACTTTAGCATTTCTAAAACTTGGATAACATGTGGATACCTTTTAAAAGAAAGTTATATGTGTATATAAAGCTCTCATGTAACAAAGCACATTTATAAGTTAAGAAGTAAAATTATAAAATTATTTCAATACAATAATAGATGGGAAGAGATTGAGATTATTGTTTTAGGTTTTTTCCCCCAAGCCATGGTATTTTTATTTTATTTCTTTTTCCTTTGGTGGTTGTTGTATGCCATCAAATTAGATTAGACTGACACAGGAGGAGATTGCCCCTCCTTCTCCAGTAGAGCATCTGGTGGATTTGAATCATGTGCCTTTGGGATTGCAGTGCACCTTCTTGACACTAGGCCACAAGACTCCAAGATTGAGATTATTAGCAGCTTTAATTTTCTTGGTTCCACAATCAACACTCTTGGTACTATCAGCAAGGAAATAAATAGACAAATTGCATTGGCAAAGTCTACTGTCAGGGAACTTTCCAGAGAATTGAAAAGTAACAATGTCAGTCTGGAGACTAAGGTGTGCCTGATCAAGGCCATAGTCTTTGCAATTATTTGCTATACATCAGAAAGCTGGACAATGACTAGGGATTATAGGAGAATTGATGGCTTTGAGCTGTGGTAATGGAAAAGAGTATTGAATATACCATGGACTGCTAGGAGAACAAACAGGTTCAGCCTAGAGAGGGTGTAACAGGCTGCTCCTTGGAGTCAAAGTTTCTGAAGCTTCATCTGACATACTTCGGGCATGTTGCAAGGAGGGACCAGTCCTTGGAGAGGGACATCATGTTTCGAAGTGTGGAGGGACAGCAAAAGAGAGGAAGACCCTCAATAAGATGGATTGATTCAGTGACTGGGGTAATGACAGTAGTTGTGTCAGAGACATAAGATTGGCACAGGATAGAACAGGGTTCAAGGCTTTTGTACATAGGGTTGCTATGAGTTGCAAGCGACTTCACGACACATAACAACAGCAACAACAAATAAGAGTTTAGCTAAAAGGAGGCTGTTGTTGTTTTTTCTATGTGCCATGGAGTTGGCTATGACTCAGAGTCACTGTACCTTGCTTAATCGTGTATCAATCTCACTGTTTCTGACACACCTACCCTCTTTACTCCACTTATTATAGTCAATACATCAAATCTGGGGTCTCCATCTCCTTTGCTGTCCCTCAACCCTTCCAAGCATGATAACCTTCTCCAAAGACTGGTGCCTTCTGGCTACATGCCCAAAGTATGTCAGATGGGGTCTCAAAATCCTTGTCTCCAAGGAACAGTTTGGTTTTACCTTCTCTAGGACAGAACCGTTGATTTCTTTGGCAGTCCATAATATGTTCAATACTCATTTCCAGCACCACAGCTAAAAGGCACCAATTCTTCTTTTGTCGTCCTTAGTCATAGTCCAGCTCTCTAATACTTAACAAGTAATTGTAAAGACCATGGACTGGATTAAGTATATTTAGTCTCTAGACTGACAGTCTTGCTTTTCTGCACTCTAGAGAGGTCCCAGACAGCATATTTTCCCAATACAATTAGTTCTTTTTATTTCTTGAATTCTGGTACCAGAAGTATTGATTCTGGAAACAAGACAGCTAAAATTGTTAACAATCTCAATCTCCTTTCAATCTATCATGATGCTGCCAATTGGCCTTATAGTAGAATCTTCATTTCTTGATGCTGAGCTTCAATCCATATTACAAGGTACAGGCTTTGAGGCCCACCTTCAATTAAGCAAGTACAGTTATAACATCTGTAATAGTGCAAGTTGTTAATGAGTCTTACTCCAGTGCTGATGTCACATTCCTCCCCATAAAGTCCAGCATTTAAAATGATCTCTGCATACAAATTGAAAAGGTATTGAGACAGGACACATCCCTGACACACTCCTTTTCTGCTTTTAAACCATGCAGTATTTTTCCTTGCTCTCTTCTTACAACTGCCTCCTGGTCCAAAGATAGATTTTGCATAAGCATAATCCGATGTTCTAGGATTCCCATTTTTCTCAAGGTTAGCCACAATTTGTTGTGATCCACACAGTCAAATGCTTTTGCTTAGTCAATTAACATAGATAGACATTCTTCTGTATTCCTTGCTTTAAGCCAAGATCCATCTGACTTTAGTAATAATCTTTTAGTGCTATGGCTTCTAAATCTAACTCATATT
The DNA here is from genome assembly GCF_000299155.1 of Elephantulus edwardii. NCBI lineage: Eukaryota > Metazoa > Chordata > Mammalia > Macroscelidea > Macroscelididae > Elephantulus > Elephantulus edwardii. The sequence goes on from NW_006399753.1 coordinate 42,545,161, forward strand.
TCTTGTAGTTAGTTCTCTGTCAATGCACTGTTCCAGTCACTTTTGGATAATCTCCTGCAGGATTTTACTTGTGTGTGATATTAGGATATTATTCAACAATGCCAACACTCTGTTGGATCACCTCTTTTTGGAATAGGAATAAATATGGATCTCTTCTAGTCAGTTGGCCAGGTGGTTGTCCTCTAGATATCTTGACACAGGATGGTGAGCACTTCCAGGACTGCGTCTGGTGTGTTTTATCAATTCCTGAAGGCTTTTTTTTTTGCCAATTTCTTCAGAACAGCTTGAACTTCCTCCTTCATCACGATTGCCTCTTGAACATAAGTTATTTCACGAAATACTTCTGTTTCAGCAAATTATTTTTGGTACAGTGACTCTGAGTACTCCTTCCATCTTATTTTGATGCTTCCTGGATCATCCAATATACAGCCCATAGCATGCTTAAGTACTGTATGTAACTCGAGGCTTGAATTTGTTTGTCAGTTCTTTCAGTTTAAGGAATGCTGAGCAAGTTTGACCTTTTAGATTTTCAGACTATAGCTCTTCGCACATTTCATTCTAGTATTTTGCTCTGTCCATCTGAGCTGCCCTTTGAAATATTCTGTTCAGCTTCTTAACTGCTACTCTCCATTTTAATAAAAAAAAAAGTTTGTTAACACAGTCTCAACTACTTTGAATTTTGTTTGTTTTTAGTTTATGGGTTTGAAATGCTAATGCTAATAGCAATGTATGCCATGTTATGACTCAATTCTCTCACCATGCTTTTAATTTAAACTGTATGGACATCTTTGTTTTCATAACATGCTGTGATGCCATTTGAGTTTAAGACATTATGTTCCCTTATGCTCTTTTCATCTTCACTACAACAATGAACTTAATGCCATTCATTATTGCTAATGAGACTGTTAACACCGACAGCAATGCAAGTACTGAATTTTTAAACATTATTCTACCACCTGTATCATCCATATAATGCTTATATTTTTTTTTTGTATTTTCATTTAAATGAATATTAAAATTTTGCAAATTCATATAAAGAAGTAGTGCTGGAGACAGTGGTAGAGACAGAAAATTTTTAAGAAGGAACGTACGTGGTATTCACAATTACTACTATGAATCAGAGAGCTAAAGAATGACTAAAGATGGTAGAAGAAAAATCAATGACTTTGAGTTGTGGTACTGGAGTAAAGTAGTAAACATACCATGGAACTCCATGAGAACAAACAAGTCTGTCTTGGAGAGGATGAAACCAAGTTTCTCCTTGGAGGCAAGGATCTTGAAGCTCCATCTCACACACATTGGGTATGTTGCCAGGAACGATCAGTCCTTGGAGAAGGACATCGTACTTGGAAAAGAGGAAAATCCTTGATAGGGTGGTCTGGCACTGTAACTGAGGTAATGGAGGTAGATGTGTCAGGGACAATGAGACTGGCTCAGGATAGTGCAAAATTCGGGGATATAGTACATAAGGTCTCTCTGAGTTACTGATGACTCGATGGCACATAACAACAACCACATTATTTTGGAAAATTTATTTTGCAAACACATAGAAGCATTTAAACCATTAAGCAAAAGATGATAAAAAGAAAAGATATAGCAGCTTCACAAATAGAGGAGAAAAGACAGATTGGAGAGTAAGATAAACTTGCATTGACAAGGCTGGATATATGACGTAAAGGAAATTGAAAATGCATACATAATTCTCAGATTTCTAATTTGGTTGCCTGAGAGGAAAGGGATATCATTGGTTAATAGAAGAAAATATTAGACATCAAATAAGCGTTTGGGTAGAAAACAATGAAATTGACTTGGATATCTTCCATCTGAAATGCACCAGCTGTCATGGAGTAGACAATCAGACATATGACTTTAGAGTTTAAGGGAAGAAAAGCAGGCCAGGGATAGAGGCTTGGCTGTCAACAGCAGACCAGTGGTTGTGTGGCTTTGTATTTATGTGAGATTCCTACAAGTAGCACATAAGGAACTACAAGAATGCACTTTAGAGTGGGCAGATGGAAGACTAACTCCAAAAGGAGACCATTGACAACCAGTCAGAAGGATGGGTACATTCAGGGATATGAGCATCTTAATGATTATTGAAGACACTTTGTTGTGTCACATGGACTACTTACTGTATTAGCCTCCTGAATTGTTCCTTTACTTTGGGTATCAGTAATCTTATATCATTTGGCTGTTTATGGCGCAAGTGATAATTGTAAGTTGAATTTGACATATTATTGCTTATGATTTTTACAGTAATATTTTATTGAGCTTTTAGTGAAAGCTTGCATTGTTGTTATTGTTGTTATGTGCCATCAAGTCGCTTGCGACTCATAGTGACCCTATGTACAACAGCCCTAAACACTGCTCTGTCCTGTGCCAATCGCACTGTCTCTGACACTCCCATCCCAATTATCCCAGTCATTGAATCAATCCACCTCATAGAGGCCTTCCCCTCCTGTGCTGTCCCTCCACCCGACCAAGCATGATGTTCTTCTCCAAGGACCGGTCTCTCCTCACAACATGTCCAAAGTATGTTAGACGGAGCCTCAGAATCCTTGCCTCCAAGGAGCCACCCGGTTTAAACCCTTTCCAGGATGAATCTGTTTGTTTTCCTAGCAGTCGATGGTATTCTCAATACTCTTCTCCAGCACCACAGCTCAAAGGCATCAATTCTCCTCGGTCATTGTCCAACTCTCTGATGCATAACAAGCGATTGTGAAGACCATGGCTTGTATCAAATGCACCTTAGTCTCCAGGGAGACACCACGGCTTTTCAGTACTTTGGAGAGGTCCCTAACAGCAGACTTTCCCATGGCAATGCCATGGCTTTTAATTTCCTTGCTACTAGTGCCAAAGTTTGCATAACTGGTGAAATTTCTGTTTGACCATTTCCACCTAAAATGTTTAGTTATTGTAGTTATTAGAAAATCGCTATGAGTCAGTTCCTTCTCAAGAACAATGAGTTGAGTTGATCACAGTGTCTCAATATCATCTTTGCCTTTTTGTTGTTGTTTTTCCATTTTCAGTATTCCAGTTGCCAGTCCTCCTTCTTGTCCTATTTTTGCTTTTTAAAACTTGATGACCATTTGTTGTTGTTGTTAAGTGTTGTCGAGTCACGGCGACTCATAGCAACCCTATGAATGAAAATACCTGAATATTTTGTATAACTTTCACCTTTTCTCCAGGTTCATAGGGTTTTCTGGAGGCAAGCTCTTTTGGAATGGATACCACTCCTGTTTCCAAGCTTATTTTAATCTGTTTAGTCTAATTTAATTTAGGCTCACGTTTATGGTTTGTGTTTTGGGATTTTTTTTTTTTTAAGTAGCACACTGGCTGTATGGGAAGGAGATATTTGTTTTAGAAGCTATTTTGCTGTTTTGCTCTAAGGTAATCTCAGGGGAAACACTTGGTTCTAAGTTGAGTTTTCTTTTATGATAGTAAAAAATTTGAGAACTATTTTACATTTCCCCCAATTCTATTTAGATGGAATAGTCAATTGTAATTGTTTTTTTATAGTTTATATCTTCATTGCTTCTATCTTTACCTTTTTTAAATTTTTGTTTCATAGTTGAATAATTTCTTTCAGGAAAACTTTCGTTATCATTCTTCTTGTATACTGAATATCTCTAGTTAGTGGTTTTATTCTGGTATGATATATGTTACATTATACAATCTATAATTATTCCAGTGTTCCGTAGATTAACAGCTTACATACTCGGTTAACATAATAAATTGGCTTCAGGTATGGTTTTTCCCTTTTTCATTTCTTTTGGTGTATCTCTATTAATGTCAATTGTTATTAGGTGGCATTGAGTTGAGGATAACTCATAGTGACCCTATGAATCACAGACCTAAATCCTGACCTATCCTGTACCATCTTCATCATCTCTGACACACTCGATGTCATTTCTGCAGTAACTGTGTCAATCCATCTCGTTGAGGATGGTCCTATCTTTTCTTGACCCTCCACCTTTCCAATAAAAATGTTCCTTCCAAGAAATAGTCTTGAAAACCAAGGTGCATAGTTAATTCCAAATGCATACCAAACCCATTCCTAAAACAACAAAAACAAGAACACCGTGCTAAAACTTAAGATCATTTCATAGAAATGGATATATTTCTGTACTCAGAAACTATATAGGACAGAAGACAATGGAATGGTGAAGTGAAAACAGGGCCAACTAAGAATTCTGGACCCAGTAAAATTATTTAAAAATGGAGAAGAAATCAAGGCACTCCAAAACAAACAAAGTATCTAGGAATTGGCAGTACTTTTCAATCACCCTATGTTGTGTTGTTGTTATGTGCTATCAAGTCACCTATGACTCATAGCAACTCTATGTTCCATAGCGCTGAACTGTGACCTATCCTGAACTAGTCTTATCTACTCTGATACACCTAACATCATTGACCCAGTTACTGTGTCAATTCATCTTCTCCATGGTCTTCTTCTCCTACTCTGTCCCTCATCCTTTGTAAATATAATGCCCTTCTCCAAGGACTGGTTCCTCCTGGATATGTGCCTAAAGTATGTAAGACAGAGCTTCAATGCATCCAAGGACAAACTTGGTTTTACCTTCTCAAAGACAGACCTATTTGTTCTCCTGCCAGTCCATGGTATGCTCAGTACACTTCTCCAGTACTACAACTGATTGTAATGATTCTTCTTCTGTCATCCTTAGTCATTGTCCAGCTTCATAGCAAGTAATTGTGAAGTCCATGGCCTGGATGAGGTGAACCTTAGTCTCTAGACTGGCATACATCTTATTTAAATGAGTTTGTTGTTGTTGTTGTTGATTGCTGTCAAGTTGAGCATGACTCATAGTGACCCTATTTATGAACAAAAGACCTGAAGCTTTTCTATATAGTTCATACAGTTTCCAGAGGCATGTTGTTTAGGAAGTAGATACCACTACTTATTTCTTAAAGTTTTCCCCATTTCTAGAGTAAGCTCTTAAGTAATGGTTGTAGAGTCCCACGGGCCCAGGTAGCATGGTTAAAGTTATCAGCAAAAAATAGCAAGACCTAATAACAGATTATAATCCAGACAACATAGTGAAAGCCAGAAATGGAGGGTTATGATGATGGTGTATAACATCTGAATTAAACTATGGTGCTCCTGCCCAGTAACATTTGATAGGCATAGGTAATTTGGAGAAGGGTAAATATTTTATCTTTGAGAATACTTTATTGTTCACTATTTTCTTTCATTCTGAGAAAGCTGGAGGATTAGAGAAAGAGAAGAAGACTCTCAACAATAGGGATTGACACAGTGACTGTAACAATAGTGTTGAACATATTGGAGATCATGGGGATAACAAAGGATACAGCAAGGTTCCAATCTTCTGTTCATAGGGTTGTTATGAATCATAGTGGACTTGATGACAAACAAAAACACTGACTTTCTTTAAATAATAATAATGGTTTTCATTTTGTTACATTTATCTTTGTAGTCTGTGTATCTAGCTTGATGACAGATAAACGTGGCAACTATAGTTTATCAGGTGACATACATGTTATATTACAAACAATCTCATGAATTTCTGGATGTTTGAAGTACAGTCTGTCTGCATCATATACACACAAAGCCTTTGATGGTAACACATGATAATTGCTTTTAAGATTAAATCCTTTCTTCATCACCCTCATTCCTTTTTTTTTATCTTTTTGATGTGTTCCAGATCCTTCATCTAATTTTCTTCACCCTTATTCTGACACATTTTCTATTTTTTACCCCATGAGGTGTTGCTACAAGTATGTTAGATATAAGAAAGATGATGTTTTATATCTTGGATTTACTTAATTCTCTCTCCAATTCTTTATTAATTAATTAATAGTATACAGATTGTTGTTGTACAGATTAGAAAGTCAATTGTCTAAATCACAGAGGAATGGTTTTTGAAAAGTTTCATTGAGCCTTGTTCAGAATATTCTACAGATAATTTCTGTCCTCTGTTGGCAAGAAGCATAAGTCACCCTGAATCTGCCTCTGACAGTTGTTAGAGATAATATCAGAGAAAACTCTGCTGGGAGTCACTTTTTGGATCTCTTCAGAGCACTTCTGTATTAGACCTTTGTTCTGGTCAGGACCCTGACATTGCCACATCCTAAAAACTAGCCTAAAATCCCTGTTTTTGAACTGAATCTCTTTGCTTTTAGCAAAAGCTATCTGACTAGTAATTTATACGTTAAGTCACAGCTATTCCAATCATGATACATGGACTCAACTGGGCCTACAGTCTGTTTGTGTAAAGAATGTATTATTAGGACACAGTTATTCTCATTTTTTATATAGTTTCCTGTGGCAGTTTTAATGCTACAAGAGCAGAGTTGAGTGGTTGTGATAGAGACTACATATTCTATAAAGCCTAAAATATATGCTCTTTATTCCTTTTCAGTAAAACTTGAAGATCCCTGAATGTCCTTACTATTGCTATCATTTTTAGCAACAAATATGCATTAATTATCTATCTATATCTATATCTAT
>NW_006399753.1:42555812-42560686 GCF_000299155.1 Elephantulus edwardii
CCATTGTTGTTTCCAAGAAGCACCCTTTCTACACTTTCTCCAAGAAGTATTAATTTGCTTTTATGGTAGTCCATTGGATATTCAGCACTCTTCTCCAACACAACAACTGTAAGTCCTAAATTCTTTTTATCTCATCCTTATTCATTGTCCATCTTTCAGATGCTTAGCAAGTAATTGAAAAGACCATGAAGTGGATCAGATGCACTGTATTCTTCAATCTGACATTCTTGCTGTTCAGGAATTTAGAGATATCTTTGACACCGTATTTTCCCCACATAACACATCTTTTGATTTCTTGACTGCTGGTACTCAAGGATATTGATTATGAACCCAAGCAAGATGAAATCATTAATAACCTCAATCTTTTGTCCATCTATCATGATGATTTGGTCCAGTAGTGAAGATGTTTCTCTTCTTGATTTTGATAGGTAATACATACTGAAGGCAGAGGTCATTGATCTTCTGCAGCAAACATCTTAAATCCTCCTCAGAAACATTAAAAAGAAATAGAATCAATTATCTCAGAACTCTAAAAAGCAGTAACATCTATCTAGCAGCCAAACAAATACTGAATTTAAAAAAAGTGAAATTTAGAACGGTAAAAAATGTTTATAGCCCTTTTACTTGCATCTGGCATCTGTTACAATTACAGGAGAACGAAAACATCTCAGAGTCTTCTAAAATCTTGGATAAGTAGAGAACTTCCTAACTCATTCTTTGAGTTCAGTGGTTCTTGATATCAAAGCTAGATAAAGACATCACGTGCAAAGCAAAATACAGGTCAATAGTTCTCAAATGATTGTGAGAATCACGCAAGTTTGAGTAATATTTCATTCTGTTATTTATTAGGTTGTAGTGTGCTATAATAATAATACAATTCAATGACATTTAATAACAATTTCACATGAATATATATATGTAAAAACATCCTCAAAATATATTTAAAAACTATATAGACCTGAAATACTATACATACTATAAAACAACCATGGCTACATAGGGCAGGAATGCAAGGGTGATTCAACATAAAAAACAAAACCAAATAATGTTATTCATCATATTCTAAAAATAATGGAAAAAAATCATGTCATGTAAAGCAATTTCAAAAGTACACTGCCACAATCACAATCACAAGTCTTTCATGATAAAAACCCTCAATAAATTAAAAATAGAAAAGGAATTCTTCAGTATAATAAAAGAATTGATAAGCTACAGCTAACATAATAGAAAATATTCTGAGACATTTTCCTTTAATGGTCATGAAAAGTTCAGTTATACTCCTTTTAACTTCTGTTATGTAAACAAATATATCTATCTTAGAGATGGTGAAACGAAGTTTCTCCTTGGAGGCTAGGATTTTAAATCTCCATCTCTCATACTTTGGACATGTGCCTAGGAGAGACTGGTCCTTGGAAAAGGACATCATGCTCAGAAGGCTGGAAGGACAGTGTAGGAGAGGTAGACCCTAGATGAGATGGATTGATACAGTAACTAGGGTATTGAGAGTAGATGTGTCAGAGTCAGTAAGATTGCCTCAGGACAGGGCAGGTTTCAGGTTGCTGTAGATCACAAGCAACTTGATAGCACATAACAACAACACATGCTCTGGGGGGAAGCCCACTGGAGGGTTAACTATATGAATTGGTTCCTACTCTTTGGTACATAAAGCAACAATATTTTACATTAGTCCCTCTTAGTCTGGAAATTCCACTGAAACCTAGCCATCACAAGGAATCTTGCTGGTATATGAAATACTGATAGCATATCTTTCAGCGTCACAGCAACAACATACAAATCGCTTCAGTACGGCAAACTGAAATAATCATGTATATACATAAGCTGTAAAATAAGCACCAACATGCAAATCATTCTTTCCTAATTCAGAAAACCAACAACTAAGTGCTATATAGATAAGAAAAAATCATAAAACAAGCAAGCATACAAATATCATTAAAAAAAAAAAACACACATGAAGGCTATGGAAAATTGGAAACAAACTGTCAGCCCAGCAGAAGATTGGAGTTGAGTTTCCCATTCAGGTAAGAGCTGTTGCTTGTCTGAGTGGTGTCAAAGCCCCAACATACGACTTATATCACAAGGAGCAGTTCCTGTAGTCTAGGTTAAAAGAACAAAGAAGTCTATCTTGGAGGAAGTGCAGCAAGAATGTTCCACAGAACCAAAGATAATGAAATGTGTTCTCACATACTTTGAGCATGTTGTCAGGAGGGACCAGTCCTTGGATAAAGAAAACCATTCTGGGTAAGAAGAAGGGTCCGAAAAAGAGAAATACCCTAAGAAAGGTAGATTGTCACAGTGATTGTAGCAATGAACTCTACCAATGAGACAGTGAAGATGGTGAAGGATAGAACAAAGCTCAAATCTATTATCTGTAGAGTTGCTATGAGTTGTAGTCAACCAGATGGCACCTAAAGAACAACAATAACATTCAACATTACCTGGAGAAGTTCAGTCAGAGACACAAAACCAAAGCAATACACAAAAAAGAGAAAAGGAGGAAAAATTGATTGTATTCCAAGTATAAATCCTCCATAAATATAAAGAAAAATGTTCTAGGTATGAGATTAAGAAACAAAAATGAGTTACATTTTCATATTGTTGCAATAAATATTTCAACAAAGAAATAAATACCAGAATCAACTTTGCAAAAACATCTAACAAAAACTAAAATATCTAGAATATAGTAAGCAAAATAGATGAAAAATAGTTTTCACAACAACGTTATAAAATATTACTAATACACAGCCAGGAGAGAATAGCAGCAATGAATGGCAACCTCTGAAGGTTAAGGCCCAGTGTTCAACAAAACCTTTTTCCAATAGGGTGAAAAGAAAACCTAAGGAGTGGGAAAAAAATATTTGGCACTGAAATCTCAGACAAGGATATCTTAGCAAAAGTTTACAGAATACCATAGTACCTCCAGGAGAAAAAGACTGATAAGCTGACTATAAAATGGACAAAAGACAGGAAAAGACTTTTTACAGAGAAAGACATTTAAATGGCCAAAAGGTACAAAGAAATGCTCAAAATCACTAACAATAAGAAAGATGAAAATCAAAAGCACAGTGTGATACCATCTCAAGTCATTAGCAGTGGTAAAGTTTAACAGGACAGCATTTGGAGAGAATATTAAAATTGTAAAATGGTACAACCACTTTAGAAGGCAGTTTGGCATTTCCTCAAAAAGATGAACATAGAAATTCCATATAACCTATCTATTCCACTGCTAGGAATGCTCTTCAAGGAAATTAGAACTAAGACACAAATGTATCTTTGTACACTGATGTTAATAGCAGCGTTACTCACAATAGCAAGAACATGGAACCAGCTAAAATGTCCATCAATAAATCGATGGATTGAAAACTGGTACATTCACACAGTGGAACACTATCCAGCACTCAGGATCAATACTTTTGAAAAATACTTTACGACATGGAAGGGGCTAAGAGCATTATACTGAGCGAACTAACTCAGACTCATTAAGGCAAATATTGCATGTGACCATTATTTTGAAAACAGAACGATATCTAGTAAGGTGTATATAAATGTCCAAAGAGATAACAGGAGGGGGCAACTGGTTGAGCATAGGGAGGGGGAGAAATCACAGACTCACAGAGTTTGGTAGATAGAGGGAGGAAGTGAAGGGATTAGAAAGATCCTGTGGCAATCAGAAAAGATGGAGTGAGAGTGAGCATAGAACAATGCATGGGAATGAGTCTATGAAACACAATGTGAATGAAGGAATGTGTGAAATATGGTGTATATGATTTAAAAATTAATAAAACATTAAATATTAATACATTTCATGGATTGAAAGACTATTGTTAAGAAATCAAAACTACACAATGCAATCTATAGGTTCACACACAGTCTCTATGAACATTTTAGCAGTCTTTTCTAAAAACTGAACAGGCAATATCTCAATTCATGTGAAATTAGAACTCATTGTCAATTCTTACTCTAAGCAGTCTTATAGATTAGAGTAGAAATGTCCGCATGGGCTTTACAATTGCTGTAAATCCTATGGGATCAGACTGACACATCTCCCTCCAGTGAAATGAATTTGAACTACTAATTTTTTTATCAGCTCTAGCACACCATTTTTGTTGTTGTTATGTGCTGTTGAGTTGCCTGCAACTCTTAGTGACCCTATCTACAGCATCTCTGAAGCCTGCCCTGTCTTGAGCCAGTCTCAGTAATTCCAAAACACCAACCCCCATTTCTCCAGTCTCTGCACCAGTCCATCTCATGCAGGGTCTTCCTCTCCTGCACTGTCCTTCCACCCTTCCAAGTATAATGTCCTTCTCCAAGGACTGGTCTCTCCTGACCATGTGTCCAAAGCATGTGAGATAGAAATTAAAAATCCTAGCCCTGCCCCCACCCCCAAGGAGAAACTTGGTTTCACTCTCTCCAAGACAGGCCTATTTGTTTTCTTGGTAGCCCATGGTATGTTCAAAACTCTTTTTCAGCATCACATTTCAAAGACATCTATTCTTTTTTTTCATCCTTAGTAATTTTCCCACTCTCTGATTAAGACTTTTTAATTAGTTAGAAAGGACCCCCAAATAGAGTAATATTCTTAAAAGAAAGAATAAAAAGGAAGAACTCATCTTCCAGATTTCAAAATTTAAAATTAAGCTACAATCAAAACAGTGCGGTATTGACCTTAGGTATTATAATGTTATTGTTATGTGCTTTACAGTCCATCATGACTGCATGCAGCTCTATAAACTACAGATCTGAACAATGATCTATCCTGCTTCATCCTCATGATCTTTTTTATACATGCTCGAGTTACAGACAGTGCGTCAGTCCATCTTGTTGAGGATATTTCTCTCTTTCTTTTTTTTTTTTTT
>NW_006399753.1:42561911-42563578 GCF_000299155.1 Elephantulus edwardii
CTGAAACTGAGGAGGATCTAAGGCATTTGCTGCAGAAGGCCAAGAATTGTAGTCTTCAATATGGATTGAAGTTCAACATCAAGAAAACAGAGATTTTCTCAGGGTGTATTCCAAGCAGTGGAATAGCAGAACATATGAACATCTCTGTTCTGCTTTTTGAGGAAACATCAATGATCCTTCCAGATTAGTTGTATCATTTTATAATACCACCAACAATGCATTATAGTTCTTATCTCACCACTTCATCTTACACATTTATTACAGAGATTTGTACTCAAATGTTCATAGCAGTGTATTCACCATAGCAAGAACATGGAAACAGCCCAAATGCCAACCAAAATGGAATAGATTGAGAAATTATGGTACATTTACAAAATGGAATAATATGAAGCACACAGGAGCAATGTTTTTGTAAATTACCACCTAACATGGGAAGGACTGTAGAGCATTATGCTAAGTGAAATAACTCAGTCTCCTAAGACAAATACTGAATAAGACTATTATTGTAGAATGATTATAACTATCCAAAGGAGGGAGTGCTTAATCACAGCGTTACACAATTTGATGAGTGGAGAGAGGGATGGGTAAAGGAAAGGGGAAGATCCCATGTGAAAAAACAATGCATATAAATTTTTATGTAGACCAGTATAAAATAAAATAAAATTTTTAAAAAAAGAAAAGATTCCCACCACTGGGCCAATTAACAGCTTCATAATGAACAGAGAAGAGAAAAGATGAATTGCATTGGGAAAGTCTTCTGTCAGGGACCTCTCTAGAGTACTAAAGAGCAATGATGTCAGTCTTGAGACTAAGGTGCTCCTGATCTAGGCCATGGTCATTACAATTACTTGCTATGTATCTGAAAGCTGGACAGTAACTGGGGGTGATAAAAGAAAGATCGAAGCCTTTGAGTTGTGGTGCTGGAGAAGAGTATTGAACATACCATGGACTGCTAGGAGAACAAATAGATCTGTCCTGGAGAGAGAGAAACCAGGCTGCTCCTTGGAGGCAAGGATTTTAAGGCTCCATACCACATACTTTGGGCACAAGGTCAGGAGGGACCAGCCCTTGGCCATCATGCTTGGAAGGGTACAGGGACAGTGCAGGAGAGGAAGACCCAGGATGATATGGATTGACTCTGTGACTGGAGTAATGGGATTAGGTCTGTCATATATGATGAGATTGGCTCAGGATTTCAGGGCAGGTTTCAGACTGATATACATAGGGTCACTATGAGTCGTAGGCAACTTGATAGAACATAACAACAACATTTTTCAGTCTTTCTTATTTAATGTCCACCTTCCAGATAAATAGTACTCAACTAAAAATTCCATGGCTTTGAAGCAGGCTCAAGTTCATTTTGAAACTGACATCTCTGTTCTTTAACACTTTAAAGAAATATTAGTCTGAAGATTTTTATGAGGCAACAAGTTTTTTCTTTTTTTTTTTTTTACTGTTGCTACCATAGATATTTGTTAAGGATCTAAGTACAATGAAATTGTTTTTGGGTGTATTTAAAATGTCTATATGTGCTTCATTGACTATGCAAAGGCTTTTGACTGTGTGTATCACAACAAGCTGTGGCTGACTCTGAGAAGAATGGGAATCCCAGAACATTTGATTGTGCTAATGCGAAACTTATACTTGGACCAAGAGGCAGTTGTCAG
>NW_006399753.1:42565128-42566611 GCF_000299155.1 Elephantulus edwardii
TGCTGTACATAGGGTCGCTATGAGTCACAAGCAACTCAACGGCACATAACAACAACAACAACAACAACACACTTACTCCTTTCAGAAGCCAGCCAAAGAATTTTAGTTGAGTTCATATGCATTGAAAACATTTCTAGTTGTCAACAAATAGAATGTTTACAAGTAATATTGTGAAGTCACAGGAGCCCCTACCTGCACATGAGGTTGATATACCAAGAGTAGATTGTGTTATAGTCTTAATTAATATGGGTATTCTTAAAATGGCCTAGCTCTGCAGAGGCTTGGTTGGAAAATATTCTGCTGCTAGTGTTTTGATGACAAGATGGTTTTTAAAAAATATTAATACAATGCTGCTCAAACCATGGTGCCCATATGCCTGGACTTGTTACTAAGAGTTCCCCATTGTGCACTGAGTTGGCAAGATTGGATGCAACAAAAACTTGCCTTGGATGCTGTGTGTATTCCTTAGGAATTCATTATTGCTTCTATAATAAGAAATAATCGTTCCTCCCTTGCCAAGAAGAACATTTCCACTTAGTGGGTAGAATCAGGAGCCTGGGACAGGGGGTAGTTGCAAAGGGAAGAATGGTTATTGTGTCTCTAGGCCATCCTCTTTCTATGATGCTCTTGGACTCAGCTAATCCTCCTTTTTCACTTCTGTGAAATTCTAGTGCTGGACTGCTGGTTTGACTTTAAAATGTTGCTCATGACTTAGCCTTTGTGACTTTGTGACTTGCGTCTTGATTGACTTGACTCCTTTTAATTCTTTTATGTATTATAGAATCAGAAAACTGCAATTGATGCACAGGGTGTGTGGGGATGTAAAGCTTGCAAAGCTGTAAGTGGTAAGCTCTTTTTTCTTCTGTGTCCAGGGTGATTTTTTTCTTTCTTTTCATTTTATGTTATATGGGTTTGCTTACAAAGTTCATATACTTTATGTTTCACATTATTCTTCATTCACATTGTGTTGCATACAATCATTCTCATGCATTGTTGTTGTTAATTGCTGTCAAGTAGAGCAAGACTCATAGGAACCTTATGAACAAAACACCTGAAGCCTTTCTATAACTATCGTACTATCGTCATTTCTCAAAGTTCATAGCATTTCCAGAGGTATGTTGTTTAGGAAGTAGATGCCACACATTATGCTTTATAAAATTAATCACAATTGAATATTGTCCATCATTACCCTGACATTTCAGGTCCCTGCTGGATCATTCCCATTCCTTCACCTCCTTCCTCCACCCACAGAATTACACAACCATGTGGTTTTGCCACTACCCATTCTCACAGCTCTGTTTCCACTCCTTTTCAAACCGTTGGGTCTTCATACATGGTTTGCTAGTTATCTTTCTAGTTTTACAGTAATAATATTAACACAGTATTTGTCTTTACAAGATTGGTTAGTTCACTCAGCATAACACTCTCTAGTCTCTTCTAAGTTATGGAGTATTTTTAAAAATTGTTGTTCCTGAGTGCTGAG
>NW_006399753.1:42566996-42577097 GCF_000299155.1 Elephantulus edwardii
TCTTCTAAATTTTACAGCACTCTTCTGTCAATTTTCTGTGCTGAGGTAACCTCGGATTGCTGTGATGCTGAGCCTTGTACCACTGGGGTGTCAAATGCCATAATGATTGCTCATGGTGGACAATGTTTGGTGGAATTCCCAGTTTAAGACAGATTTGGAAGCAGGAGTTGGATCCACTTCTGAAACCACATGCCTCTAGAAAGTCTATGAACTTGGAGAAATGATGATACAGAAAGGCATCAGCTCTTTTGTTCACAGGGTCACTATGAGTTATGTGCAACTCAATGGCATTCGACAACAACAAAATTGTTGCACATTTTTACCCCCTTTCCTTCTCTTCCTTCCCCCTCCCCCAGTTCCCCCTTTAATATTCATTCATTGTTGCACAATTACCTCCCTCCCTCTGCTTTCCCCAGTCCTCTTTGCAATGGCCTATTGTGGTACATATAATGCCTAATCACATTTCCTTTTAAAGATTTCTTTCATTCATCTATTCCAGTGCAATATTCATTCTCTATCCACTCCTATACTATTCTCCTCACAAAATCTCGTGTCAGACCTACTTTATAATAGTGGTGCTATGAAATATTTGGCGGTTTTTGACTGAGATACGTATTTACAATAGCAAAGGGATGGAAGAAACACAAATGCCCATCAACAAATGAGTAGATGAAAAACTATGATATACTCACACAAAGGAGTCCTATGTAACACTGAAAAACAGTGAACTCATAAAAGATTACACAACCTGGTGACCCTCTAGAACATTATGCTGGGTGAAATATCTCAATCATAAAAGGACTTAAATATTCAGTTGTGGCTGGACATTTGGGCGGTTTCCATGTTCTTGTAATGGCAAATAATTCTACTATGAAAACTATTGTAGAAATCTTCATTTGTGTTTCAGTTCCAATTTCCGTCGGGTATAATATTAGCAATGGAATAGCTGAGTCTTACAGAGTTTTTATGTTCAACTTTCTTGACTAGATGCAAACTGTCTTCCAGAATAGTTGTACCATTTTACAATCCACACTGAATGAGAGTTCCTACCTCTCCACATCCTCCCCAACATTTATTGCTTGATGCCCTGCTAAATTTTGCTTATGCTATTGATATAGGATGGTATCTCATGGTGGTTTTGATTTGTATCTCTCTTATTGCAAGTGATTTGGAGCATTTCTTCATGTATCTATCGGCCATCCGAATATCTTCCTCTGTGAAAAGTCTTTCCCTGTCTCTTGCCCATTTTGTAATTGTGTTATCAGTCTTTTCCTTGTGGAGGCCCAGTAGCATTCTGTAAACTTTTGTTGAGATTCTTCTCTGAGATGGTATTGCCAAATGTTTGTTCCTAGCTGGTAGGTTTTCTTTTTACTCTGTTGGAAAAAGGTTTTGATGAGCACATAGATAAAATCTTTAGAAAGTCAGGATCATTTTGCTTAAGACTTCTTCACATCTAAGTCTAGCTTTTTCCCACAGTAGCAATAAGTTGTATTCTTCTCTGAAGAGCTTTTTTACTCTGAACCACTTTCCATTAATGTATCCATACTCTTTGCCTGCTTGACAAAAGATTAATGATTATAGTGGTGGTAAAAATAATTATGACAATAATGATTATCATCTATCAAACAAGTACTGTGTCCCAGGCAGTATGGTAATTTACTGACATTCAGAATATTCTTTTAACCTCACAATCTCTCATAATTGGGATATTATTAAGCCTAATTAAGAATTACTGAGACTGATATTTAGACAAATGTTCTTTCAGTCTAGTCAATGAAGTTGAGTTTGGACCATATGTGTGCCTCAATGCAAGTTCTTGTTCTGTAGAACCATATTATCATATTACTACACTTATTCACTTCAGTCCGTTCCATAAGTAAAATCTTCTATATAAACTCTGAATCACAAACCAGTCTCTTACCTATTAGTTTCATTTTCAACTCATTATACATTTTACTTTACAAACAAGCAAACAAAGGATCTCACTTAAGGCTCTATGTTTCACTTTTATTTGTGATTCTTTTCAACTCTTCTTGATAAAATTATTACTAAAATTTCAAGTGTAGCAACAGCAAGAAAAGAATATAACATATAAGTGAAAAAAATCAATAAATGTTTGCTTTATGATAGCTGGGAATCTGCTTCTAGTCTTGTATAAAAGTTTTCTTGATTTTCATATACCCTGGAGTATTTGTTTTATTTAATTATGATATTTTTCTTTAATCTTCTAATTCTTTCTTTTTCTGATCCTTTTTCCTCTTTTCCAATTATTAAGTTTTATTATTTTTTCTATTTCCATGTGTGTTATTGCTTTTAGATACCATCAAGTCTACTGTGACTCATAGCAGCCCTCTGAACAGCACATTTGAAACTTACCCTGTTCTGTGCAATAGGCTTTATCTCCATCATGCATAAGTCTGCTGTTGCAGTCACTATGTCAATCCTTTAATGTGTAAGAGTTGTTGTTGTTGTGTTCTATTGAATCGGAGCCAACCCATAGCTGACCCTCTAGTAGGTGTTCAGAGGGATTAAAACACATGGAAGGAGTTTGCTCATCCTTCTCCTGTGGTGGATTTGAATGATGTGCCTTTGTGATTGCAGCACACCTTCATAGAGTTCCCTTTCTTTGTGTATAGGTATCTGAAAACGTTATTCTGAATCACCATTTTTCATTTCCTTTTTATGTTTTTTCATTGCTATGTAAAATAGTATTGAGTGATTTACATCCATTATTTTTGATCCTCAAAACTATTTTACAGGTAAAGAAAAACTTTATAAAAAATAATTTGTCAAGTTGCTAAATTTGGACAACTGGTGATAAATGGAACTGAAATGCAACCTAGCCGTTGAAATTCCTGTAGTAGTAATTACCACCTTTTTTCTCCCATGTTAGTTATCTTGTATAGCTCTGTAACATATTGAGAACATTTCACATAAATTATGTTGAAAGCAATTTGTTCTGGTATGGTTTGATGATTTCAGTGGGAGACTTGAGGATGAAACTGGGAAATGGAAGCAATTATGAGGTGATTATAAAACTTCTAGAGTGCTAGTCCAAGCAAATAAACAATTGTCTTAATTTTAACAATTAGAGATTTAATACTATGACCTCCAAGACAGTACGCTAACAATTGATTTTCTGATTTTGTTTTAAGTAGTGGGGAATGTCTTTTTCATTTTAAGCTTCTTTATGCAACTTCTTTATATACACATATGAAAATAAAGTAATATATTTAGATGATTTCTTTTCCCTTTGCTGTCTGGTTCACTTGAACTTAGCAACCTTAAGAGCAGATTCAAGGAGCTGAAAGCAGGAGGGAAAATGCTTTGGCGCGTCTCTCTAGAAATTTAAGCCTATTTCCTCTTGTTTTTCCTTAGGGGTAAGCTTACATTTAGATTTTAAATATGAGATCCCAAGGGGCATTAACCATGCCACTTTTGTTTAACTCTGTTTTATTTTCTCCAGAATGATGTTGTGCTCACGTAATTGATCTATGCATGGTCATATGAAGAAAATGATGGAAACTGCATTCCAGTGACTATAATCTAATATTTTATGGCCACTATAATGAAAATTCTGACCACTGTTGTAAATCATACCTAGAACATACATAACTCAGGTTCCATATTGACAGTACTGAGAATAAATCATACAATGCTAGGCAATGGATTTGGACTCTGTTAATCGGGGTTTTATGATAATTGCACAGAGCAAGATAACATTTACTTCTGCACTCTGTATGGAATGAGGACAATTACAGCCAAGACTATGATTATTTAAATAAATACACGAGGCACATTTCACTTTTTTAAGAAAACAGTACTGTAGGTGTTAATTATTCTGTTGCAAACACATGTTACTGTCTGCCTGTGTTTTACAATGTGGAAAATCTTGATAGAATTTTAATTCTAAAGTCATACAGCATTTATAATACATAAATTCAATTAAAATATTTTTCTTTATTAGTACTTGAGACACAAACACTATTGTTGGTATAATCTGGTGTAAAGGAGTGAGACTGTACTTATCACTTCTTTCTTTCCTCTGTGCCTCTCCTTCACATCCTACCTCTGTATTTTCCTCCCTCCCTTTCATCCCTTTCTTCATTCTTCATTCCTCTTTGCTTCATATAAAATACTTTTAAAAAGAAAATATATTACCATGGTAATATATTATATATAATATATAATTAACATGATATGATTTTACCAAATTGCTTTATTTCACAAAATTCTAAAACTGGATAATAAGAAAATTTGAGCATGTATCTTTATAGACAAATCTCCCCTATTTGGTGGAAGAGAAATACCTTTGCTTCGTTTTTCCTACAATGAACTTTTAATTGAAAGCATTGCTCATTTGGGTACCTATGATATAGCACAGGAAATAGTGGAAGATGTCTTTTTCTCTGGTATAAAGAATGCTTTCTATTTCTCAAGCCTTGGGATTTAAAAGTGTTATTTTCATTGATTATAAGGGAAAGGAGTACATGTGTTCCTAGAAAGGTATCAGGCTGGCGTGTTGGATTGGTGGAGTTATGTACAATTTAAATGGTTTCTGAATGTATTATGTTCATTTGAATAATTTGTAGAATGAGTGTGAGTTCCATAAAAGGTCTGAATGTTTCTTCAGGGTGACCCATCATCTCTATTTCTGCAATTTTGTGTCTACAGATGTTCAATAGATTTTTCCCTGTTCTTCCACTCTTCTTCTCCTCCTCTTCCCCTGCCTCTTTTCATTGATAAATTCAAATTCATTTTTATACCAAGTCAGGCTTCAGAAAATAAGAACGGCAATAATGCCTAGATATTCAGTCTGCTCTGGGAAGATTCTTAGTATAAAATTACCTGCTTTGAATTAAAATGTCTGTTTTTCCCCTTGAAGGTTACCAGTAATAACCTCACTATAGACCACTGAAGAAAGGTCAACTCAGCTAGCAAGCTTATTTCATTCACTAATAGGAACTGGAATCTCATAGCATTGCCATGGTAGAGAAATTTCTCTATAGTAGAAATGAGATATAAAAAGAAGCCTTTTATCCCCCCCCCATCTAAACAAATTCTAACTTTTTCTGAAATATATATTTTTGTCTATCAAGACATTGCAAGTGTTGCACATAAAATTAAAAGTATCAAAAGGAAATAAGGAAATTAAAGCAGGAATAGCAAATAAATAACAGCAAAAGAACTAGCTTTGATTGATCTTCACCAGTGAGAACCTAAAGCATACTTGTTCTTGATGTCTGTTACAGATTGATTTATAGTACCCCCAAATAATGTGCTGTAAATCCTAACCTCTGTGCTTATGGCTGAAAACTCATTTGGGAATGCACTATTTTATATATCGATGAGACAGATTTAGTGGCTAATTTAGGGGATATCATGAGTCAACCTCTTATAAAATATAAAAGGAGCAGATTAAGCAAGTAGTGATAGGGAAAGATAGATGACAAGCAATCCACATGCAAATTAGGTACACTTCAGTCATCAAAATGGTATCTTTGCTTCTAAAGATTTTAAAGAAGTGTATTGTGCTAGGTTTGCTGAGCACAATACATAATTTGATTTTTTTATTGACTGTGAATCCAAGTAAAATGAAATCCTCAAAGACTCCAGTCTTTTCTCCACTTATTATGATGTCACTTGCTGAAACTGAGGAGGACCTGAAGCGCTTGCTGTAGAAGGTCAAGGACTGTAGCTTTCAATATGGATTGAAGCTCTACATCAGAAAACACAGATTCTCACCACTGGGCTCATTGACAGCATCGTGATAGATGATGGAGAGATTGAGATTGTTAACACCTTTAGTTTGCTTGACAATCAATATTCTTGATACAGAAGCCAGGAAATTAAAAGACAAATTGCATTGGGTAAGTTTGCTATCCGAGACCTCTTCAAAGTACTGAAGAGTAATGACATCTGTCTGGAGACTAAGGTATGCCTGATCGAGGTCATAGTCTTTACAATTACTTCCTATGGATCAGAAAGTTGGACAATGACTAGGGATGATAGGAGAACTGATGTCTTTGAGCCGTGGAGAAGAATATTGAATATACCCTGGTCTACCAGGAGAATAAACAGAGGGCGAAACCAGGCTGCTCCTTGGAGGCAAGGATTCTTAAGCTTAATCTGACATACTTAGAACATGTTGCAAGGAGAGACCAGTTCTTGGAGAGGGATGTCATGCTTGGAAGTGTGGAGTAATAACAACACAAGAAAGGAAGACTCTTGATGAGATGGATTGATTTAATGTTTGGGGTAATGGGGGTAGATATGTCAGAGACAATAAGATTGGCACAAGATAGGGCAGAGTTTAGGGTTGTTGCACAAGAGGGGAAGACCCTCTATGAGATGGATTGAGTCAGTGACTAGGGTAATAGGGATGGGTGTGTCAGAGGCAGTGAGATTGTCACAGGATAGAGCAGGGTTTAGGGCTGTTGTACATAGGGTCGCTATGAGTCGTAAACAACTCGAGCGCACATATCAACAACAACACATGAGTTTGATATGAGTCACAGGTGACACAACCACATATAACAACAACAACAACTTGATGATCTAGGGGTTTTTTTTCCTTTATGTTGCTGTATATAACATAATAAAGGGTCTTTAAGCTTCACCAGTAAATTCTTTGATTCTTCTTCACCTCTGCACGCAAGTTTGTTTCATCTGCATATCACAACTTGTTAATGATTTGTGGTTCAATTTGGATGCTGCATTCTTCTGAAGTCTGGTTTCTTGGATTCTTTGATTAGTCTTTTGAAAAGACATAGTGAAAAGATAAAATCCTGCCACACAACTCTCCTTGTGGTAAGCCATGCAGTTTCCTTTAATCCTGTTCATACAGAACTGTTATTTACAGAATTTCTAAAATAATACAATTAGAAGTTTTGGAATTCCCATTCTTCCCATTGTTTTCCATAATTCTTACAATCCACTTAGTCTAATGTCTTTATGTAGTCAATAAGACAAAGGCAAACATCTTTCTTTGTTCTGTTTTGACCTAACTGATCTGATGTCAGATTTGTGTTAGCTCTTGCTTCACTTACTATTCTGAATCTAGCTTTCCCCCCCCAGTTTTTGTTGATCTACTACTGTAACTCTGAATTATATTCATTACAACTTTTTTTGCAAGTATTAGTAATGATATTTTAGAAATAACATTGATAGTCTGTTGGATTCTTTTGATTGAAATATGGATCAATATAACTTGACACTATTTGGCCAGGTAACCATCTACCATATTGCTGGTGTGAAAAGGAGAACATCTCCATTTGTATAGTCTTTTAATGAAGCATTTCAATTGATATTCTATAAATTCCTGAAGGCTTATGTTTTTTTTCCTGTAATTATATTTTATTAATTTTCATAAACATTTACAGAGATTTTGGGTTTCCATTCATTCACCGCTGCACCATTCTCTCTACCCTCCTCCCAGTTGTTCTTGTCCAAATGCCACAGTGCTTGTCAAAGTCAGTTCTGATTAATCTTCTTTGTCAGTGTGTCCTTTGCCATTCCCTATCACTCCTCCCTGAGAGAGACTTCACCCTGAGTCATAAGGAAAAGGGGATGGCGTATTCTCTTAGCTACTTCCTGCTGAAAAGGGACGCTGTGGGTTTCAGGGTGAAGATCTTCTCTCACTACTCTAAAGGGCCCCTTTGGCAGTAGGAAACACATAGACTATTATGGAGATGGATTTTGGAGTTTAGATGCACTCTTATTGATTGTGCTTGGCCATACATGTTCATATCCTTGAAGATGTATCATGGGGGTGTTGCAACCTAGAAGACACAAATTTGACTAACAAGTTATGAGTACATGAGTCAAAAATTATGGAAAAGTAAAAGAAAGGATTCTTTCATTGTTTTACAAACCCTCCGCCAGGTCTCCTCCACCATGTAGCCCTCGCTCTAGACTCCTGTGATGACAGAAATACCTAGTCATATATCTCTTTTAAACAGTTTTCTCCCTCCTCTGTTTCAGTGCAGTATACATTATTGAACCCATCTTACTCAGTCTCTCCCCAACCCCAAGGACAGTCCCATTCTACAACAGTGGCATCATGTAATATTTGTCCCTTTGTGACTGGGATATATGTTTTTGAATATGCTTTAAATGTAGCCTAAACTACTTCTTTACAGCTACTAGTTCTTGGTCATATGCTACCTTCTGAAATGGCTGATTTCTGTTAAATGCTATTTGATACCATGGCAGTGTTGGGTTTTATCCACCTCCCCATCTTCTTTTGATGTTTTCTGAGTTATACAACTATTTATCTCTGTGGGTATTAAGTGTCATGCAGTTGGCTTAGATTCATGACAGTCCTGTGTAAAACTGAACAAAACACTACCAGATCTTGTGACAGCCTCACAATCTCTATTATGCTTTAGCTTATTGTTGCAACCATGACTGTCGATCTCAATCCTTCTCCTTAAAAGTCTTTTTTTCCCCTTTTATGGATGTTCTACTTTACTAAGCATTAATCTTTTCTCTAGAAACTCACCTCTCTTCATTATTGTTGTTATGTACTGTCTAGTGGAGAAAGACTTATAGTGACTCTATGAACAAAAGATCTGAATCCTGTTCTATCCTGTGCCATCCTCACACTCCCTGACACAAGATCCCTTTGCAGCAGTCACTGCATCAGTCCACCAGGTTGAAGATTTTCCTCTCCTTTGCCAACACTCCACCCTTCCCAACATGATGTACTTCTCCAAAGAATGTCTTCTAGCAGCATGTCAAAAGTATTTGAGGTGAAGCCTGATCATTCCTGTCTCCAAAGAGCACTCCGGCTGCACCCTTTCCAAGACATACCTGTTTGTTCTCTTGGCCATCTATGAGATGTTCAGTGCTTTTCTCCAACACGACAGCTCAAAGGCATCAATTATTTTTCTGTCATCCTTATTGACCAGTCTCAGATGCTTAGCTAATAATCTGTAAACCTGAACCAGATTAACCTTAGTCTTTAAACTGATACCACTACTCCTCACTAATTTGGAAAGGTCCCTAGCTGCAGATTTTTCCCAGTGCAATGTGTCTCCTTATTTCCTGATTCTTGGTACCAAGGGTGTTAATTGTAGACCCAAACAAGATGAAGGTGTTGACAATTCCAATCCTCTCCATCCACCATCATACTGCCTATCGGTCAAGTGGCAAGAATCTTTGTTTTCCTGAAATTGAGATGCAATACATATTGAAGGCTGCATTCCTTCATCTTCTGCAACAAGTGATGATTACTTGTTCAAATTATGAGATGTCATATACTTGCTCTAGAGGAACATTCTGGGCGCAGTTATTTCAAGACATGTCTGTTTGTGTGTTTAATAGTCCAGGGTATATTCAACACTTTTCACAAATACCATTATTCAACATCATCAATTCTTTTCCACCTTCTATCTTCCCTTTTCACTGTCCAATTTACAAATGAGGGCATGATTGAAAATACCTTTTATTTGGCAGACACTCCTTAGTCCTCAGAGTAAGATCTCTTCTCTTTAACACTATAAGAGATCCTTTGTAACATATTTGTACAATGCAATGCATCATTTGGTTTTTTGACTGCTGCCTCTGTGTGCATTGATTGTGTATTCAGGTAAAGTAAAACACTTGACACCTTCAATATTTTTATAACTTTATAATAATGTTCTTTATTGATCTACTTGTCAGAATATTTGTTTTCTTTATGGTGATGCTTCATAAATAAGTGCTTCAAATCTTCATTTTCTGTAATCACAGTTTCTGTGTATTATTATTACAAGCTGTTTATTGATTATTATAAGCTGTTCATTGGAGGTTGTTAATAAATATTCATGCAGTCCTGACATCACATTCTTCATATAGTCCTGCTTCTTGATGTATTTGTTCATCATGCAGGTGGAATATGTATAGTGAAAAGATACAACTTTGTGCTACATATTCCCTAATTTTAAACAACAGCTCCTTGATCAAGTCAAAAGAATACTTCTTAGTCTACACACAGGTTCTACATGGGTATAATTAAGTATTCTGGAATTACTATTCTTCATAATGTTATTTATTACTTGTTATAATTAGCACAAACAAGTTGTTGTTATGTGCTGTCGAGTCTTTTGCAACTCATAG
>NW_006399753.1:42578207-42592002 GCF_000299155.1 Elephantulus edwardii
GACTTCCGGCAGTTCTCTGCTGATGTGCTGTTCTAATCGTTTTTGGATAATCTTCAGTAGAATCTTGCTTGCATGTGAAATCAATGACACTGCTCTGTAGTTTCCACACTCAGTTGGATCGCCCTTCTTTGGGATGGGAACAAACAAGTACTATCCGAAATATGTCAGTTTGTTCTACTGTGATGGTTCGCATATTGCTCTGAGACTGGAAATTATTCCATTGTTATACCAAATACCAATAGAACATTCATAGTAGACAAGTTTCAGCAGAATTTCTACGATAGACTTGGAAGCCACCTTCACCATCTTCTTCTGAAAAAAAAAAATGTGCCCTAAATCCTAATGAATGGTAGCATAAAACCTTGAATAGTAACAGAAGATGAGCTCCTCAATTTTGGAGGCAACGCATATACACCTGGGAAGGGCTACCTCCTTAGAGATTCTCCCTTAATTATAGGAATTGAGTAAAGCTTTCAGATAGTGAAGGAAGTTTATTTGCTGATGTGTCATAAAACAAAATGAGAAGAAAATGGCAACTATTCAATAATAATCAGAATTTGCAATGTACTAAATATGAATTGCAGAAAAGTATGTGCTTACAGCATATAGAATGTAATGAAGCATAAAAAATGAGTATCTTAGACACTGATGAGTTTAAATAAATGGACTACTATTAGCCATTGCATATCAGAAAAATATGATCTACTATGACATTCTGCTTTTACTTATAGAGTTTTCAGAGAACTTCTATTTAAGGAAAGTTAGCCAATCATACTTCCTAGTTTATCTTAATCGGGGAGCTCTACTAAAACTATGGGTGACAATGAGTGACCCCTCCAGCATTTGACACACCAATGGCACAGCTTTCAGCATTATTGAACCCACAGATTACCTCAGTACAACAAACTGACAAATACTGTACTAATTAGAACAATAATAAACAAGCATGAATACAAATACTCAAACTATAAATTAACAATGTGCAGATCATAACTAATAACTAGTTATGATGCAAATTATATAGCTATTAGCAATGATGTGCATATTGCTAATTACTATATAATCCATCTAGCAATATTCAGATAATAATTAGTAACTAAATTAACTAGTGACTGAAATAAAAGCACTAGAAACTCAGAAGTTTGTGGGATGACAAAAGAGAGGAAGAAGACAATCAGGTGATTGACCCAGTGACTACAGTAATGGTATCAAGAGTGTCAGAGATTGTAAGGATAGCACACGTAAGATAGACTTTATATCTTTTGTTCATAGGGTAACTATGAGTTGTACTCAACTCGAGGGAACCTAACATTAATAACTATGACAGGAATAACAAATTAAAAATGAATAATACTATGTTTATAATGGAAAAACAAACATACACACAAAATATCAAAGTTTACATTGAAACACAATGTTGTCAGTGACAGCATATATTAATACCCATAAAAGAAACTTATTTTAAGATTACTCTTCAAATTTTTATTCCAACAAAGAAAAAAAAATGAGTATTTATATCAACTTGTTCAGTCTGAAATTGATCAAATATGCAATAAAAATATATTTATAGTAACTAGTGACTGGAATGCAAACATTGGGGGGGAAAAGGGTAGTAGCTGTTTTAGTTAGGTAGTGTAGACTTAGCTTTGACTCATATTAACCCTATGAACAAAGATTAAAATTTCATCCTATTCTGAACTATCTCCAAAACCTCTATAATATTTAAGCCCATTATGCAGTCACTGGGCCAATTTATCTTGTTAAGGATTCTCTCTTTCTCTTAATATCAACTTTTTCCTATATGTTTTTTTTCCAAGAGCTGGTGTCTTCTAACAATATGCCGAAGGTATGTGAGACAAATTTCACCATATTTAACTCTAAGAAGGGACCCTGGTTGTACTTTCTCTAAGACAAGTTTACTTGTTCTTTTGGTAGTCCATACCCTGACAACTCTTCAGTTCAAAGTAATCAATTCTTACTGATCTTCTGTGTTTGTTGTCTAACTTCCAGTTGCATATAAAACAATCTAAAACAACATGACTTGGACCATGAACACTTTTATCTTTAAACTGACATCCTGACTCTTTGAGACTTTAAAGAAGACTTTGACAGCAAATTTTCCCAATAACAAGCTTATACACAGCAATAGAATTTACATAACATTCTTCTTGAAAGTCATGATTAGTAATGTTGTGCTCTGTATGCTTATACAATTAAAATTTGTAGACACTTTAAAAACATTTTATCAAAACAATCCACATGGGTTTTATCCAGAACAAAGGTATGTAATTTGAGAAAACAGTTTCAGAAAACTTCTATTATATGCTGATATTGGTTGTATAATGGTCACTCAACATAATAATAATAATTATAATTCATATAGCAGAGTTTTTTATGCTAACACAACAACAAAATAATTAATAATTTACGCAATATAATAGCTGCTATCCTTGGCACTTTATTTGTACCATCTACTTCTAAAGACAATGAAAATGTGAGAATATATGGTAACCACAATTTTTTTCTACATTCAGATTGTGTTATATATGATTATTCTCATACACTGTGTCTTAAAAATTAATTACCATTGATATATCCCAACTACTACCCCATCTTTTCAGATCCCCACTGGATCTTTCCTAATTCCTTCACCCCCTGACTTCCATCCACCAAATTCTATGACCTCATGATTCCCTCCTCACTCACCCGTAACCCCCAATTCTCTCTCCTTCCCTCTTTAAATGTTTATATACGTATTACTAGTTACCCTTCAATTTTTACAATAATGGTCTTATTCAATGTTTGTCCTTATGAGACTGAGTTAGTTCACTTAGAATAATACTTGCTCACCTCTCCCATGTTATATAGTATATTTCTAAATCCTTGTTCCTGAGTACTACGTTATATTCCATCATGTGACTATACCACAATTTCTCAATCCATTCATTTGTTGATGGACATTTTGGCTGTTTTTTTTTGTTGCTATTGTCAATACATTGCTATGAAAGTTGGTGTACAAATCTAAGTTTTATTATACATGATTTATCTAAGGATCTACTAACTTGCTCAAGTGTGCATACTTCACCCTCGTGAATATGTATAGTTCATGAGATGACTTCAGAAAATTACCGTACACATAATTTTGTGTGTAGTGTTTATGGAAACAATTCAAATAAGCAAGCTAATATGTAACTTTGTGTTGATAGAGGGTAATGTCATAAAAAGTCTCTATATTTTTCCAGTCAGTTATCTCTTTTCCAGCTTTAAATACTAATCAAACTGATACCCAAATTATTTTATTCTTAATTTTTATATACTGCTTCACATTTTGTTTCTGATATGGAAGAAATAGACAGCTTCTATGATCAGTTTCCATTTCTCAAGTCACCTTAATCTTTCTGTTGACACATTGATACTAATATCTGAGTATTTCTGGAAAGCTGTGTTATTTTGGAATTGATGACTTGAAAATTAAAGAAACCCACATGAATGAATCAATTCCATTACTTCCACAGTTTCGTAAAGGAAACTACAGGGATTTTTAAGTCCTTTAACAGCTTTAACAATACTTTCCTAAAAGATCTGTAAACTGCCTGTTGTAGTATCTCTTACGATAACTTTTATTATTATTTTTATTATTGTTGTAAAAATACAGAAGGTATGTTTGGCAATTCAACATTTTTTACTTGTACAATTCAAATAAAATAAATTACATCAAGATGTATGCCATCATTGCCAATTTTCTATCCCCATAAACAAAACCCCAATGCTACACAGTGTTTCCTTTCCTACCTCATCTCTCCTGATCCTGCTAACCATGATTAAGTGCTAATCTCTATACATGTGTCTAGTCTAGCTATTTAATGTTATTGAATTAATACAATATTTGTCTTTTTTATGATTGATTAATTTCACTCATTATAATATTTTAAGAGTTTATCCAAGTAATGGCATGTATCAGATCTTCATTAGAAAAACATATAAATGCACATTATGGAATCCTTCCTCAGACTTAGAAACTCTCGTGGTTCTGCTGTAGATAAGGCATTTATTTTTCTAATCAAAAAGTCTACACTTCAAACATACCAGTATTCTGTATGAGAATGATAGAGAAATGCTGCAGAGTCACTGTAAGTAGAAATCGTCTCAATAGCAGTGCATTTGTTTTGGTGCATTTTCCTGAGCCCTATTGGTCCAGTGAAACATAGCTGTGCTGCAACCCCAAAGGCAAGCTATTCAAATCCAACAGCTGCTCCACTGGAGAAGGACGGGCCATTTCCTCCCATGTGATTTATTGTCTCTGAAAACCTGCTGGCAGATCAGTTATGAATCTATCAACCCTCCAGTGGTTTTCAGAGGTTAATCTTATCTTTTTACATTTTCTAACTGATAATTTTTTCCTCTCTCTCATACTCTTTTCATTATTTAGTTTTACACCTACCACTTTATAATCCTAAATTTCCTGTGGGAAAGGCTCATATATCCTTGAGGAGTTTATTAAAGAACTTGCTATAAACTCTGTTCCATCCTAATCCATAAAAGTTCTATTAAATAGACTACTGGTATTTATTAAAAATTAAACTTGTTTGTACATCAAAAGACTTTTCTAAAATTAAAAAAAAAAAGTTTGCTTTGGGTAAGTTCACTATCAGGGACTTTTCCAAAACACTGAAGAGTAGTGATGTCAGTATGAAGACAAAGGTGTGCTTGGTTCATGACATGGTCTTTTCAATTCTTTGCTATTAATCTTAGACTTGGATGATGAATAAAGATGATAAAAGAAATATTGACGCCTTTGAGTCATGGAGTTAGAGAAGAATAATGATTATTCCATGTGCTGCCAAAAGAAGAAATAGGTATGTCCTAGAAAAGTTGCAGCCAGACCGCTCCTTTGAGGCAAGGATGACAAAACTTTGTCATTCATACTTTGGACATGTTACTATGGGAGGGTATTTCTTGGAAAAGGATATCATGCTTGGAAGGATGGAAGATCAGCAAAAGAGAGGAAGACCCTCATATATTTGCACTGGCATGATGACTACAGCATTGGTCTCAGGTGTATTACAGTGAGAATAGAACAGGATAGCATGAGATTCAGGTGTATTGTTCATGTCACTAAGAGTTGTACTCAACTCAATGACACTTAACTATAACAACAACAACATGGAAAAACATATTAGTAACTATTGATATAGTAACTATTAGTGATTATATATATGCTGTTGATTGCTATTGAGTCGAGGATGACTCATAGCAACTCTATGAACAAAAGACATGAAGCCCTTCTATTACTTTTGTCATTTCTCAAAGTTCATAGAGTTTCCAGAGGCATGTAGTTTAGGAAGTGGATACCTCTTCTGCTTCCAAACCTATATTAAACTGGGAGTTCACCAAATACAATCCACCATTGTTGTTATTTTGTTGTTATGTGCCGTCAAGTCGCTTGCGACTCATAGTGACCCTATGTACAACCGCTCTAAACTCTGTTCTGTCCTGTGCCAATCTCATTGTCTCCAAACCACTCATGCCAATTACCCCAGTCACTAAATCAATCCATCTCCTAGAGGACCTTCCCCTCCTGCACCTGCCCTCCAAGCTCCCAAGCATGATGTCCTTCTCCAAGGACTGATCTTTCCTTACAACATGACCGAACTATGTCAGATGAAGCCTCAGAATCCTTGCCTCCAAGGAGCAGCTTGGTTTAACCCTCTCCAAGATGAATCTGTTTGTTTTCTTAGCAGTCCATGGTACCCTCAATACTCTTCTCCAACACCAAAGCTCAAAGGCATCAATTCTCCTTCTATCCTCCCTAGTCATTGTCCAACTCTCTGATGCATAACATATGATTGCAAAGACCATGGCCTGTGTCAGACTCACCTTAGTCTCCAGAGAGACACCGTGGCTCTTCAGCACTTTAGACAGGTCCCTAACAGCAGATTTTCCCATCGCAATACGTCTTTTAATTTCCTTGTCTTCTTGACATTGAGCCTCAATCCATATTGGAGGCTATAGTCCTTGACCCTCTGCAGCAAGCGCTTCAGGTCCTCCTCAGGTAACTGAGGAGGTCCACAATAGGTAATTGTTATAATGTTTGACACAAGCTGGGACAATCTTCGCAGCAGCTCCAGGACAAAGGCAGAATGAGTTCCCTTCTTGTTAGAGAAGTTCTTGTTAAGAGAACTTAGCTGCAGGATCAAAATGCAAGAAACAGAAGCAGGGCAATCTCTCCTCTCTCTAGGTGAGCTCTCAATTAGAGTGGACTTCCTAGTCTATCCCTAGACAGAAGCAAAGTGAGCTCTATTCCTGGTGGTCTCCTTGGACACAGAGAATTTTGCTACTGGACATGAGAGGAACAGAAACAGATGAATTCTCCTCTATTTCCCTTTGCAGTAGGCTTCCCAGCTGAGGCAAACATTACCACCATCTGGGGGTCCAGAGAGGAATGATCAGAGACCCCAGGGACATTTTATTACAGGACCAGAGAGGAAGGATAACAGTCAGGGTGAGATGTCCTCCTCTTCTGTACTGGAGTATTGAGCTCCTCAGTTGAGTCAAGTCTACCCATGAGCCAGGGAACAGAGAATTATTCAGGCATGCTGAGTTGCTTTTCTCTCTCATCTGGACCAATGAGTTGCCCAGTGAATGTCATCAGATCCAGGAACTGCTAGAGCCGAGGTAAGAAAAACTATTACAACAATGACATGGAAGTAGTAGATTACCTCACACCCTACAAAAATCAAACCAAACCAAAACAAACAAACAAAAAGAAAAAAAAAACAACGAAACAAGATATCATCCCACAAAAGTGATCAAAACACAGAATGAAAGGCTTTCCTAAAACTAGAAAGTCTGATGGAACTTTCTGTCACAGAATCCATGGAAACAATGGACAAGTATTTTTAGTGAGTGAAACAAAAACTCAAAGAATTGCAGGATTCTACAAACAAAAGCCAAGAGACACACAAAAAAAAACACTTGCTTGAAATTGAAGATAAAGACAGACTAAAAAATCAAAGGATGGTTGAATAAATAAAATAAAGGCAGATAAACAAATTAAACATTAAAACTCCTAGAAAAACAAGAAAAAGCAACCTAAAATAGTATAACTAGTACTTCAGAAGCTGTCAATGTGTTGGAGGAACAGATGAGCACAATTAAGGTGATAGAGCCCAGAATCAGTTAAATAGGAGACAGAGCCCTCAGTATTGATCTGCTAAAGTGAAAAAGCAGAATAAAAAAGGAAGGAAAATTAATAAAGCCTAAAATAATGTAGGACACTGTCAAAAGAAATAACAGGAACATAATTAGAATTCCAGACAGGAAAAGAAAAAAAAAGGCACTGAGAAAATTGTAGAAGAGGAATTAGAAGAAAACTTTCCAGATATTGTTAAGACTGAGAGAATATACACCCAAGAAGCTGAGCCAACCCCATATCGAAAAACACCAAGTCATATTAATCATCATCAAATTCAATAGAATCAAAGACAAAGAGAGAATTCTGTAAGTAGTTAGAAAAAAATTAAGAGTAACCTAGAAAGAAGAGAAAGTAAGAATAATTGTGTATATCTCAGTAGAAATCATGTGAGCAACAAGATAGTGGAATAACATATATCAAACACTCAAAGAACACAACTTTCAGCCAAGAATAGTGCACCTTACAAAACTGTCAATCAGATATGAGGGAGAAATCAAGATAGTCTCAGAAAAGCAGGAACTGAGGAAGTTTGTAGCAAATAAGATCAATGTAGAAAATATTGAAAGAAATCCTTCTCACATAGACACCACACAAAGGAGGATGGATCAGCAGGGCTGATCAGATGGTTTTACCAGTGAAAGTAATCAGCAACAACAACAACAACAACAACAAAGAAAACCCAACAATATTGTAGCAATAAAACCTTTCCTCTCAATAATTACACTGACTGTGAATGGTTTAAATGTACCAGTGACAAGAAAGAGCAGATTGGATAAAAAACAAGCAAACAAAAGACTGTCTATAAGAGACATGCTTGAAATTGAAGATAAAGACAGACTAAAAATCAAACGGTGGTTAGATAAAAAACAAAAAAGACCATATAAATGCTGTCTATAAAAGACACGCTTGAAATTGAAAATAAAGACAGACTAAAAATCAAAGAGTGGAAATGAATATACCAGAAAAAGGGGGGGGGGAAGAAAGAAAAACAACCCAACAAACCAGGAGTAGGAATATTCATCTCTGATAGAATATACTTCAGGATAAAACCATCACAAAGGACAAGGAAGAGCATTATATTATGATTAAATGATCAATAGAACAGGAATTCATAATCACAATCAGTAACTATGGACCAAATTATAAATCTACAAAATACACAAAGCAAACATTATCAGAAATGAAAAAGAAACAGACTGTATGAAGATAGTAGTAAGAGTCTGCAATACACCACTCTTACTGAAAGACAGAACAACCAGGGAGAAACTCAGTAAAGATGCTGAAGAATTAAACTACACAATCAATCAACATGATCTCCACAATGCTCAGTATATGTTTTTCTCCAGTGCTCATGGAACGTTCTCCAGAATACATTATCTTTTAGGTCAAAAATCTAGCCTCAATAAATTAAAATGCAGTGAAATAATAGAAGGCATTTTCTCAGGAAACAATTCTACAAAAGCAGAAATCAATAACAAGAAGGTAAAGAAGGAAATAACTATACACCTGGAAGCTGAGCAACATCCTGCTTGATCATGAGTGGGTAAAAGAAGAAATAAAAGAAAAAGTTTCTTGAAACAAATGAGATTTAAAACATAACTTTCCAAAACTTCTAGGAAGTAGCCAAAGAAGTTCTTAGAGGCCAATTCATAGCAATATGCAAATATATTAAAAGGAAAGAATGGTAAATTACTTAACCCAAACTCTTAAGAAATAGAACTGCAAGAAAACTTGACAATCTATAAAAGAAAGGAAACTGTAAAAATTAGGACAAAAATAAATCAAACAGAAAATAGAAAAACAATTAACAAGACCAGGAGTTGATTGTTTTAAAAGATCAATAAAATTGACAAAGCTAGAAAGATAACAACAGAAAAGGCACATAATCCTAATAGGAGATGAAAAGGGCTATGCCACAAAAGAACCAACTGAAAGAAAAGGATAATGGGATTTTATAAAAGACTGTAGTAGATCAATATTTGTTGCCATTCTGAAGAAAGGTGACCCAACAGAGTGTTGAAATTATAGAACAATACCATTGACACCACAAGCAAGCAAGATTCTGCTGAAGATTATCCAAAAACGACTAAAATAGCACATCAAGAGAAAGCTACCAGAAGTTCAGGCTGGGTTGAGAAGGGGTCTTGGTACTAGAGACATTGTAGCTAATGTTAGATTGATCTTAGCTAAAAGCAGTGAGTAATAGAGGGATGTCTATCTGTATTTCATTGATTATGTAAAGGTGTTGGATTGTGTGGATTATAACAAACTGGCTGACTCTGAGAAGAATGGAAATCTTAGACCACTTGATTGTGCTAATGCGAAACCAACACTTGGACCAGGAGGCAGCTGTCAGAATAGAACAAGGAAACATTGCATGATTCAAAATTGGGGAGGATGTATGCCAGGGATATGGGCCATCAACAACCTGCGTTATGCAGATGACACAACTCTGCTTGCTGAAAGTGAGGAGGACCTGAAGTGCTTGCTGCAGAAGATCAAGGACTACAGCCTCCTATATGGACTGAAGCTCAACATCAAGAAAACAAAGATTCTCACCACTGGGCCAATTGGCAGCATCAGTATGGATGGTGAAGAGATTGAGATAGTTAACAGTTTTAGTTTACTTGGCTCCACGGTCAACACTCTTGGTAACAGCAGCCAGGAAATCAAGAGACAAATTGCATTGGGTAAGTCGGCTGTGAGGGACACTCAAGAGTACTGAAGAGCAACGATGTCAGACTGGAGAGTAAGGTGCGCCTGATCCGGGCTATAGTCTTCGCAATTACGTGCTATGTATTGGAGAGTTGGACAGTGAATAGGGATGATGGAAAGAGAATTGATGCCTTTGAACTGTGGTGCTGGAGAAGAGTGTTGAATATACCATGGGCTGCTAGGAGAACAACAGGTTTGTCCTGGAGAAGGTGAAACTGGAATGCTCCTTGGAGTAAAGGATTCTGAAGCTTCGTCTGACATACTTTGGGCATGTTGCAAGGAGGGACTGGTCATTGGAGAGGTACATCATGTTTGGCAGAATGGATGGGCAGCAAAGGAGAGGAAGACCTTTGATGAGATGGATCAATTCTGTGACTAGAGAGGTGGGAAAAAGTGTGTTTGAGATGGCTAGGTTGGCACAGGATAGAAACGCATATAGAGCTCTTGTCCATAGAGTTGCTATGAGTTGCAAGCGACTCGATGGCACATAACAACAACAACAACAGATTATCTGGGAGGCTGGGCTCTATGAAGAGAAGTGGGGCATCAGGATTATTTGAAGATTCATCAACAATCTGCTTTATGCAGATGGCACAACCCTGTTTGCTGAAACTGAGGAGAACCTGAAGTATTTGCTGCAACCTTCAATATGGATTGAGGCTCAATAGCAAGAAGACAAAGATTCTCACCACTGGACCAATTGGAAGCATCAGGATGGATGGTGAAGAGATTGAGATTGTTCACAACTTTAGTCTGCTTGGCTCTACAGTCAACACTCTTGGTACCAGCAGCCAGGAAATTAAAAGATGTATTGCGATGGGAAAGTAAAGTCTGCTGTTAGGGACCTCTCCAAAGTGTAGAAGAGCAATGGTGTCACTTTGGAGACTAAGGTGCACCTGATACAGGCAATGGTCTTTGCAATCACTTGTTATGCATCAGAGAGCTGGACAATGACTAGGAAGATAGAAGGAGAATTGATGCCTTTTAGCTGTGGTGCTGGAGGAGAGTATTGAATGTACCATGGACTGCTAAGAAAACAAACAGATTCAAGCAGGAGAGGGTTAAACTGGGCTGCTCCTTGGAGGCAAGAATTCTGATGCTTTGTTTGACGTACTTTGGCCATATTGCATGGAGGGACTACTCCTTGGAGAGGGACATCATACTTGGGAGGGTGGAGGGACAGCATAGGAAGGGAAGACCCTCTATGAGATGAGTTGATTCAGTAACTGGGGTAATCTGGGTGGGGATGTTGTAGATAATGAGATTGGCACAGGATAGAGCAGGGTCTAGTGGTGTTGTACATAGGGTCACAATGAGTCGCAGATGACTTGATGGTACATAACAACAACAACAACAACATAGTAGCACCCATTTTCTAAATAACATGCCTCTGGAAACTATCAACTTTGATAAATGTCAATAGTTGTAGAGGGGCCTCCGGACTTTTGTTCATAAGGTCGCTGTGAGTTATTCTTGATTTGAAGGCAATCAACAACAACATACTCAAACCAGTATGAAAACTTGGAGGAAATGGACAAATACTTTGAAACAACTTACCTAAGCTGACATTACTAAAGTAGAATGCCTGAGCAGACCCATCACTAGTGAAGAAATTAAACAGATCTTAAAACAACTTCAAATAAAATAAGCTCAGTCAGATGGTTTACTAGCGAATTTTACCAAACATTCATAGAAGATCTGTCACCAATTCTACATAATGCATTTAAGAAAATAGAAAAATATTAAGTATTAAATACTCCATACTCATTCTATGAAGCAAACATAACTCTGATACCAAAGGCAGGTAAAGATATCACCAAAGTAGGAAACTGTATATAAATGAATATCTTTCATGATCACAGATGCAAAAATCTATTGGACAATAGAAACCAATAGTATATAAAAATAATTCATCGTGATCAAGAGGGATTCAAGGTTAGCTCAACATAAGAAAACCAATCAATGTAATTCATCATATCAACAAAGCAAAGAATGAGAACCTCATGATTCTATAAATTGATGCAGAAAGGTCTTTGACAAAATCCAGCACCCTTTTATGATTAAAACAATCAACAGAATAGAAATAGAAATTTCCTCAATATAGTGAAAAATATATACACAACACCAAGAGTCAGCCTTGTTGACAATGGAGCGAAATTAAAGACGTTTCTCTTGAGAAAAGGAACTAGGCAAAGATGCCCCTGTCACCACTCCTATTCAATATCTTATTGTAGAGCAATAAGACAAGAGAATAAAATAAGAGCTCCCAAATTGGCAAAGAAGAGGTAAAATAAGTTTTATGTGCCAATATGATGTTATTCTTAGAAACCCCCTCAACATACAGCAAGAAAACTAATGGACTTAGCTGACCATTCAGCAAAGTAGCAGAATATAAGATTAACATACAAAAATAAATTGGATTTCTCTGCAATAACAAAGGGAATATAGAAATGGAGCTAAGGAAACAAAACTAATTACAATAGCTAGTAACAAGATGAAATATGTAGTAACAAATCTAATTAGAGATACAAAGGACCTATACAAAGAAAATCACAAAATATTACTGCAAGAAACAGAGACCTGGAGAAATAGAGCAATATATCAGCTCATGGATAAGAAGAATCAAGATTAAGAATATGACAATTCAACCAAAGGAAATCTACAAATAATTGAAATCCCATTACAGATACCAATTCCATTCTTCAACAATATGGAAAAGACAATTTTTTATTTTTGCCAGGATGGAATGAGATCCCAAATAAGCGAAGCACTCCTGAAAAAGAGAAACGAGGTGGGAGAGCATAATACTTCCTCATTTTAAATCCTACTACAATGCCGTGGTGGTCAAGACAGTCTGGCATTTTCTCTAAAAGCTGAAAATAGAAATACTATTTGAACCCATCTCACTATCAGAAATATAGCCTAAAGAGATTAGGGCCATGGCTCAAACAGATGTATGCACACTCATGTTTATTGCTGTGTTATTCATGATTGCAAAGTGTTGAAACAGCCCAAATTTCAATCAAGAAATGAATGCTCAGGAAAACAGTGTTACATTCACGCAATGGAATATTAGGCAGAATGGAAAACAATGAACTTTTATAATGCTATACAACATGGGTGAACCTGGAAGACATTATATTGAGTGAAATATCTCAGTCACAAAAGGAAGAAAATACTATTTAATATTACTGTTACAAAAAAGACTGACAGGGGGAATAGGAAAAGAATAGGTAGATAATGAACACTGTGTTAGAACAGATAAGAAGTATTTTCTGAAAGGAATGTATGAATACAATAGGCATTATATATATGGCAACAATCTGGAAGAAGTGCATTACAAAATTAACTGAGTGAGGTTGCAGGGAGTGGGAGAGAGGAAAATATGCAACAATAAATGAAAACTCAACGTTTCTAGAAACTTTTGCTAAAATGGCAATTAAAAAAAATGAACTATGATCCATACAAATATTAATAATGAAATCCAAAGAAGCAGGAAAAAAATGGTGATGTGTTTATAGAGAGACTAGAACTCTCATAGACTGGACAGTAAAATGGAAAGATCGTTGTTGTTGTTGTTGTTATGTGCCATTGAGTCGTTTGCGACTCATAGCGACCCTATGTACAACAGCCCTAAACCCCACTCTATCCTG
The DNA here is from genome assembly GCF_000299155.1 of Elephantulus edwardii. Lineage (NCBI taxonomy): Eukaryota > Metazoa > Chordata > Mammalia > Macroscelidea > Macroscelididae > Elephantulus > Elephantulus edwardii. The sequence goes on from NW_006399753.1 coordinate 42,591,771, forward strand.
TGCCAATCCTGTTGCCTCTGACACACCCATCCTGATTACCCCAGTAACTGAATGAATCCACCTCATAGAGGGTCTTCTCCTCCTGTGCTGTCCCTCTACTCTACCCAGCATGATGTCCCTCTCCAAAGACCTATCTCTCCTTGCAACATGTCCAAAGTATGTCAGACGAAGCCCCAGAATCTTTGCCTCCAAGGAGTAGCCTGGTTTAACCCTCTCTAGGATAAATCTGTTT
>NW_006399753.1:42592977-42594593 GCF_000299155.1 Elephantulus edwardii
TGTAGTTTCCACACTCAGTTGGGTCACCCTTCTTTGGAATGGGAACAAATATAGATCTCTTCCAGTCAGTTGTCCAAGTGGTTGCTCTCCAGATTTCTTGGCACAGATTGGTGAGCACATCCTGGGCATCATTACTGAGGAAAATATTATGGTGTATTCCTTTAAAGTACAGAAGTAGGAATAACAATCTTTTCTGTATGTTGTTGTTTAGTACTATGTTAGAAATGGCCCGTATCTGATCCTCCATAGGGTTTTCAGAGGCAGTTTAAACACAGGCATGAGAGGAAATATTCCATCTTTATCCAGTGGAGCAGCTGTGGATTCAAACTCTGTGTCTTCAGGGTTGTAGTGCAGCTTCTTACCACTAGGTCAACAAAGCGTGACACGAATTAATTTATGTACTTTCATGCTCATGATAGCATTATTTAAAAAGAAAAATGATGGCAACAATCTATAAGAGTCCACCATCAGATAGAGAAATAACAATGGTGCATATGCACATGATGGAATATTGTTCAGTATTTTAAAAAAAGAAGAATTTGTGAAACACTTCCTAAAATGGACAAACCTGGAGGCTCTTGTGCTGAATGGAAAGCTCAATTTGGTAATTGAGTTAAAAGGGCAACCATTGTATGAAGACTGCAGTTATAAACTGCAAAGAAAATGGTTAAACAATCATTGATGGTTAGAAAGAAGAGGAAGGAAAGGGATATTAAATCACTAACAGGATAAAATGCACACATTATCTGGTGTGAATGAAAAGACAACATACAACAATGGAAAAAAGGCAAAATGAACAATGGCAAAGGAAATCACTGGAAGGTTGTATGGTAGCTTATAAAAACGATCCAAAATGAGTACCGTTATGTTAAGTTTACTGAGTTCTTATTAGATTTGTTTTGCTAATTTTTGTTTGTTAATAAATAACTCTACAGTGAGTTGACTCTTCTTATTGTGTTGATTCTTTTGGCAGAACTTAAGATGAATCAGTTATGTGAATTTTCCTTCTAATTAAGCCTTGTGCATTTTTAGTACTTTCTGGTGGTTATTACGCTGTTTTGTGTACTGTTGAGTGGAAGCCAACCCATAGCTGACTCTTCAGACAGTTTTCAGAAGCAGTTAATCACATGGAAGGAGATTGTGCAATGTCTTCTCAATTGCAGTGCAGCTTGTATATACAGTCTATAAAATAAACACTAACATCAGAGAGAAATGCACTACCACTCAGTGGAATCAACCACACAAAACTAAAGGACAGGTTTTACCAAAACATAGTTCAGAAGACAGGAAGTGGTAGAGAAGAAGGACAAATGTAAACAGGGAAACCAGGAAGGAAGAAAGTGGAAAGAGTGCAATTTAATATGAGATTGCCTTATTCTGAACTTTTATTCAAGTAAAAATTTATATATCTATATATTATATATTGTTGTTGTTGTTATGTGCCGTCGAGTCGTTTCCGACTCATAGCGACCCTATGCACAACAGCCCTAAATCCTGCTCTATCCTGCACCAACCGCACCGCCTCTGACACACCCATCCTGATTACCCCAGTCACCGAATCAGTCCATCTCATAGAGGGTCTTCCCCTCCTGCGCTGTACTTCCACCCTCCCAAGC
>NW_006399753.1:42596232-42600777 GCF_000299155.1 Elephantulus edwardii
CTCTTTAGTATCTTGAATTCTTCCTTGTGCTTTGGCTTCTCTACGCTCCAGTGTGATCTTCAGAGTTTCTTCTGACATCCATTTTGGTCTTTTCTTCCTCTTCTGTCTTTGAATATCTTATATATCTCTCTATATAGATATCTATCTCTATCTACATCTATCTATCTATCTATCTATCTATCTATCTATCTATCTATCTATCTAAAACTTCAGCTTGCTTGATTCCATAATTAATATTCTTGGAACCAGCAGGCAGGAAATCAAAAGATGAATTGAAAGTCTGCTGTCAAGTACCTCTCTAGAGTAACAATGTCAGTCTGGAGACTAAGGTGCTCCTGATCTAGGCTATGGTCATTACAATTACTTGCTATGCACCTGAAAGCTGGACAATAACTAAGGATGATGGAAGAAGTATTGATGGTTTTGAGATATGGTGCTGGAGAAGAAGGACTGCAGGAGTGCAAATAGGTCTGTTCCGCAGAGGGTGAAACCAGGGTGCTCCTTGGATGCAGCAATTTTGAGGCTCTGTCTCACATAGTTTGGGCAACTGGCCAGGAAGGACCATCCCTTGGTGAGGGTCATCATATTTGGAAGGGTGGCGGGATGGTACAGCAGGATAAGACCCAGGATGAAATGGATTGACTCTGTGACTGGAGAAATGGTATAAGATCTGTTGGAGGCAATGAGATTGGCTCAAGATAGGGCAGGTTTCGGAGCTCATATACATAGTGCTGCTATGAGTCTCAGGCTACTCGATGGCAAGTAACAGCACACACACACACACACACACACACACACACACACACACACACATACGGCAGTCATTAGAACAGAGCAAGGAAGCACCACATGGGTACAAAATTGGGAAGAGTGTACACCAGAAATGTGTTCTATCTTCATACCTTTTCAATGTATATGCAAAACAGATATCTGGAAGGCTGGACTTTATGAGGAGGAATAAGGGATTGGAGGAAGACTCATCAACAACCTGTGTTATGTAGATGATACAACCCTGCTTGCTGAAACTGAGGAGGACCTGCAACACTTGCTGTAGAACGTCAAGAATTGTAGCCTTCAATACGGATTGAAGCTCAACATCAAGAAAACAAAGATTCTCACCACTGACCTAATTGGCAGCATCATGACAAGATTGTGAAGAGATTAAGATTGTTAACACCTTTAGTTTGCTTGGCTCCACAGTCACCACTCTTGGTACCAGCAGCCAGGGAATTAAAGGATGAATTGCATTGGGAAAGTTAGCTGTCAGGGACCTCTCCAGTGCACTGAAAAGCAATGATGTCAGTTGGGAGACTAAGGTGTGCCTGATCCATGCCATAGTCTTTGAAATTACTTGCTATGCATCAGAAAACTGAAGAATGACTAGGGATGACAGAGAATTGATGACTTTGATCTGTGGTGCTGGAGAAGAGTACTGAATATACCATGAACATCCAGAAGAACAAACAATTCATTTTGGAAAGGGTGAGACCCGGCTACTCCTTGAATGCAAAGATTCTGAGTCTTTGTCTGGCATACTTTGGGCATTTTGCAAGGAGGGATCAGTCCTTGGAGATGGACGTCATGCTTGGAAGGGTGGATGGACAGCTCAAGAGAGGAGGACCCTCGATGAGATGGATTGAGTCAGTGACTGGGATAATGAGGATGGATTTGTCAAGACAATAAGGTAGATACAGAATAGAGCAGATTTCAGGACTATTGTACATATAGTCACTATAAGTCATGAGTGACTTGACGGCACATAACCACAACAACAATGAAGAAAATTCTAGACTTTGAAACCCTGTGGGATTGTTTCACATAAAATTACCATGAGTCAGAGTCCACTCAACAGCAAAGCATTTTATTTTTAATTGGAATTCATGTCTATTATCTGGACAGATTGTAATAAAATTCATTATTATTTGTCCTTCTTTTTAAACATCTGTTATTTTTCAGTGAAAAAGTTTGCTGAAGTTCATTTTACTTGTGTATGTGTTCTAACAGTTCTGCAGTGAGGCTCCATTTCCTGAAGAGATGAGAATATGGCATATTCTCTCATGTAGATGTTCACTATTTCATTTTCTTCAAGCTGTGACAATATTCTATTTGCACATTCTATTGTTTCCTTCAGATATTGTGCAAATTTTACTCATTTCTTGCTTATTTGAAGATAGTAAAAACTACTGGAGCTATTTTTTCAACATCTACTCTGCATTTTGATGTAGACATTTTCATGGTCATTTGAAAAAAATCTTTAAATTATTGCTAAAAGGACAAGGACATGACAAACAGTATGGCTTATGCAGTCTCTTCATCTCTTTGGTTTGACTTTGCTTTTCCCTCACCCAATTTTGAGGTCGATCTGATACTCAATCTAAAAAAAAATAGTGATTTTTTTTTTCTGCTTTTAGCATTTGTAGTTGTTTTTTTCTAATTTCCCTAAGGGCATATCAAATAAGATTCAAGTTTGACTTTCAATTTGTCTTTGTCACAGGCATATGCAAAATTCTGTCCTTTGTATTTAGATTTGTATTTATAAGACAATTCTGTTTTCATTTAGTACCTATTTGAATATATTTAGCTTATCTCTGTCAGAAAATAATTTCTTAGCAAGAGGCTTTTTTACATTAATGATTCACTGGGGCTCTATTTAAATTCTTATTCTAGTTTATAATGGCATATTCCTTTTATCCCTAGTTTTATGTGTATTTTTTGTAAGATCAAAGGCAACTCAATGGCATATAGCAACAATAACATACTACAACAGCTTTGGAAACAGGACTGGCATCCACTTCCTAAACAACATGCTTCCGGGAACTTGATGAACTTTTATGAATGTCAGTAGTTATAAATGGGCTTCAGGCCTTTTGTTCATAGGATTGAGATGAGTAGCAATCAACTTATAGGAAATTATTATCTCATCAACAGCAACGCCATTGTCAATGTGTTATTGGTTTGGGGTTGGTTTGTTTTTGGTTTCTTTGTGTATTGTTGTGTTTGTTTTTTTTTTTTAATACAGAGATATAAAGCTCTCGAGGAATATTTAGGATCTTATTTGTAATTCTAAAAAAGCTTCCTTTTTAAAAAAAACTTAATAATCACCCTTGCTTGTGTGAAGTTAAAACATTCTGCACTACTTAAAAACAAATTTCATAGTTGAATTTTGTCTTATTGTATAGTCTTTTGAAGTAGAGTAAGTTTCATGCATGTAATGTTCTTTTCCTAAACGTTTTTTTTTTTAGATTTTGAAGAGCAAATGATTTAAGATAAATTCTAATGGTGACTTTAAAAACATAACATCTTTAATACAACAATCTTCCTTTTTTTCTATTGATTGTGAAGTTATTTGATTTTCTTTGAATAAGCATTCATGCTGCTGTAACTGGGACTACTGTTTTTTGTAACATCTTAGGCGATAAGAAAGCGCTAGGGTTCTTTTGGCATTCAGCGGTCTGTGCTTCCCCAAGAAGAAAGGCAGTTTTGATCGTATTTTGATTGAAATTTCAGAGACTTGTTAGTTATATGAAGGTCAGAATGGATTGAATCTTAAGGCTAAAGCTTCCATGTTTGTTTTATTGGGTACCTGTGTGAGGCAACAAAACATCACTGGAAGCTACAGTCTATGATTGAACATCTAGTTTTAGATACTGACCTTAGAAGTACAAAGAATTTTTTAAAAATCTTACCTATATTGAGTGGTGGGTGCATGTTTCTTGAAGAACTCCACATAATTAGATTGGTTCTGATAAGACTTTTCAAACTCTTGAATTAAAGTGAATATTTTGAATTCCAGTCTAGTAGTTATCAACTGGAAGAGACTCAATCTGGTAGGATACATTTGACAATATCTAGCAGTATGTTTGACATGTCACAACTGGAGTTAGGTATTGGTATATAATGGGGTAGGCAAGGAACCCTGAAAACATTCAAGCCTACACAACTGGGTACAAAACAGTACATAGAAAACTGAGAGAAGTTCAAGCTCGATTTAGAAGGTACCTTACACCAGGAATGTCATTAATGATGTCAGATGAAATCTGATTGAAACCAAAGAATACCAGACCAATGTCTATTTGTACTTTATCGACTAAGCATACGCATTTGACTGTTTGGATTAAAACAAATTATGGCTAACATTAACATTGCTGCAAATGATGACAAAATGTGTTTCAAAGCATGGTCGTCAATTTAAAAGTGTGGGGCAATGTGTTAATAAGAATGACAATTATAATGACCTGCCTTATTGGATGTGGTGGGTTTGAGGAAGTCCAACAAGACTCCCTCTTGATTCTCGTCTCCTCCACTAATAAGAATGGGAATTAAGTGTATTTAACTGTGCTGCGGTGAAACCTATACCTAGACCAAAAGGCTATCCTATGAACAGAACAAGAGAATACTGTTGTTGTTGTTGTTGTTATGTGCCGTCAAGTCACTTGCGACTCATAGCGACCATATGTACAACAGCCCTAAACCCTGCTCTACCCTGTGCCAATCTCACTGCCTCTGACACACCCATCCCGATTACCCCAGTCACTGAATCAATCC
>NW_006399753.1:42603562-42642955 GCF_000299155.1 Elephantulus edwardii
TGGTTCTCATTCCAGGCTGTAGTCTTTGATTTTCTGTAGCAGCAAGTACTTTAAATTTTCTTTAGCTTCTGCTAGGAAGATTTTATAGTCTGCATAATACAAGCAGTTGATAAGACTTCCTCCATTCTTGATGCCACATTCTTCTTCATATAGTCTATTTTCTTGAACGACTTGTTCAGCATTCAGATTGAATGTTGGTAGTAGGGATATTACAGCTAATGTTAGATGGATCTCGGCAGAAAGCAGAGAATACCAGAACAATGTCTATATGTGCTTCATTGACTATAAAAAGCCTTTTGACTGTGTGGATCACAACAAGCTGTGGCTGACTCTGAGAAGAATGGGAATCCCAAAACATTTGATGGCTCTAATACAAAACGTATACTTGGACCAAAAGGCAGTCGTCAGAATAGAGCAGGGAGACACTGGATGGTTGAAAATCAAGAAAGGGGTCCATCAGGGATGTATTTGGTCTCCATAGCTTTTCAATCTATGCAGAACAGATTGTCTGAGACACTGGGCTGTACAAGGAGGTATGTGGCATCAGGATTGGTGGAAGAATCACCAACAACTTGCGTTATGCAGATTACACAACCCTGCTTGCTGAAACTGAGGAGGACTGGAAGCGTTTGCTGTAGAGGGTCAAAGACTGCAGTCTTCAATATGGATTGCAGCTCAACTTCAAGAAAACCAAGATTCTCATCACTGGGCCAATTGGCAGCATCAGTGTGGATGATGAAGGGATTGATATAGTTAACAGTTTTAGTTTACTTGGTTCCACAGTCAACACTCTCGGTAACAGCAATCAGGAAATCCGGAGATGAATTGTATTGGGAAAGTCAGCTGTGAGGGACCTCTCAAGAGTACTGAAGAGCAACCGACGTCAGGCTGGAGACTAAAGTGCTCCTGATCCAGGCAATAGTATTTGCAATTATGTGCTATGCATTGGAGAGTTGGACAATGAATAGGGATGATAAAAATAAAATTGATGCCTTTGAGCTGTGGGGATGGAGAAGAGTGTTGAATATACCATGGACTGCTAGGAGAACAAACAGGTTTGCCCTGGAGAGGGTGAAGCCAAAATGCTCCTTGAAGTCAAGGATCCTGAAAGTTTGTCTGACATACTTTGGGCATGTTGCAAGGAGGGACTGGTCCTTGGAGAGGGACATCATGTTTGGGAGAGTGGAGGGATGGCGCAGGAGAGGAAGACCCTCGATGAGGTGGATCGATTCTGTGAGTGGAGTAGTGAGAATGAGTGTGTTTGAGATGGCGAGACTGGCACAGGATAGAATGGGCTTAGGGCGCTTGTACATAGGGTCGCTATGAGTCACAAGAGATTGATGACACATAAAAACAACAACAAGAACAAGATGCTAAAATGAGTGTAACTCATTGCAACCCTATCTACAACCAATCTGAACACCATGTCATCCTCACAATCTCTGACACACTCAAAGCCCATTGCTACATTCATGGTGTCAACACATCTCGTCAAGGGTCGTCTTCTCTTTCACCACCATTCCACCTCCCTAAGCATGATGTCCTTCTCCAAGGAATAACCTCTCCTAGCAATATGCTCAAGTTTTGTGAGATGGAACTTCATCTTTGTCTCCTAGGAGCACACTGGCTGCACTTTTCCGAAAACATATCTTTGTTCTTATGGCAGTCCACAGGATCTTCAGCCCTCTTCTCCAACACCACAGTTTAAAGGCATCAACTCTTGTTATATAACTCTTATTCATCTCTTAGATGCATAGAAAGTGGCTCAAAATACCATGGCCTGAATCAGGCACACCTTAGTCCTCAAACTGATGTCATTACACTAAATAACTTAGACAGGTTCTTGAGTTTCCAAGTGTAATGTATCTTCTGATCTCCTGACTCATTGAATGAGTATAGGGAAAAATAATCCTTATTTTAAATCATGTTTCTGTTCAGTTTATCAGAAGAGAAAAGTAAGACAGTACTTTTAAATTAATAATGATAAAGTGAAATAATAAGCAGTTATGTCTACAAACACTGAATAGTAAATAGAAAAATAGTTTCAAACATATAACAATGTAAGGAATTTTAAAACACCAATTGACACACATTCATGTGTTGTTGTTGTTTTTGTTATGTGCCATCGAGTCGTTTGCGACTCATAGCGACCCTATGCCCAACAGCCCTAAACCCTGCTCTATCCTGTGCCAACCTCACTGCCTCTGACACACCCATCCTGATTACCCCAGTCACCGAATTAATCCATCTCATAGAGGGTCTTCCCCTCCTGCGCTGTCCCTCAACCCTCCCACCAGTAATTAATCTAATGTGAATGGACAGAATTATCTTTTTAAAATATATAAACTGTCTGATAGAAGAAAATAAAAATAACAAACACTAAGACTTGTGAAGTCTATCAAACATCCACTAAATCTGTTACTTTTCCTCTAGCCAATTGTATATGAAGCAGCTGTGAATGTGCATATGTCTTTTAGGCTGAGATATGGCTGATGGAATATAGGGTTAAGTATGGTGAACCATTTCTTGCCCTTAGCCATTAGCATTTCCCAAGTATATTTTTTTTTCTTTCCATACTATTGTTGCCCAGATACAGAGCATCCAGCAATTGTTCCACATAGACTCCCTGCATGTGACCTTATAAATTACATTTCCTTCTAAGATCCTGCGGGATGGTAAGGTGAAAGGAGCCTAGAATCATTCAATGACTGCATGGAAAGCTGCCCACCCAACACCTGCACTGAACCAATATATTAGCAAGAAGCAAAATCTACTGTGTGCAATTACTGAGATTTTTCTATTTTTGTTACAGTACCTAGCCTATTTTGACTAATTTAAGGTAAAGCGTTTGTATTCCTGCTAAAAAATTATAAAGATGTATGATCAGAATCTACTTTAAGGTATCATGTTTATCATACTAGACATGATTTAAAATAATTCAGATGTGCGTAGTTTTGGAGAATGGTAAAAGAGTCATGTGAATATGAACTAACAAAGATTAAAGAAGCTATTGATAATTCATGTGAATGTCTTAAATAATGCTCATTTTCTGTATCTAGCAATTTTATTTATAAGAATTATAAATAAATAATCAGAAGTTAGGATTTTTTTTAAATGATGCACAGTTGTGGTGTTGAAGAATAATATTGAATATACCATGGTCTACTAGGAAGGAGAACAACAGATTTGTCCTGGAGAGGGTGAAACTAAACTGCTTCTTGGAGGCAAGGATTCTGAAGCTTTGTCTTATATAGTTTGGGCATGCTGCAAGAAGGGACCAGTTCTTGGAGAGGGACATCATGCTTGGGAGGGTGGAGAGACAGTGCAAAAGGGGATGATCCTTGATGAAAAAAAGTGATTGAGGTATTGGGGATAGGTGTGCCAAAGACAAGGAAGTTGCCTCAGGATAGATTAGTGTTCAGAGCTGTTGTAGATAGGGTCCCCAATTAATCACAAGTGACTCAATGGCACATAGCAACAAAAACAATGTGTTTATAATTTTAAATAAAATTATAGAAATACTAAAAACTGTTAACATAACAAGAGATTGGCTATGAAAAATGTTGTTCTTTGCAATGTACAAATATTTTTCAGTATAGAAAATTTTAAATTTATATTATTGTGTGAAAAATGTTGAATGTGCTAAGTTTTAAAGAAATCATTTTTTTTCTGTTTGAAAAAACTCATAAAAAGACAAAAAACTTAAAATCAACCAAAGAAATAATTCAGAATATTTGTATAATGAAAATTTTAACTCAAAAACCCACTGTTAAAGGGTTGATTTTAAGATCTTACTTTTCTGTAGCATATAGAATTGCCCAAAGTGTCTTAAGTCTGTCTTATAGATCATATATATATATATATATACACACACACACACACCCCAGAGTACCTCATTTTTTGAGTGGGTGATGACTTTGAACTCTAATGTTTTGGATTGCTGCTGAATTCTTTACCCACAGGGCCATCATAGCTCCTTGAATGAAGCAATAAGCAGTTATATATAGTCAGTCTTCCTTCTTCTTGACTTCAAATTCTATTTTAGCCAAGATTATTATAAATTATTTGTACTATGCAGCAGAATCGGGGTGAGGGGATAACATCGCAGAATTGACACATGTAGGAAAACCTTCATATAAAGTTACCCTGAAAATTTTCCAGGTGGGTAATTTTAATCTGTGGCCCTCAGGCCTGGTTTGAATTGGTTTTGGTCAAATATGCTTCTAGGTCATATAGCCCAGGTTTGTTCACTTGCTGTACAGAGGTAACGTGTGATTGCTGTGATGCTGAACACTGTGACACTGATGTACCAAATGTGATAATGGTCACCCATGGTGGACAGTGTTTGGTGGAGCTTCCTGATTAAAACAAGCTTGGAAGCAGGAGTGGCATCCTGGAAACCCTATGAATCTCGAGAAAGAATGAAAGTTATACAAGTGTTCAGATCTTTACTTCACAGTGTCTCTATGAGTCATCTAAGACTTGACAGCACTTAACAACAACAACAACAACAACCATAGACATATAGGTAGTGATTATACAAGTTTCCCTGAAAAATTATTTCAGATTTTGCTTGTTCTATTGAGCAATTGATGTATATTTAGTATAGGTTGCTCAATTGAGATGAAGAAGTGCTCAACTAGTGTAGAGCATATTTAGTCTCACATCTCATCCTCACTGTGCGTCTACTTTTCCTCAGTGAAGTGATGAGGGAGTCATTAGCATTTTTTCTACCATTTTCTCCATCTGATAAAGCACATAGAGTAGAATCATCAAAGGTCAAGGTACATATTTGCATTGTACCATTTTCACAATGTAAGTTTCCTTAAGGTAAAAGTCACATTGAGTGGACAGTATGTTTACTTTTATTAAGTTTTTAAAATTTGTGCTGATAAGACTTCTTACTTTTTTCCATGTTCTGTAGCATCAAGTAGATGGATTCAAACTGCGTGTTGCAGGATTGCAGCGCAGCTTCTTGCCACTAGGTTACCAGAACTCCTTCTGATGATATTTGAGAATAATTGAGAATATGCACTTGAGAATATATAATTGAGAATATGTACTTTTTCAAAGATTTTAAAAAACTTCTTATTTTATGTCAGTTTACTTAGAAATTCCATATCCACTGTTTTTCACACTGGCTCTTTCTCATTTCCTTAACCTATCCCTTCCTCCACTCATCAAATTGTGAGGCCCCTCACCCATCCTCACCTTTGTGCTCCCCTCTCCCCTCTTTAGATCCTCATACACATTTTACTAGTTATCTATTTTTATAATAATGGTTTTAAACAATATTTTTCCTTATGCAACTGAGTCAGTTCACTTAGCATAATTCTCTTCTTCAGTCTCTCCCAAGTTAAGTAATAATTTACAAAATCATTGTTCCTGCATGCTGCGTAGTATTCCATTGTGTGAATGTACCATAATTTCTCAATCTATTCGATTGTGGTTGGACATTTTGGCTGTTTCCATGTTCTTGCTATGGTGATTAATGCTGCTATTAACATTGGTGTACAAGTCTCCATTTGTACCTCAGTTCTCATTTTCTCGAGAATGTATCTTTTAAGGAGATATTATGATCTTTTATCCAGAAGTCACTTAAAATTCAAAACTGCAAGCTAACAGCACCATTTTTACTAAGGCATTAAATTTAGTCATTTTTGTTTTACTCTAAAAACTTTTGTCCTAATTTAAGCATTTCTTTTCCTCTGACTAAAATGATTAACATTAGGAGGAATTATATATGAATACTCATCAAAATATTGCAGGACCATTTAATCACATAGTGAAGTATATGCATTTTTTCCCCAATAGAGAATGCATTGCAAGGTACTTAATGAGGTGCCAGAACTGGCGACCGAATACTATCTTCTATAATTTCACACTCATATTGTGTGTGCTTTGTGTGGAGAAAATTAAAGTTTCCAGCTGCTGCGGCACAAAATGCAGAAGTCCTCAATACACTTATAAATGACATTTCACTCCACATGGAAGAGATTAGGGCCACATCTGCTTCATTTTAGTTGACAGACATGGGTTAGATGAGGTTGAGAATCACACTACACTGAAGTCTAGTAAGAGAGAAACAGGAGAACGCCACCCATGAAGGGACAGGAGTCACAAGAGTCTTAAGGGATATCATTTAGTTAAGCTGCATGAATTAGTCGAATGGGACAAAACCTTACACACTTACTTCTTGTCAGCTCCTGCATGATGTGTGTTTAGGGATAGCATTAGGATCTGTGCTAGTACCATTTAATCATAGATTTAATCAATGGAGAAAAATAATTATCACTTCAACCATAATTGTATGGAGATAGACAAGTTCAAGAGAAAGTCACACTTGGGATGTGTGTAAATGTATCACAGATAGATCACAGAATGGGAAGAGAGTGTAGTTCTCGAGTCCATTTAAATGTGCCAGTGAAACTTGCTGTTCTAGCTATAAAATTGATTATACAGTTCTAAAACTTGCACACATATGATAGCAATGGAGCTATTTTCTCCACAAATATTAATCTGAGTAAAGATATGAACACAATCACTGTAAGTCAATTTTATGTTCTAAATGTTATTTCTTGTTTGCTTTTACAGTGTAACCTCTGTAACCCTATCAAACTTCAGGGATACTAATTGTCACTAATGTTATCATTATTGCAACTTGACATTTTGATTTTTTAAAAGAATATTTTATTGTACATTAGGTGCAGGTTTGCATAGGAAATTAGAGTCATATTTAATAATTTTATACAAATTGTTCTGCTCCATTGATTACAAATTTTATGATGTGTCAGCATTCTTATATTTTTCATTCAATTTATTCTTTTTCTATTGATCTACCTTCATTTCCCCTCCTGTCTTTCTCATTTTTGCTTTGAGCAGCTTTTGACTACTTAGTCTCATTTAGCTGATTGTTTTAGGCAGTTTCTTATTAACTACTGCTACTGTGTATTTTATAAGTCAATCTGTTATTTGGAAGAAAGATGACCCGCAGCTTCAATTCCAACTTCAAAAGGGTATGTTGAAGTGATCATCTCAGAGATTCATCTGTTTTCTGTTGGTTCAGGGAGTGTAGACATTTTCCTAGGATTCTAAGCTTTATATTGTGTTTTTCTCCCATTCTTTTCAGGTCAATGTATTATGTTTTGGACAGAATTATCAGTAATAGCAGCCTAGTAGCATCTAATTTTTGTCTCAGGATAGAAGAAGTTGTACTTCACTTGGGCTATTAGTCCTATGGACTAGTTTCTATGGAAGAAATTACTCTTTAATGCCATTCATTCTACTTTGCTCTGTAAGAGTAGAGACCAATAGTTGCATCTCAGATGACCACTTACCAGCTGTTAAGATCCCAGATGCTATTCATCAAATTAGGATCTAGAACATTTTCTTTGTGACTATGTCAATAGATTAAGTTGTCCTTCAAGACTATTCTCCCAAGTCTTTTAACCCAGTATACCCTTCCTCTGAGTTGTTTCAATTTGACTAGGAAATCTCAATTACTGTGACCTATATGTGGCTTGTTACATATGTAGGTATATATACACTTATATTTACATATATATACTTTGAGTGCATATATGTACCCATATTTAACTATATAATCACATACAATTATTATTGTTTTTAATGTTGTTTAAAAAAAAACCTTTAAAACTCAAACACTTATGTTATCAAGTCATTTCTGAGCCATGTCAACTTTGGCTGATTTTCTCATGATTTATATCTCAATGGGAAGAGATTTCCTATCTTTGTTGTTGTAAAGTTGTAAATTATAGCATTTGCTAAAATTATTCCTTTTTCTTGTATGCTTTGTAGAATCATCACAACCTTGGTTCAATTGTGCTGATTTCATCCATTTATGATCTTTCTCACATCCAAAACAATGTGTTGATATCTAGAAAGTTGTTCCCTTTTTTCCCTCATTTCTATCTTTAGTAACCATCAAAGATCTTTGTGTCTTGTGTACATAAATATTCTTCTTTTTTACCATACTACGACCATATAATATGTCTTATTTTATGACTAATGCAAGATGTGTTTAAGATTTATTATTCTGGATGGACAATCTTCTCCTGTGTGATTTACACTCTGCAAAAACTTGCTGAAAGGACAGATGAGGATCCATTCTGACTCAACTGCAATGAGTGAGATTAGGAGGATTCTGATGTGCGTATATACCACGAGGAGTTCAGGTGACAAGGAAGATTAGGGAATGTGCTGCTAAAATCAAATGTTTAGTCATGAATATCTACTAGTTGCCTATTTCCATATAGATTTGCAGTCTTGGAAAATGTAAAGGGAAGTTTTACTTATGTCCATTAGGGTCTTTATGAGTGGAAAGTGACTCATTGGCAGTGGGCTCTAAATGTGTCCACAATTCATCCATTCATCTTTTGATGAAAACTTATGTTACTTCCATCTTTTCACTATTATGATTAATATCACAATAAACATAGGTATCTTCCTCCCCCCCATATTAATCCATTTAGAGTTGCCTTTGAATTGTGGTTGACAAAGAATACTGTATATATCATAGACTGCTAAAAGAGCAAACAAGTATATGTTGGAGGAATAACAACCATACATAAATAGGTTACTCCTCGGAGACTCTCTGGGCATCTTGACAGGAGGGGCCAGTCTTAGTCCTAATTTATTGTTTATAGAGTCACTGATTCGGACACACATACACACACACACACACACACACATGTTCTAGAACCTGTAGTTTTGCTGCTATCATGTATATGTTTCTTCCATTGAATGTGCTTAGACCTTTTGTCAAAGACCATCACCCTGAAGATGGATGGATTTACTTTCTACTTCTGGGTTCTCAACTCTATCCCAATAGCCTTTGTGTCTGTACTGAAACAATACCACTCTGTTGCACTTATTATGACTATATAATAAATATGGAAGTCAGGAGTTGTTGAGCTTTCAAGTGGTTTTAAAAATTTTTTTTTCATAAACATTGTTTGGATTATTAGGAGATGCCTTCCTTCTCATATGAAGCTGGTGATTATTCTTTCCTATTTTTTTTTTAAAAATATTGTGATTTGAGATGAGACTGTATATACCTGTAGGTTGGTTTCTGTAGTATTTATGTTTCATAATGGCATGTTTTTTTACGTATGTTTCTATCTTCGAGTTTCTGGCAGCAGTGGGGTTTTTTAATTTATTTTTTTAAATTTTAATTTGTCTTCCTTACAAAGTTCATGTACATTGTGTTTCATACAATCATTCTCATTCATATGTTTCATAAAATCAATTACCATTAAACCATATCCATTATTACCGTCTTTCCAGAAGCTCGCCAGATCTTTCCCATTTCCTTTACCTACTTCCATCTAACCACCAAATTGCACAACCCTGTAGTTTTTCCCCCTAACTTCCCTCACCCTTCCACTCCTCTCCCTCTTTGATCCATAAATGGTTTACGACTTACCCTGTTTATACAATAATAGTCCGATGCAGTATTTATCCTTAAGAGACTGAGTTAGTTCACCCAGCATAATGCCTTCTCCTGTCTCCCAAATTATGTAGTAATTTTAAAAATCATTGGCTCTGAGTGCTGCATAGTATTCCCTGGTTGTGAATGTACCACAATTTCTCAATCCATTCTATTGTAGTTGGGCATTTGGGCTGTTTCCATGTTCTTGCTATGAACACTGGTGTATAAATTTCTGTTTGTGTCTCAGTTCTAATTTCCTTGGGGTATATTCATCAGTTGTAATGTCTCCTAATTTTCTTATTATTTACATATTTTTTCAGTTGTTTATTTGGCCTGTGTTTATTTGTCAATTTTATTTATCCTTTCAAAGAAACACCTTTATTGATTCATTTTGTTTTGTTTCCCCCCCTGACTTCTCCAAAATACTAAAAAGGCAGGATGTCAATTTAAAAAGGAAGGTGTGTCTGATTCAAATCATGATATTTTCAATTATTTCTTGTACATCTGAAAGTTAGACAATGAATAAAAAATTACAAAATATAATTAAAATAAATTTAAAATTACAAAAAAATTACAAAAATAAAAAATTACAAAAGAAGAATTATGGTGTTGTTGTGGTGTTGGAGAAGAGTATTGCATAGCCTATGGATTGCCATTTTTTGGCAAATAAATCTGTCTAGAGGAAGTGCAACCAGGATGCTCATTGGAGACAAGGATGGTGAAATTCTTTCTAACATACTTTGGACATAGTATCAGGAGAAGCTAGTTTTGGGGAAATTACATCATGTTAGAAAAAGCAGAGGGCCAGCAAAACAAAGACAGCCTTCAAGAAGATAGACTGACACAATGACTGCAACAATTGACTGGAATATAGCAAAGATCGTGAGGATAGGGAAAAGTTCTGATCTGTTCTTCATAGGCTCGTTATGGATAAGTCAATTAGATGGTACATATCTTTTATTTCAACTCTGATCTTCATGATTCCTTTTCTTCTAGTAACCATGGTCTTCTTTTGCTGTTCATTTTTTTCATTTCTTTAGATTTTGAACTTAGTTTTCATTTTGATCCTTTCTTCTTTTGGAATGTTTGAGTTTATTTCTATTCATTTTCACCAATATTACTTTTTGCTGTTTTCCAATGATACTGATATTCTGTAGCTTCACCATTATTTTATTCTAAAATAATATTTTAAATTTTGCTTTTTATTTCATTACCTATGTTACTGTTGATTTTGTGTTCACATAGTCTCTTAAATTTTCTTCATTTTGATGAGTGCATTTCATAATTTTCTTTTAGATTATCCTGACATCAACCTTTGTGTTCCTAAATTTAAAATAATCTGCTTTCTATTAAAATTGCCATGTTTTTTTCTTTCTTTATCAAAGTGTTATAACTCCTCTGCTTACTCATTTTTTTTTTGTTTAAGTGTCATCATTTACATATTGATATTTGCCAATTTTCTTATTTTCAGATATGTTTTACTTTTGAGAATTATTTATTTGAATTGTTATCTTGATGATCTTAATTTTGGATTATCATTTTATGTCCTTGTTTCTCTGTAATCTTCTGTCCTTGCTTCTCTCTCCAGAGGTCCTCCCTAATAATTTTTATACAGATTTCCCTGCTTATCAGGTACCTAGTTTTGGCATTGAATAGGGAAGATAAATCTGCTATATATATGGTTCTTGTTCTTATGCTATGTGTATGGTTCTATATAGAAGGATGAAGGGATGATGATGGAAAGAAAAGAAGGCTTTCAGCCAGGTGGGTTGATACAGTGATTTCAGCAATGGGCTGAAGTATATCTGAGATTGTGAGAATGAAACAAAATACAACAGACTTCACATCTATTGTTCATAGGGTCACTATAAGTTGTACCTGACTTGGTAGTTAAGTCTATCATTATTATTATTATTCATTATTATTATTATTATTAATTTTACTGGTTTGCTTATAAAGTTCTTATAAATTATGTTTCACACTATCTTCATTCGGATTGTGTCTCATACAATCATTCCTTTGCATTATTTGGGGGGTTTTGTTTGTTTTTAAATTAGTTTATAAACAAAATTCAAATAAATTGTTTTTCACACCAGATACTTCCTATTTCCCTCACCCCACACATGTCAGATTGTACAACCCCATGATTAATACTGCCCCCACCCCCCACGCATCCTCACCCATCTGCTTCCACCCTCCCTCCTTGGATCCTCATACTCATTCTACAGTAATGGTTTTATACAGCATTTGTCCTTGTGGGACTGAGTTAGTTCACTCAGCACAATACTCTTCAGTTCCTCTCAAGTTAGATAACAATTTTATACTATTTTACATACAAAGTTAGAAAGTTCATATACATTGTTTTTCATACCAGACCTTTCACTTTTCCTTTTCCAATCCCTCCCTCCACCCATCAAACTGTGTGACTCTATTTTTAAGCTCCCTCCTCCCCTAGGTACAACCATTCTGGAAGGCAGTTTAGCATTTCCTCAAAAAGCTGGGTGTAGAAATTCCATATGACCCAGCTATTCCAGTGCTTGGGATATAATTTGAGAAAATGAGAACTGAGGCACAAGCAAAGACTTGTACACTCATAAAAATGTTATTCACAAAAGCAAGAACAAGGAAAGAGCCCAAATGCCTAATCACAATGAAATTAATTTAAAAATTATGGTACAATGACTCAATGGAATACAATGGAAGCAACGATTTTGTAAATTACTACCTAGCATGGAAGGACTGAACAGCATTATGCAAGTGAACTAAGTCAGTCTCAGAAAGACAAATACTGTATAGGACCATTTTTGTAGAGCTTGTATAAGGGTAGTAATCCTTTTCAAGGTTTTATATATGTCATCTAATTGTCTTCTTGTGTCTGTGGTTTCTACTGAGAAATCAGTGCTTAGTCTTTTTGATATCCTTTTCCTACATGATGTATTGCAAGGAGTAACCAGTCCTTGGAGATGGACATCATGCTTGGGAGGGTAGATGGACAGCATTGATTCAGTAACTGGGGTAATGGGAGTAGTTGTGTCAGAGACAATGAGATTTGCACAGGATAGAACAAGGTTTTGGGGCTATTGTATAGAGAGTCACTATGAATCACAGGCAACTTGATGGCACATAACAACA
The DNA here is from genome assembly GCF_000299155.1 of Elephantulus edwardii. NCBI lineage: Eukaryota > Metazoa > Chordata > Mammalia > Macroscelidea > Macroscelididae > Elephantulus > Elephantulus edwardii. Next base: position 42,616,146 of record NW_006399753.1, read on the forward strand.
ACAACGACAACACAACAACATATCATTTCTCATGGTCCAGTCAGGTGAAATGATGTGTAGCCATCACTCCAAGGACTGTCCAAATGGTGAATTCAAACCACTCAGTTAATCAGGAACCACTGCTTGTGAGTAGTTTTGGCCCTATCTTCTGACTGCTTCCTTGATTTATGATGCCTTGGGTCCATTGCTGTTGTGTGCCATCGAATTGGAACCAGCCCATTATTGATCTCTGTGGGTTTTCAAAGGCATTAAACTGCACGGGAGGCATTTCCTCATCCTTCTCCTCGAGCAGCTGGTGAATGTAGACCTTGTACCTTTGGGGTTGTAGCACATCTTACCACCTACCACTAGGCCGTGAGAGCTCTGGGCTTGGATTCTTACAACTCTCAAAAGACTTCTTGAACATTTTTCTTCCTAGATTCAGTTCATAATTTGTTCCATTTGCCTTTTTTTAAAAAATATCAACACATTATTTGTCTCCTATTACATATTTTATAAAGTTGTCTTCCTGTGCTTCTCAATTGATATTACTGCTTGCTTTATTTCAAGATAACCATATCCCACTGTGCCACCTGGTAAGGTACTTTTAGTCTGTAAGTCCTTTTATTCACTTTTTCATTCAATTTCTCTTTCCCTTCTATATTAAATTTAATTCTTTATCCTTCCTTTTCCTGTTCTGGATTCCCTCCCATATTAGGTTTATCTATATTTGTTTCACTTGGTTTTTCATTTCTATGCTTTTGGGAAAAGGCATGGTGTGTGTTTCTAAGCTCCCATCTTGGACCCTTGACATTATGAGCTCCTTTATAATATGGAACTTTCTTTTTAAAAATCTTTTCCAAAACGCTAGGAATTTAGAAACTTTATACACCATAGAGATGAATGTATTGAGGTTTATAATAATAATGATAAAGCTAAAACTTTCCCAGATTTCATATTTTTGTCCTTTTGTTTAGTTTGTTATTTTTCTGTTTGTAACTTTAGATGTTACATTTGCTTTTTCAATTAACTAGTCTGTCATTTGGTGATTCAACATTGTAGTGTCCTATCTTCCTGGGATGTCGACTGAATAGCCCTAGAGTCTTCTGGGCCCTCAGAGCTTCTATTTCATGAGTAATGATGATAGTTATCAGCAGTGATAAGTTTACTTCAGAGATGTTAGCTTTTCTTTTGATCTTTATTTTCTCCCCTGAAATTACTTTTGATTATAAGTTTATAAGCAAAGATTGTGATGAGTTTTTCTGACCTATTCCTAAAAATCCTCTAGGGTAAAATTTTGGCTCAAAACTCCTCTACCTTAATTAGTTTGCTGAAACATTAATCCATGTTTTCAGTGCTAGAGGACTCAACTTCCGTAATTGTTTATAGGCCTCCAAGCCATCTGCAGAATTGAGAGTTAATATCGAGTCTGGCCACTAGATTAATTTGAAGGATATAGCATGCAATGAGAATATGCTCAGTAAAATAAGGATTGTGCTTTATGATTCAGAAAAGTAGTTTTTTGAGTTAACTAAATATGGGATATATATTCCATTTCCCACATATAAATTGTTTCTGAGATCTACTGTTCTATTCCTAATGTCTCTAAGATCTTCTCACTCTCTCTACTCCCACCCTACTCATTTAGTTGCAGCTTTTCAAGTCCTAACTATTGCCTACTTTTTGAAAATACTTCAAGTTCTTTCTTTTCCTGTAAAATTCAATTCATAAGGAAAGAAAATTTCGTTTTCTATGGCATTTTATCTATTTCAAACTATTGATGAGAAAATATTTAATACACTCTGAAAAAGTAATTTTCACTCTCACATGTTACATGGTGGGAAGATATCAAAGGCAGACACTTGATTTGTATTAGGTCTTTTTCTTCCAACCTGGCTTCCTCCCGCAGTGCACAGAAGCCTTTATGGACATATGTGTAGATATCTCATCCTAAAATTTGAAGGGCCTTCCATTATTTCCATGCATCTAGCAGTAGCTTAAAGACAGTCCTTTGTTCCTAGATCCTCATAGCAGATCCAAGATCACTTCCCTACGTTCTGAGATGTGATGCAGAGGTAATGTTAGCAACAATCCCTGAATTGTTTGCATATAATCTTAAGAATCTTTTTTTTATTTTATTATAGATTTTTTTTGTGTGTGTACCATCAAATCGAATCTGACTGGTACAGGAGTAGATTGCCCCTCCTTCTCCAGCACAGCATCTTGTGGATTTGAACCGCATACCTCTGGGATTGCAGTGCAGCTTCTTGCCACTAGGCCACCAGAGCTCCCTTATCTTAAGACTCTTAACTGACCTTCCAGCAAGTTTGCAGAGGCAGTAAGTCACATAGTAAGAAATTGGTCCTCCTTCTCCCACAGAATAGCTACTGGATTCAAACCATGTAGGTTTTGGTAGGCAAAGCAATTCCTTACCACTAAGCCACCAGTGCTCGCTCCCTTGTGAGAGAGTTACATGGGAGAAGGGATCAATCGGATTTTGTGATAAACTGAAGTAAAAGGACAAACAGAACTTCTTCAACTGGTTGATGAGAAATATTGGAAGAGAATCAATGTTTGAAATACTTGCAAATTTTAAATTTGAATGGGAAGAGTTTTACTGTGAGTTGATATTTAAGTAAAGATATTTTATAAGAAAATGAGTAAACCAACATGGATCTCTATAGAATGTTGTTGTTGTTTTGTGCCGTCGAGTCGCTTGTGACTCTATGTACAACAGCTCTAAACTCTGCTCTGTCCTGTGCCAATCACACTGTCTCCAACACACCCATCCCGATTACCCCAGTCACTGAATCAATCCACCTCATAGAGGGCCTTCCCCTCCTGCGCTGTCCCTCCTCCCTCCCAAGCATGTGTCCCTCTTGAAAGATCGGTCCCTCCTTACAACATGCCCAAAGTATGTTAGACGGAACCTCAGAATCTTTGCCTCTAGGGAGCCTCCAGGTTTAACCCTCCAGCATGAATCTGTTTGTTTTCCTAGCAGTCTATGGTAACCTTAACACTCTTCTCTAGCACCACAGCTCAAAGGCATCAATTCTAAATCCAGGAAATTATTTCTTCAATTAAAGTATGTGAAATGTGTGTGTGTGGGGGTGTGGAACTAGGTTAGATACTGATAAAAGTAACTAGTTCCAGGATAGGCACATGAAACTATATTTTCTGAGATTTAGTAGCAAAAAAAGAAGTGTTAAAGAAAAGTGAGAAGAAATCTGATGGATTGAAAGAATGCCAAGTCTCCATGTCATGAAAACAAGAAAAGATTATACATTGCCAAAGTGGTAGAATAGCCAGTATTTTCAGTTTGCAGCCAATTTCTTAACGACTGCACACACCTATAGAATGATGTGTCTGAAAAGTAAGATAGTTTGATTGGTTATTTTGACTCAAAGCCACTCCTTTGACGTAATGTAAAATAATAGCTCTGGCAGAATGACAAGAAGATTATTTCAGTCTTTTGTTGTTAGATGCCATTGAGTCAAGTATGACTCATGGTTACCATAACAACAACACATTTGAACCCTGTCCTATCTTACGCCAACTTCACAATTTCTGACTTATTCAAACCCTTGGATGTATTTCAATCTACCTGGCTGAGGGCCTTCCTTTCCTTTGCTATCTCTTCACTGTCTCAAGCATGATGCTCTTCACCAAACAGTGGCCTCTCCTAGGAACACTATGGGCAAGATCTTGAATGATACAGCATACATTAAAAGAACATGAGGAGAATACAAAGAATCACTTTACCAAAAAAGAACCGGCTCCATCAAAATATTTCCAGAAGTACCATATGATCAAGAGTCAATGATATGAAGGAAGAAATGAAAGCGCAACTGAAGGCATTAGCAAAACATAGGGCCCCAGGAATATATAGGATGGCAATTGTTTCAAATGACAGATGCAGTCTTGGACATGCTTACCAGTATATACCAGGAAATTTAGAGGATAGCTGCCTTGCTGACTGGAAGATATTAATATTTACTCCTCTTCCAAATAAAGATAATCCAACAGAATGTGGAAATTATCAAACAATATCATTAACATCACATGTAACCCAACAACTGCCAAGGATCATTAAAAGTCAGCTAGAAGAGTACATAGAAAGAAGCTCAAACTGAATTTAGAAGATGCCATGGCACAAGGGATATCATTATTGATGCCAGATAGATCCTGGCTGAAAGCAAAGACTACAAGAAGAATGTCTGTTTGTGCTTAATTGACTAAGAAAAGGCATCTTTTATTGTGTGGATAAAGCAAATTATGGCTAATATTGAGAAGAATAAGAAGTCCAGAGCACTTAATTATGCTCATGAAAAGCTATACCTAGAACAAGAGGCGGTTGTGTAAAGAGAGCAAGGGAACACTGCGTGGTTTAAAATCAAGAAAGATGTGCTTCAAGATAGTATTTCCCCCCCCCCAATATCTATTTATGTCTTTGTTCTTAAGTGCTGTTGAGTCAAGTACAACTCATAGCGACTCTATGAAAAAAAGACCTGAACCCTTATCTATAAACTATCATCGTTTCTCTATGTTCATAGAGTTTCCAGAGGCATGTGGTTTAGGAAGTGGATCCACTCATGCTTCCAAATCTAAGTCAATAATCCAGGAGTCCCACCAAACACTGTCCACAGTGGGTAACCATTATGGCATTTTACACACCTATGGCACAGCATTTAGTATCACAGCAACCCCAAGTTACCTCAGTACAGCAAAAAGAAAGATCATTGTTGTACTCCTTAAAATAATGTTCATCCCCAAATCAATTAACTGCGTGCGGGTCCTCGGGCCTTACGACTTTTTAAATACAGGCACTCACACCAAGTACTGATTCACTGTAAACCAAGAAACTTCTAGCTCACAGATCTTTGTTAGCTAAATCTGGCTAGTCCAATCAGCTAACATCCAATTGTGTGCAAAAATCCCAAAACCAACCAAAACCAAATGTTCCATACCCGACCCTCATCAAGACGTGAGAAACCATCTTCCAGAATCTAACCACTTAACAGAGCCTATCCTAGTATCATCATATGGTATTTTCCTAAAATGTCATTTTATTTAACTCTGTAATTTTTTTTCTACACTCATTGCTGCTGTTAGTGTGTCTCATTGAATTGGAATGACAATTCCAATTGTCATTGGACCCTCCAGCAAGTTTTCAGAATACGCTGAACAATTTTTTTGAGAAACTGGGCTCTATAAATAAAAATGCGGCATCAGGATTGGAAGAAGATTCATATTCCTCCATCATCCTTCCATCATCTTTATATACAGATACACAACCTTGCTTTCTGAAATTGAGGAGGGTTTGAAGCACTTGCTGCAGAAGTTTAAAACACTAATGCCTTCAATATGGATTTCATCTCAAGCATTGTATGTACAACAACAGCCCAGAATAAGATATTTAACATTGCAAAGGGAACTGGGGGTGGGAGGTAGGTAATTGTGCAACAATGTATGAATATTTTTTTAAGAAAACCAAACAAAATGAAACATGAACTGTGGGAGAGGGAAAGGAGGGAGAGAAAAATAAAATGTGGAACAATGAATGAATGAAATTCTAACTTATCTGCAAATGTTCATTAAAATCACAATTAAGATAAAATTTTATTTTAAAGAAATATAAAACAAAGATCCTCACCACTGGTCCTATAGGCAACATCATGATAGAGAAAAAATTACTACTGTCAATGACTTCATCTTACTTGGATCTACACTCAATATACTTGGTACCATCTGTCAGAAAAGCAGAAGACATATGGCACTGGTAAAGTCTGTAGCCAGATATCAGGTTGAGAACTAATGTGCCCCTGATTCAGGCCATGGTGTTTTCAGTCACTTTACATGTGTCTGAGAGATGGACAATGTTAAGGATGAAAGAAGAATTGATGCCTTTGAACTGTGGTGTTGGAGAAGAGTGCTGAAGATTTCATGAACTGCCAAAAGATAAAAAACAAGTATGTCTTGAAGAATGTGCAGCCACAGTGCTCCTTGGAGGCATAAATTAAGAAGCTTTGTCTCATATATTTTGGACCTGTTGCTAGGGACTATTCTTTAGAGACAGACATCATATTTGATCTGTTGTTTATAGGATCACTATGAGTCATACTTGACTCACTGGCATTTAAAAATAACAAAAACAAGGACAGGAACAAGCCCAAAGAATGTGACACTAAGGAACCCTTTGGCTTCACCTTCTAAGAGACATAGCTATTTATTCTTTTGACAGTCCAGGATCTATTCAGTACTTTCCCCCAACACCAGAACTCATGGGCATCAATTTTAGTCTAATAAGTCATTAAACATGAAGGCCAAACTGTTAGATGCTGATACAGTTGAGATTCACAGCCAGAGGATTTGTGCAGAGAAAACTATGAGCTGCATGATTGTGTGACTGTTGAAGGAGATGGAGTTTTGGAAGTGTATAAATGACAACTGTGATGATATTAAGATGGTGACAGAGTAAGACAGCAATAATGCCTAAGTAAAAGGTGGTGTTTGATAGACTGAGTCCAAAGCCTAGGTGATTGTGGACACAAGAACTATTTCTACCTTCTGACTTCAAGAGAAGAATAAACAACTGTCACTTAAGAAAGCTGAGAGAACAGATAAATTTTCTACCAACAAAACAACTCATTGTTACTGAATCAGAACCAATTTATAACTAAACCTCTACTGGGTTTCCAAGGCTATACATCACACAGGAAAAGACTGATCATTTTTCTTGGATAAAGTCGCTGGTGGACCACAGAACAGACCGGGAGTTTCTAGTAAAAACTCCTTTCTGATTACCTAATATTAGCATTACTAATGCTAATTAGTATTGTTAATATTGCTTCTTGGCCTTTTCAAGAAAGTAGTCTTTTGTGTTCAGTGCTATGATTAGAGTTATTTTAAAGAAATAGTTTCTTTTTTATAAATGGGACATTTGTATGTATTTGAACACATTTCTTAAATGGATGAGTACAAGACATTGACCTTATTTCTTCATATGCTTGATTTCTAGTTTTAAAGTCTGATCTTTAATATACTTCGATAAAATAGTAAAAGAAATTTGTAATAGTATGCAACAGTGACAATATTTCTTATGAATGTAAAAAGCACTACACAATGACATTATACAGTAATAAGTAGAAGATTTAATGTGATGTGGCTTTTTTCTTATTTTCCCAATAAATTTAATTGTCTACATGGTATTAAACGTCCAAGGGGACAAATGTATGGCCTCCACCTGTTTCAAATACTATGTGTTTCAATTACAAACTTACCCTAGTGAAACATTAGAGTAACAGAACCCATGTTAAAACCCATGTTTAACTGGAAAGCATATCAGTTAAATTTATCTTTTCAATTTTACATTAAGGTCCTTGTGTGCTGGCACTTTGCATGCCATTAACAGGGTCTGGGATCTTTTATAAAAGTTCATTTTCTTTTTCAGTACCATGAAATACCAAACTGAATTTCACCCTGAACAGGTTTCTCAGTTTACAACAGGATAGTAAAAGAATTTTAAGAATTATGTAGACCTTCATTTCACTGAAAATGAAGAAATTTTAACATTTTTTTAAGTTTTCTCTGCTTATGTGTAAATTCTCTGATACCTCTCTGGTTCTGTAAACACTTTGGTGAAACATAACTCCCCTTTTCCCCAAACTGTGTTGCCCTCCACCAAACACAGACTGTTGTAAATGTTCTTGCAATTGTATTTATTGTTAAATACATGGTTAAGTGGTCAAATGGGCCACTAGCTCAACACAGGTGTGCACATATCTGGACCAATAACATTTCTCAGAAAAATAAAACATTTGGCTGGGAATCTCAAACAACTACACTAAACTATGGAAGTATAATTATGTTTGCAGTGTAAAATATGCTTTAGTTACACAATAAACAAGGGGAAGTGTTAGAAACTTGAAAATAAAAACGTGGCAATAAGAATAAAAAGAAAATATCTAGATGAGATTGAAACGGTTTTGTCTGTGACAGAATCAAGAGCACAGAAGACATCAATATGTTTTTGCAGAAATAATCAGAAAGAAGTGTTCTTTGACCCTGAACTAAGAATGGTATTTTATTTGGAGAAAATCATAACTGCCAGTGCAGAAGTAAATGATACAGCCTTTTTTGCTTTTGTTTTTGGTTTTTTGTTGTTGTTGTTGTTGTTTTTGGGTTTTTTAATTTTTTTTTGATACAGCCTTTTTCTAAATACTAATTTGTCTCAGAGTATTGTACTATAAAATGAAAATACATACATTTGATCATCAATAAATTTATTTCTTCAAGTCTTTATAAAGCAAGATAATATTGTATCATATAACTTTAATTCTTGTAAACTATGTATAAATGTATATTTATATTCATTTAGAATTATTAATAGTCACACATGAAATTGAATGTAAATTTATATACATTTTCACAGCTACACTATTAATTCAATAAATAGTAAAAGAAAATGAACATACATTGAATTATTACTGTGTGCAGGATTTATTCAATAAAAATATCAGACTTTTAAGACCTAATAATAACTTTTTGGGAAGGACTAGTTCAGTTAAGGGGCAAATTTATTACCAACAAATTACAAGAAAACATCAAAATAAAGTTAACTAATTTCTTTCCCTTTTTCCCATTGAAGATTTTGGTTATATTAGAAAAGATCATGGATTGATTGTGGTATAGTGAAAGCCTTTGGACTCAGTGTGACCTGGCTTGACTCTCAAACTTGAATGTTAATAGTTTTGTGGATCTTGGTGAATTGTATTATTTATCCATGTTCAACTTTCACATTGATCGTGAGACTGTGGTAAGGACTACCTAAGAGCATGTGATCGAAGTATCCAAGGCTGTAGCTGACTGCATAAACATTCCACCCTTCATGCTCTCAGACCTGAAACTTCCCCTCAGTTATGGGAGCAAATTATAAACATAAACAAGTAGAAACTTTATAACTCTCATAAAGACTCTTTAAAATAGCCAATAAAGAACCAAACACACACAAATTTTTTTCTTTCCTCTGTGGAACTTTGAGGCTCTTCCTGCATCTTTTTGTTCTTTTCTCTAAAATAAGGTGGTTGAAGAGCCTTAATATTAATGACGTTTACTCCTCTTTTCCTCCCTCTGAGAAATAATTGGAGGGATAAAAAAATATAAGGGGAGAAAAATATTATATAACAGTTATTTCAAAATTTTGAAACACAGTTGTGAAATTGGCAATAATTTTATTCATATGTATTTCTTTTTCTTGTGCAAAGAATAAGATGTCTGATTTAACAGGCATGGTTTATATATGGGACTAGTAGATAGCCTATTAGATAGCAGAATGCCTAAATAAAATCCAGAGGCAGCATTCTTTTTACTTCAATGGATTTGTTAGGAGAATTAGAAGAGAATACATTCAGCCAAGAAGTTGCATTCTACCATTTGATGTCTAAAATAATATGAGGATCAAGGAAAAATTATATAGCTTTTTCTTTTTAATTGACTAAAATTCAAAATATGATACAGTCTAGTGCTTCATGGGGGCAACAATCCTTTTTTAAATATATTTTATTGTGATTTTTAATGAAAGCTTACAGAAAATTTAGATTTCCATTCATTCATTGTTACACATTTTCCTCCCTAATCTCCAGGTCACTTTTATTTTAAAAAAGTCATTTATTGTTACATAATTTCCTCCCTTTCCCACCCCAGTCCACTTTGCTATGTACCTCTTATTCTGGACTGTTGTCATGAAAATAATGCCTAAACATATATTCCTTTTGAACAGTTCTTTCCTTTATCTATTCCAATGCCGTGTTCATTATTTATCCCCTTTTATCTTAGTTTCCCCTCAACCCCCATGTCAGTCCTGTTTTATAACAGTGGTGCTATGCAGCAACAATCTTATATATCTAATCTTGTTATGTACTTGTCAAATTGTAACTGACTCACAGCTGACTCTCTAGTGGGTTTTCAGAGGCTACAAGTAGCACAGGTGAAGACTGCCCTTTCTCCCAGAGAGCAGCTGAAAGATTTGAACTGCATGCCTTCAGGTTAGTAGCACACCTCCTTACCACCAGACCACTGGATTATCCTATATAAGTGATAGTTTTCATTATTTAAAAATAAAGCAACAATAACAACCAAGTTATGATATGAGAAAAAGTCTGAAAATGAGATATTTATGGGAAGAAGAATCCTCACAATCGATTTACTCTGTGTTCCCTGCCCGCAGAATATAGCTTGACAAACTGATTTATTACCAAGGAATTACATGAAGTACACTAAATAATATTTTCATATCAAAAGTTATTTGATACTACAATCATTTATTCACTCAGTTACTGCCTTTGAGGCATGTAAATGTTATTCTCTATGAAAAAACATTCCACATCCTTTGAAAGGAAATGCAAACAAAATGTGTAGACTACTAAGGATGGGTGTGATCGACCTTGCTATTCTTCAAGCCTTAAATTGAGTAGATTTAGAGAAATAAAACGGGCATTTTGCTACCAGCAAAAAAGAAGAGGAGAATGTAGAAAATTTTTCAGAGTGAGAAATTTCTGAACAAGATAGAGACAGTTTGAAATCAAGGCACCACAGTAGCAGCAACAGCAGCAGCTGCAGCAACAACAGCAAAAGAGGTGAGAAGAACTAGAGAACTATGTGTGGCACACCTGGATTAGCACTGCCACCCCACAGAACCAGAGCCAAGAGCCTTTAGCCAATCTTTCTTGAGTCCCAGGAGAGATGCATCAATTGGCAGGACTGAGAGAGGTTTGTAATACTAGCCTGTAGGCTTAAGGTTAGAGAACCAATAATGACACCTGACAAGTTGGCCTGACTGTAGAATTATATCCTGGCTATTTTCAACCAGAATTGTAACCTGTTAACTTATCTAATAAACCTCATAATTGGATATTGTATATGAGTTCTGTGTGTCCCTTACAATGGATTAGTGGGCTCAGTGTAGAGCAATGGAGAGCTCTGAGAGGGACAATTAATGTTACAATTGCTAGAAGTAGATATGAGAAGTATGAAGGGCATGTCTAACCTCATGGAAATCAGATTTTCACTATGGATTCAGTTGATGGGGTCTCTTCCCTCTTGTGCAGTCAGTGGAGGTCAGACTTAATATCCATCCTCATAACCTCACCTCCACATGCCATCTGCACTGTTTGTAGGAGCTATGAAGTATTTGTCAGAGGTTCTTTTCTCAAATAGTTCACAAATTGGAGTGGCAAATTAATACAAGAACTATAAAGCAATAGGAATGTTTATCACTGGCATATCATTAACTCAAGGCAATGGGGATTATTATACAGGAGAAAGTCCTTTTCATGGGTGGATGGAAGAGTTATTTTTACAAAGATACATCTTTATCTTGTAGGTGTTAAATTTTATAAAGATAAAGAGAAGGGCACAGCTCACAGAGGGAATGGTGTATATAAAGACAGAAAGAAAACATGGTGTAAATAAGTAATTCCTTGTTGTTATGAGGTCCTTTTGAATCAGCTCTGACTCATAGGGACCCTTTTACACATCAAACTGCTTGATCTTGCACTATCCTTACGATTGCTACTTTGCTTAATCCCAGTATTGCAGCCTCTATGAGAATCCATCTAGTTGAGGGTCCTTAGGTCTGGAGAAACAGTTGCCAGTTTGATATTTGTGAGAAGAGGTAAGCCTGTGGAGATACATGGAATACAATCAATACAAACCTAAAACTCAATGCCTAAGTATTTACCCTATGGCTTTGATGAAGTAACAGTGTCTAGATTTATTTTACCACTTGAAAGAAATAAACTATCTAACAAAATATATGCAACAGTAGTTTTAAGCCACTTAAAGGCACATTGACCAATGATCTTAAAGAGAGGAAATAAATAAGTTCTACTGTTACTTCACTTTCTGTTAGAAGTAGAGCTTCCAGGTTCCATGTAGAGAAGAGAAATCTATGGACACATTTTCTTTGAGTTGCGATTAGTCTAGGAATTCAGAGCAGCTCAAATAACTGATACTCATGGAGAGCCTGCCTGTCAAAGGGAAAGTAGCTGAACGTGAAAATCTCTGGAGACCTGGAGCAAGTTCCCTTCAGTCTATATGTATGTACTGATGAGCATATGAATGTGAGAACATTACCGCAGCCCAGGGGAAGGGAATACTGAAGGAGATGAGAGTGAGTAGTGCCCAGAATTGTGCAAGACAGGGATTATTGGATTACCCATAAACCTATGTGAAAAAATAAATTTTATATCATTTACAGTCTTTAGAAGAGTGTTGCCTCAGAAGAGGGGAAAAATTGACACTTAACTAACTATCTATTACTTTGTTATTGCCTAGTAAGCTAAAGCAAACACTGAAAGAATCATACAACTCCCAAGTAATGTACTTGAGTTCTGACAGGGCGGAAAAATGATACATGTACACATAGACAATGTGTGCATACAATGTCAGATACCAATAGATACATGCATACACCCATGAAATTATAGACGGGAAAAGGATGTAAAGAAAAATAAGAATTATAGGACAAAATTTTTCTATTAATTAATTTCTAATGCCTATGATAGAGATTAAATATATTTTTTTCTATGAATTAATTTCTAATGATATAAATGATATGATTAGTAGTTAGGGAAGGATATTTAAATGCATGTAGCAACTATTGTTGGGGGCCATCAAGTTGAATATGACTCATAGCAACCCTATGAATAGGGCATGTTCTATTTTGTGCCATTGTCACATCCCTTGATACATTAGAGCCCCTTGCAGCAGTCACCATGTCAATTAACCTGGTCTGGTGTCTTCCTCTCCTTCACCTACCCTTCACCTTTATGAGTATCGTGTCTCTCTCCAAGGAATAAGTATGTGAGACAAAGCGTCATCATCTTTGCCTCCAAAAAGCACTCCAGTTGTACCCTCTGCAAGACATATTTATTTGTTCTTTTGGCCACCCATGGGATGTTCAGTACTCTTCTCCAACACTACATCTCAAAGGTATCAATTCTTCTGTCATACTTATTTATTGTCCAGCTCTCAGGTACATATCAAGTGATCAGAACGATCATGACCTCAATCAGATGAACCTTAGTACTCAAACTCACATCATTACTCCTTCAATAATTTGAGAAGGTCCCTTACTGAAGTACACTATGTCTCCTGATTTTCTGACTGCTGGTATCAAGGGTGTTAATTGTAAATCCATGTATAACGAAGTCTTTGATAATTTCAATATTTTCTCCATCTACCCTGATGTTGCCTATTGTATTGGTCTAATGGTAAGAATCTTTGTTTACTTGGCATTGAAATGCAATCCATCTTGTTGCTGTTGTTGTTGTGTGCCATTGAGTCACTTGCGACTTATAGTGACCCTATGTACAGCAGCCCTAAACCCTGCTCTATTACTTGCCAATCTTATTGTCTTTGACACATCTACCTCCATTACCCTGGTGATGGAATAAATTCATCTCATTGAGGGTCTTTCTCTTCTGCACTGTCCCTCCACACTCCCTAGCATGACGACCCTCTCTAAGGACAAATTCCACCTTGTAACATGCTGTAAGCATGTCAGATGGAGCTTCAGAATCCTTACCTCCAGATGCAGCCTGGTTTCATCCTCTCCAGGACAAACATGTTCTCCTAGCAGTCCATGGTATTTTCAGTACTCTTCTCCAGCACCAAAGCGCAAAGGTATCAACTCTCCTTCTATCAACCCTAATCACTGTCCAGCTTTCTGATGCATAGCAAGTAATGGCAAAGACCATGGCCTGTATCAGGTGCACCTTAGTCTCCAGAACTAGGAGAGGTCTCTGACAGCAGACTTTCCCAAAGCCATTCATATTTTAGGCTCCTGGCTGCTGGTATCAAGAGTGTTGATTGTACAGCCAAGCAAATGAAGCTGTAAACAGTCTCAATCTCTTCACCATCTATCAAGAAGCTGCCAATTGGGCAAGTGGTGAGAGTCTTTGTTTTCTTGATGCTGATCTTCAATCCATATTGAAGGGGGCAGTCCTTGACCTTCTGCAGCAAGCACTTCAGGCCCTCCTCAGTTTCAGCAAGCAGTGTTGTGTCATCTGCGTAGCATAAACTGTTGATAAGTCTACCTTCAATCCTGATGCCACACATCTCCTCATAGAGCCCCACCTCCTAGATGATCGGTTCTGCATATAGATTGAAAAGATATGGAGATAGGACACATCCTTGATGCACACCCTTCCCAATTTTGAATTATGCAGTGTTTCCTTTGTCTGTTTTGACAACTGCCTCCTGGTCCAAGTAGAAGAAGTAAATAGTCCCAGAGGAATGTCTGTGTTTCATTGACTATTCAAAGGCTTTTGACGGCATGGGTCACAATAAACTGTGGCTGACTTTGAGAAGAATAAGGATCCCAGAACACTGGAATCCATATTGAAGTCTATATTCTTTCATCCTCTGCAACAATTGCTTCAAGTACTTTTTCACCTTCAACAAACAAGATTGTGTTTTCTGCATAACACGTGCTATTTATGAGTCTCCCTCTAATCCTGATGCCACATTTCTCTTCAGAGTCCAGCTTCTTGAATAATTTGCTCAGTATAAAGATTTAATAAGAATGGAGAGACAGTAAAAGTTGTGTGATGTAATATATCCACATACATTAATAATATACATATCATGCTTGTTGTTGGTGTGTGCCGTTGAGTTGGACTGACCCACAGCAGATGCTCTAGTGGGCTTGTTTAGGGGCAGTAAATGGCACTGATAAGATTGCCCATCCTTCTTCTGCAGAGTAACTGTTGGATTCAAACCATGTGCTTTTGAGATGGGAATGTAGCATCTTACTACTAGGCCACCAAAGCACCCATCATCTTAGGAAGTGACTACCACCTTACATAAACTTAGAAAATAAATGAAGTAGAGCACTTTCCATCTCATTTTCTGACACCAACACCTACCCAAATACAAATACCTGAAAGAAATGTTATAAACAAGACTTTAGAACACTACAGAAATTCTAGAGTTCTAAATAAAATTTTGGTAACTATAATCTAATAATACATAAAAATAGAAAATAATGCCCAAATTTGGCACACCATTAAAAGAATCAATCATTATATTTCACCATGTGAACAAGGAGTTCTGGTGGTCTAGAAGTAAGAAGCTGTGCTACAAACTCAAAGGCACGTGGTTCAAATCTATCAGCTAGCTGCCCCATGAGAGAAGGCAGGGCAATCTCTTCCTATGCAACTTAACTAACTCCGAAAATTTGCTGGAGGTTCAGCATTTAGTTGGTTCTGACTCAAAGGCATGCAACAACAACAACCTGCTTTTGTAGTCTAGTGGTACAAGTTGGCTTTTGTAATGTAATGGTTGAGCTGGCAACTGAAAGATATACGGTTCAAATACAACAGCTGCTCTAGAGGATAAAGATGGGAAATCTCCTCTCACACAATTAACAGCCTCTGAAAACCCATGGAGGGTCAACCATGAGTTGGCTCCAACTCAACAGCATATAATAACAACAATAAAAACATAATAACATGTCAAAAAAGAAATATCATGTTATCTATTAAATACGTTAAAATGTGTTTGAAGGAAATAATTAACACTTATTTTTTCATTAAAAACTCATAAATCAGAAAGCAAGTATTTCTGACATGATAAAGTGAATCTACAAAAGCCCTATGAACATCATAATTAATATTCAAGACAATGTGATTTTTTTATTTCATCACATAGCCAGAACATTACATTCTTTATATTTGATATTGTAGTGATGATTCTACTCAGTTCGGTAAGGTTTAAAACAATGAACGAAGGAAAAATAAAATAAATCCATAAATCAATATTTGAAATGAAGATTTCAAACTCATTATTCACACAATGATGATATGATTGCCTATGTTGAAAATATTATTACAACTAGAAAGAATAGAAATAATGAGCAAAATTAGTAAAGTTATGGAAAAACAAAATTATAGAATTATGTAAATTTAATTACATTTCTACAAACCATTGGTGCACTATTGTTAAAAATGTAAAAATACCTGGGTCTTTAAATGCGTATTTTTCAGAAACATAGAGAGGTTTTAGAAGAAGAGCTTTAGGATTAAAAAGTTTGCAAGTGATATCATATATAATTAAATCTTTCTTATGACCATAACTTCTGTTTTTTCTTGAGGATTAAATGTACATAATTCGTCATGAGAAATTCTGTTTCTCAGTTCATCTTGGTGGATCCAAGTTCTTTCTTGGATTAATAAAGGTCCATATAAAAAAAAAGTAAAACTATCATTTAAACAAACTCGCTCATTGTCATAGATTTAGGAGCCACTTATGGTTGACTCTCCAGAGGGTTTTCAGAAGCTGTAAATCACACAAGAGGAGATTGCCCATCTTTCCCCCTCATAAATGTTAGTTGATGTGAACTTCCAGAGAAAATCATCGTTGGGTTAGCAGCAGAACTTCCCACAGACTACACCACCGGAGCTTCTTCTTTAGCTCCTGCTCTCAGTGGTTATGTGTCACTGAGGTTAGGATCCACAGCTGCTACATGGGAGAAGGATGAACAATCCCCTCCATTCAGATTTACTGCCTCTCGAAACGAGCTAGAGGGGCAGTTATGTATTGGTTCTGATTCAATCAAGAAACACTGACAATTGTGAGTAATAAATAAATAGCAAAACATTATATAGCATGAGCGAATCTAGAGGATATTATGGTGGGTGAAACAAGTCAGTCCCAAAAGGATAAATGTTAAATAAGAGCACTATTACAAAACAGCAAAGGTGTATTTGACCTATACTGTGGTATTGGCAATTGTTTCCTCTGTGTTGTGGTTGTTGTTAGGGGCCATCAAGTCAAGTACAACTCGCAGAGACCTTATGAACAACAGATCTAAACCTTGTCCTATCCTGTGCTATCATCATAATTTATGATGTACTTCAGCCCATATCTAAAGTCACTGTCAGTCCATCTGGTTGAGAGTCATGTTCCCTTTGCTTGGCCCTCCACCTTTGCAAGCATGATGGCCCCCTTCAAGGAGCAGGCTCTTCTAGCAACATTCCCAACATATGTGAGATGAATATTTGTCATCTTTGCCTCCAAGGAATGCTCTGACTGTACTTTCTCCAAGACAAATCATGTAGGTTTTTTTGGTAGTCCATGGGGTATATTCAGTACTCTTCTCTAAAAACAGAGTTTAAAGGCATCAGTTATTCATCTGGCATTCTATTCATTGTCCAGATCTCTGATGCATAGCAAGTAATTGAAAAGACTATGGGTATCTTAGTCTTTAAACTTTTATCATTGCTCTTCAGTAATTTGGAGTGATCTCTGACTGAATTTTTCAATGCAATGCATTTCCTGATCTTCTGACTGTACCAAGGTTGTTGATTGTGAATCCAATTAAGATGAATTTGTTAACGATTTCAATCTTTCCTCCATCTATGATGATGTTGCCTATCAGTTCAGTGATGAGTATAGTTTTCTTGCCATTGAGATGTCATCATTATCGAAGGCTGTAGTATTTGATTTGCTTTAGCAAGACCTTCAAGACCTCACTTTCAGCAAGTAATGTCATGTCATCTGCATAATGCAGATTCTTGATGAGTCTTCCTCTGTTTCTGGTGTCACATTCTTCAGAGAATCCAGCTTTTCTAAAAGTTTGTTCAGTATAAATATTGAATATGTAAACAGAGGAGAGAATACAACCTGGAAACATCCTTTATCGTTTTAAACCAGGTAGTGTTTCTTTCCCTGTTGAAGAAGATGACCAGTGTCAAGTTTGTGTCTGTGTTTACAAGGGGCGATGGCAACAGGAGTATTATTACTGTTGTTAGATGGATCTTGACCATAAGCAGAGTGTCAGAATGTCTACTTGTGTTTCATTGACTATGCAAATTTATTTGACTGTGTGGATTATTATAAACTATGGTTAACTTTGAGAAGAATGGGAATTTCAGAACATTTAATTGTGCTTATATGAAATCTAAAACTAGACCAAAAAAAGAAAAAGAAAAAAAAAAGACATAAGTGCTTGGAAATATAGAAGGTCACCAAAGGAAAAATAGTCTATCTATGAGATGGATTTATGCTGTAACTCAACAATGGGCTTAAATGAAGTGGGAATCATAAGGATAGTTCAGGATTAAGTAAGGTTTCAAAAAAATTCATAAGATCACTGTGAGTTGCAGTAAATTATGTCATTTAATAATAACTAACACCATAAAAAGCAAAGGAAAGGTTTATACACATTCTTGTGAATTTTATTTCATTTTCTTTAACTTAAGTTTGTATTTACATATGAATATAATTTTGTTAAGTGTTTTCAAATTGACCACAGCTCATAGAGACCCTATTTTCAGAACCTTGTCCTATGCCATTGCCATGACTGCCACACTCAAACCCATTATATTGTAACAGTCACAGTCACTTTGTCAATCAATTCATCTCCTAGAGGGTCTTTCTTTTTCTCACTGAATTGGTCCCTCCTGACAATATACCTTGAGCTTTTGAAGTTGTGAATCTTAATAGGAAAAGATTACCTATTTTTATTTCTCAGAACCACTGGTAGATTTGAATCATTAGAGTTGTGTGGTCCCTTGGTATGCAGCACAACATGACACAGACTATATCTTTAGAGTAAGCCAGAAAATAGCATTGGAGCTAAAAAGATAGTGACTGGCATGATATTTAATTCTGGGAGAGTATTTGTCTGCTACCAGGTTGATAGTTAGGAAAGATTATTTCTTTACTCTGGTATAATGTTTCATTTGTAGGATAAATAGTATTTAACTGGTGGCCTTGTGGTTAAGAGTTGAACTGTCAACCCAAAAACATTTGATTGAAATACACAAGCCTCAGTAGGAGAAAGATGGCAATCTCCTCTCAATTGACGTACACGCTCTGAAAACCTGCTGGAGGATGAGCTATGAGTTGATTCTATCTTAAAGGTATATAATTTGCTCCCAAAGACACATATTACTCTACTGAGACAATAACAGCGCTGATTAACTGATAGCAATTAATGAATAATTAGTTGTCATAACTAATATCTATTAAATCTTAGTGTTAAAAAGATAATAAATGTGTGTAGAAGCCATTTAGAATATTATAAAATGCAATAGAATTGCTTTGAGTGTATTACAACTTCATTAACTTATTTAGGTCAAATGACATCTGTTTCAGGAATAATTAAAAATGTGTGAATATACTACACAGTCTTTTTAAATGATATAAGCTTTGGGGATTTTTTATTCAAATGATACAGTTTTGTTGTTAAGTTTCATCAATTTGATTCCAACTTATCGAATACTACATATAATAAAATGAAATATTACCCCATTCTCCATCATCATCATCATAATTGCTACTGTCCCTATCCTATTGTTAAAGCCATTGGGTTAATCCATCTCATTGAGAATCTTGCTCTCTATTTTATCAAGCAAACACCCTTCCTCAGAATTGGGTCTCTCTTAATGATATATCAAAAGTAAGCAGGAAGAAAAGTCACAATCCTTACTTATAAAGAGCATTCTGGATGCACTTACCGAGACTGATGAATTTCTT
Organism: Elephantulus edwardii; assembly: GCF_000299155.1. Classification (NCBI taxonomy): domain Eukaryota; kingdom Metazoa; phylum Chordata; class Mammalia; order Macroscelidea; family Macroscelididae; genus Elephantulus; species Elephantulus edwardii. The sequence goes on from NW_006399753.1 coordinate 42,635,667, forward strand.
TCTTTAGAAGTTTGTGGTATAGTCAGTATACTTTATCAGTGTCACTCATTCTCTTTTTCATTGTTTTATTTGCACAAACATTTAAAGTTATTGAGAATACCAAAGTTTAAGTTATATGCAGATTGGTTTTTAAGTTACATCTTTGCTTTTTAAGATTTTAAAGAGATCTTTGCCTTGTATTTGCCCAACACAATACGTTATTGGGTTTTTTACTATTTCTTCCATGTTGTTGTTGTTGTTGTGTGCCATCAAGTCACCTGCAATCCATAGTGACCGTATGTACAATAGCCCTAAACCTTGCCCTATCTTGTGCCAATCTCATTGTCTCTGACATACCTACCCCATTACTCCAGTCACTGACTCAATCCACCTCATAGAGGGTCTTTCTCTCCTGTGCTGTCCCTTCACCCTCCTAAACATGATACCCTTCTCCACAGACTGGTCCCTCCTTGTAACATGTCCAAAGTATGTCAGACAAAGCTTCAGACTCTTTGCCTCCAAAGAGAATCCTGGTTTAACCTTCTCCAGGTTAAGCTTACTCGTTTTCTTAGCAGTCCATGGTATATTCAATATTCTTCTCCAACACCACAGCTCAAAGGTACCAATTCTCCTTCTATCCTCCCTAGTCATTGTCCAACTCTTTGACGCTTAGCAAGTGATAGACATTGATAATTGATTGAATTATAAAAAAAATAAAAATCTCAGATGACTTTCTTGGTCTCCTCCCACCCTTTTTTAGATTTTACCAAATGTTTACAGAAAACTTGGATTTCCATTCATTTATTATTACACATTTTCCTCCCTACCCTCTCCCCAGTTCTCTTTTCTCTTTAAAAAGATTCTTTTATTGTTGAACAATTCCTCCCTGCTCTCAAGTCAACTTTGCTATGCACCTCTTATTCTGGACAATTGTCATGCAAATAATAACTAATAATATATTTCCTTTGGACAGTTCTTTCCCTCATCAATTTAAATGCAATGTTCATTATTTATCCCCTCTTTTCTTAGTTTCCCCACAACCCCCATGTCAGTCCTGTTTTATAACAGTGGCATTATGCAATATTTGTCTTTTTGTGACTGAGATATTTCACACAGCACAATGTCCTCCAGGGTAACACATTTTATATAATATTTTATGAGTTCCTTGTTTTTGAATGTTGTATAGTATTCCATTGTGTGAATATACCACAGCTTCTCTATCCATTCACACCTCACACCATACACAAAAACCAACCCAAAGTGATTCAAGAACCTAGGAGTAAAACCAAGGACTATAAACTTCATCAGAGAAAGGTTTGGAAGAGCTTGAGAAGCCCTAATTCACAATATGAACAGTATTCCAAGCATTCTGAGAAACTTACAGCCAGGAGAGAATAAAATAGATGAATGGGATCTTCTAAGAATCAAATCCCTATGCTCATAAAAAACAAACATAAACAAAACAAAACAGACACAAAACAAAACAAACAAACAAACAAAACCCCAAACTTCTCTAACAAGGTAAAAAGGAAAGTCACAGACAGGGAAAAAAATATTTGGTAATATTTGAACGTATCTGATAAGGGACTTATATCTAGAATGTATAGAAAACTCCAGCACTTCAACAAGATAAAAATATAAAGAACCCAGTTGCAAAATGGGCACAGGATATGAACAGATGCTTCACCAAAGAAAACATTCAGATGGCAAACAAGGGCATTAAGAATTGTTCAAAACCCCTAGCTCTAATAGAGATGCAAATCAAAACAAATATGAGCTATCATCTCACTCCAGTAACAATAGTAATGTTCAACAGAGCAGCAAAGAACAAATGCTGGCAATGTCATGGAGAAACTGGAACCCTTAGTCACTGTTGGTGGGAGCAACAAATGGTACAACCACTCTTGAAGGCAGTTTGATACTTTCTCAAAAAGTTGGAAACAGAAATACCTTTTGACCCAGCCATCCCCTAAAGAAACTACAACTACCGCTCAAGCAGATAAATACACACCCATGTTTATTGCTGTGTCGCTCACAATAGCAAAGAGTTGAAAGCAACCCAAGTGCCTTTCTTGGCCTCTTACAATATAGCGTTCTGGTAGCATAGCCTCTAGGGATTTACATTACTAACCTAAAGGTGGCACTTCTCTGCTGGTTAAAATCCACCAGGGCTCTAACAGAGAAAGATGGGTAATATCTTTCTGTATGATTTACAGCCGCAAATACCAACTGGAGATTAAACTATCAGTTGATTCCAACTACAAAGCTATGAATGAAAATATGATATTGTTTATGGGTCTCCTTTGAGGATTTTTGTTTTTTACTGGCTCAGATACAGGGTTTTTTAAGGCCTATTATTTTGAAAGTGGGTGGCTAATCCTTCTTCTTAGTCTGTCTTATCTAGATTACAACCTGTCCACCATGAGGAGCCCATCTGACCTTTGAAACACCAGTGGCATAGTTTCCAGAATTACAATGATGTACAGGTTACACCTTTACAGCAGATTGACAGAGAAGTGCTGTACTAATAGGAGCAAATAACAAACAAGCAAACATACACACCTAAGATTTAAAGTAATTGGCAAAAATGCAAATCATTCTCCATTGTAACAAATTTACAGCTGGTATTTCACCTTTAATAGCAAACCATAAAGGCAATCAGACATGCAAATATCATGGTGTAGGATACCTTTTCTGGCCATAGATTGATTAAGTCTTCTTGTGGTGCAGCAGGATGGGATCCTTCCCCATCCTGGGCAAGTCAACTATTATGGACCTCTCCAAAATATTTCAGAGTAATGGCAATTTGACTGTGACACTGATGTGTCAAATGTGTTAATGGTTGGCTACCCAATGTGGACAGAGAGTGGGGTGGAAGGAGGAGTGGCATCCACTTTCACAATAGCTTGCCTCCGGAAACCCTATGAACCTGGAGAGAGGATGAAAGGCACCGAAGCGTCGAGGACTCTCCTTTATAGGGTCGCTATGAGTCGCCTGCAACTTGACGGCACTTAACAACAACAACAACAACAATGGCAATTTGAAGCCTAAAGTGTGCCTGATTCAGGCCATGGTCTTTCCAATCATGTGTTATACATCTGAAACCTGGATAAAGCTTTTGGAAGAAGAATTAATTTCCTTGAGTTATGGTGTTAGAAAAGAGTGATGACTCTCCCAATGATTGAAAAAAGAACCAATAGAAAGTTTTGGAAAAGGTGCAGCAAGCATGCTCCTTGGAGTTAAAAATAGCACAGCTTCATCAGTCATATTTTGGACGTGTTGCTAGGAGAGGCTATTCCTTGTAGAGGAATATCTTGCTTGGAAAGATAGAGGGTCAGTGCAAGAGAGGAAGACATACAATGAGATATTTTGACACAGTGACTGAAGCAAAGGGTTCAAGTGTGTCAGAGACAATGAGGGAGGCACAGAATAGGACAAGGTTCAGATTTGTTTTTTCTCGGGTTTCTATGAGTCATCCTTAACTCTACAGCCCCTAGTAATGACAACAAGTTCAGACATAACACACTGGGAAAGCTATCCAGGTTCCTTTATTTTTGTTTTTGGTTGAGTTGTGTTTTTTTTTTTTTTTATATTTTTTTGTGCTCAATAGAGTTTATTTCAAAGTTATCTTCATTTTTGACAAACAAGGTTGAGTCATGTATATATTTCAGATTTTTGAATACTCATTTCTTATGCCACATACTCCTTCATATAATTCAGTGTCTCAGACTATTTACTCAGCGTATAGATTTAGTAAGTATTGAAAAGGATACAATCCTGACACACATCTTTCCTGACTTTAAACTATACAGTATCCTTTGTTCAGTTCTAAATACTACATCTTTATCTAGGTACAGTTTTACATAAACACAAAGAAATATTCTAGAATTACAATTATTCCCAATGTTAACTGTAATTTGGCATGTTCCACAGAGTATCAGAAAATTTTAAAATTGAAATAAACTCTTCAAATTGAAACCTCTGTATGATTGCGTGTCTCTCCTAGTGAGGTCTGAGTAAATTATATTAATGAAGGATATGGTGACCCACAAGCAGTTGGCACTTGTTTAAAACTCACTGTTTGCTATAAAATACCAACCTAGAAAATACTACAATTCTTTTTTTTTTTCTCTAAAATAATTAGGTTAATGTATCTCTAGGTTAATAAAAGATGTGAGGCTTATTTCATTTCACTTTTCTTAACCAAAATCTAAGCTTGAAATTTTAAGAAAAGATAGAAGCATAAAGTCTTTCACCACCAGAGGAAATAAAACCTAAAAAAAGTAAGAGAGAAATGCACAGAGAAAACTTGTAGAAAATGTGTGCAAATAAAGATTGTCTACAATTTCTGAGATCTCCAGCTTCCAATGCAGGACAAGACTATATGCAAAAAGTTAAGATTTACTCTAGGTTTTAAAAGCTTTGCATATATTCATTCATCTATAAGGCAGATTTCATTATTCACATTTTACTGTACAGGAAAGGAATACTGAAATTTTGCCCAAGTCCATACAACTGGGAATTGGCAGAATAAATACTGATATAATAATCTTTTTTTATTACAAAACTCATAAAATAACCCATATCTTTTATGTTTGTGGGTACACGATTGTATATAAATTTTTGGTACATGCATGTAAGGACAAATTCATAAAGTGTAAATACACACATATAGTAACAAAAGCGTATGGTTTTGTCATTTTTTTCATTTGTTTGCAACTTAAAATACTAAAATCCCATGGATAACATTCAATTACTCCCTAATTCTGTCTCTAAACATTTAAAATTATGCAAATATTTGAAGAAAAATATTTGAAGACCCAATTCAATATTCTGTTAAGTTTCTATTTATACCTGTGTTACTTAGTAGAAAGGATATTTAGAGATATATTGTCTTTAGTTATGTTAGCTATTCCTCATACATTCTATATGTTCATGTGTAATTTACTATGTACTTTATTCAAATATATTATGCGAGGAATAGTTTAAACATATTTTCTACAAAAGCTGTGAAAGATGGGAGTTTTTCAGATGTCCTAACCATCTCTAATGACTCTGGTTCCTCCTCCCCTTGCAGCTTTGCATTTCATTGGGCACCATTGCCTCTAGAAGGAGTCCTGGTAGGGCAGCATTTAAGTGCTGGGTTGCTAACTAAGAGATGGGTGGTTTGAATCCGTTAGTCTCTTACAGTACACAGATGTGGCAGACTGCTTTTGTAAATATTTCAAGCTAAAACCCTTCATTGCTATGGAGTCAAAACAGGAACAGACTCATAGCTGATCCTCTTGCAGGTTTCTGAGGCTATCAATCAAGAGAGGTGAACCCAAGTCTTTCTCTTGAGGAGCTCCTGGTGGATTCCGATGACAGAGAGTCACTGCCTTTACGTTAACAGCCCAACTCTACAACTACTTGAGTAACCTTAAGTAGAAACCTGGGAAGGGAAAAGCCGGGAGAAGAGGTGTTGACACAGTAACTGGGGTAATAGAGAAAAGTGTGTCAGAGACAGTGAAACTGGATCATGATAGGGCAGAGTTCAGAGTTATTTTACATAGGGTTACTGTGAGTCACAGACGACTTGATGGCACATAATAAGACAATTTCTATCATGTTGTTGTTGTTGTTATGTGCCGTCGAGTTGTTTGTGATTCATAGCGACCATATGTACGACAGCCCTAAACCCTGCTCTATCCTGTGCCAATCACATTGCCTCTGACACACCGACCCCGATTACCCCAGTCACTGAATCAATCCACCTCATAGAGGGTCTTCCCCTCCTGCACTGTCCCTCCACCCTTCAAAGTATGATGTCCCCCTCCAAGGACCTGTCTCTCCTTCCAACATGTCCAAAGTATGTCAGACGAAGCCTCAGAATCCCTGCCTCAAAGGAGTATCTTGGTTTAATTCTCGCCAGGATAAATCTGTTTGTTTTCTTGGCAGTCCATGGTACATTCAATACTCTTCTCCAGTACCACAGCTCAAAGGTGTCAATTCTCCTTCTATCCTCCCTAGTCATTGTCCAACTCTCTGATGCATAACAAGTGATTGCAAAAACCATGGCCTGTATCAGGTGCACCTTAGTCTCCAGAGAGACACCGTTGCTCTTGAGTACTTTAGAGAGGTCCCTAACCGCAGACTTTCCCATCACAATATGTTTTTTTATTTCCTGGCTGCTGGTGCCAAGAGTGTTGACAGTGGAGCTGAGCAAACTGAAGCTGTGAACAATCTCAATCTCTTTCCCATCCATCCTGATGCTACCGATTGGTCCAGTGGTGAGAATCTTTGTCTTCTTGACATTGAGCCTCAGTCCGTACTGAAGGCTGCAGCCCTTGACCCTCTGCAGAAAGTGCATGAGGTCCTCTCAATTTCCGCAAGCAGGGTTGTGTCATCTGCGTAACAAAGATTGTTAATAGATCTTCCACCAATCCTGACACCACACTTCTCCTCATAGAGCCCAGCCTCTCATATAATCTGCTCTGCATACATGTTGAAAAGGTATGGAGATAGGACACATCCCTGGCTACACCCTTCCCAATTTTGAACCATGCGATGTTACCCTGCTTTGTTCTGATGACTGCCTCTTGATCCAAGTATAGGTTCCTCATTGTTGTTGTTGTTGTTTGGGGTCATCGAGTTGTAGATGACTCATAGTGACCCTATGAATGAACAGCCTGAGCACTGTTCGTACATAGAGTTTTCGGAGGCAAGCCATTTTGGAAGTGGATGCCGCTCCTGCTTCCAGGCTTGATTTAGTCGGGAAGCTCCAGCCAACACTGTCTACCATGGGTACCCATTACCATGATTGGCATATCGCTGTCACAGTCTTCAGCATCACAGCAACCACGAGTTACCTCTGTACAGCAACGCACACACCAGTGCTATACCACCTAGAAGAATGTTTGTCAGGAAAACAACTTGAATGTGGGCGTAAGGCTGCCTCCTGGCTCAAACCCCAGGCCCAGACTGGCTAGCCTCACTCCCGGGGACAGAGCAAACCTGCACGTCAAACACAAGCCCAGAAAAGCAGTCAACTCCAAAAGTTTGCCAGATTCCTGCCCTCACACCACCATGCTCCTTCTGGCAAGGAGAATTTCCCAAGACTCTGGGAGGAGCCAACCAGGAACAACATGGCCGTTTCCTCTCCTTGCTGCCTTTGGTTCTGTTCTGACGATTGCCTCTTGGTCCAAGTATAGGTTTCACATTAACATGATCAAGTGTTGTGGGATTCCCATTCTTCTCAGAGTCAGCCACAGTTTGTTATGATCCACACAGTCAAAAACCTTTGCATAATCAATGAAACACAGATAGACATT
>NW_006399753.1:42643900-42661420 GCF_000299155.1 Elephantulus edwardii
CAGCTTCAGCTTGAACTTGCATATGAGTAGTTGGTGGTCTGTTCCACAATCAGCTCCTGGCCTAGTTTTCACAGCTGATATTGAGCTTCTCCAGTGGTTTTTTCTACAGATGTAATCGATCTGATTCCTATGCATACCATCAGGTGAAATCCATGTGTATATCCTGTGTTTATGTTTCTAATAAAATGTATTTGCAATGAGTAAGTCTTTGCACAAAATTCAATCATTCTATATCCAGCTTCATTTCTGTCACCAAGCCCATATTTTCCAACTATTGATTCTTCTTCTCTGTTCCCAACTTTTGCATTCCAGTTACCCATCATTATCAATGCATCTTGATTGCATGCTCGATCGATCTCTGACTTTAAAAGTTGGTAGAAATCATCTTTTTCTTCTTCTTTGGCTCTGGTTATTGGTGCATATATCTGAATGATAGCGGTATTTACTGGACTTCCTTCTAAGTGTATGGATATAATCCTATCACTCACAATGTTGTACTTCAAGATGTATCTAGAAATTATTTTTTTTACTATGAAAGCAACCCCATTTTTCCTCATCTTTTCATCTCTGGAGTAATATATCATATGATCTTCTGACTCAAAATGCCCCATGCCATGGCAGTTGGTTTAATTTTTTGGTTTTTTTTTCCTCTTGAAATCTACTGGTTTGTCTACATGAATATCAAGACTAAAGAACTACAGTTCTGGGCTTGTGCCCACATATCTGACTACTCCATTCTCTGGATGATCAAGCAGGAACAATTCTAGCATAATCTGTGGAGTTAAATACATACTCTTGGAATATGAAACCAATTCGGGGGAGATTTCTGAGGTCTTTTGTTTATGGTGACGAAAAAGGACAAGTATGGACAGCTTTTGAACCAGGGATAGCAGTTCCTGATAGAGCTTTTCATGTTGTATTCTGTTGTTCATGAGTAATTGAAACTGCTTTTACTGTGGGCAGCACCATATGTGCAACTCATGGGAGTGACTGGATCAAGCTAAATGGATGTAACTAGTGCTCATCAAGCGAAGAACCGCTGAGTGGAATTCTCATCCCACGGCTTTGATGTCCACTTGGCATTTGGCTACAATTTTATGGCAACCTGTGTGTGAAACCTAAGCACTAGGATTATCATTTCTTTACATTATATTTGGAACTTCATTATGAACTACTCTTATTATGAAATTTGTCCAAAATAAATTACTATAGACATTTTACTCTCACAGGCATTTTCCGGGTATATATCTTTACCCACTCTAACAGTGGAAATGGCTAAGGATCCGATTTAATGTGTTTAACTCTATTTAAAATTTAATCATTACCATAATAAAGACATCATTACAGAATGATAATCCAAATGGTAATTAACATTTCTATTTTGTTGCTTCAAGGTCAACATGGTGGCAGAGCAGCCTATTCCTTCAGTGACCTGGTGACATTCCATTTCACTACGCTAAACATTCATAGCTTAGATTGATATGGCTTTTGGCCTCACTCCCTAGGCTGGATCTGAATCTTGGCTGTTAGAGGCTGGGAAATTAATGAATGCACCACTCTGCCTCATTCTCTGTTCCACTCTTTTAATGGTAATTATAGTGAGACCATTCATGCTATTATGGTTAAATGTTTCCATTAGAAAACCAGTATTTCTTCTGAGATTTAGTCTTCAGCTATAAAAACAGACCACACATTTAATTAGGCAGAAAATACATAAAGCAACAACACTGAAATTTGAAATTTGAAGTCAAAATTGAGAGACCGCATATATAGGGCCTCTGTGGGTGGAAGGTGTCAATAGATTTTACACTGTATAATTCCAGGGAGTGGTTTGCCTAAACTTGTGTTATAATGGTAAGAATTGTGCTGCTAATGCAAATGGACGTGGTTTGAATCCTCCACCAGATGCTCTGTGGGAGAAGAAGAGGCAGTCTCCTCCAGTGGAGTTTACTGCCTCTGCAAACCCATGGGAGAGTCAGCTATAGGTCAGTTCCAACTTTGTGGTAAACAACAACAGCAACATGTGACTGTTGTTGTTGATCACCTTCGAGTTGAGTGCGATGCCTAGTGACCCTATGAACAAAGGGCCTGAAGCCCCTGTACAACAATGGACATTTATCAAAGTTATAGAGTTTCTGGAGGTGAGTTGTTTAAGAAGTGGATGCCTCTCCTGCTTTCAAACAATCTAATGAGTGGGGGGAAACAAGGGCCTCACTCGTCTCTAAAAATGCATAGAAAACTTCAACACATCAACAATTACAGACACAATTACAAAATGGGCAAAGACAAAGGATAAGATGAAACTTCACCAGACCTTTAGATGGCCAAAAACACATGCTCAAGATCATTAGCTGTTGTTTGGTACTGTCAAGTCTAGTATGACTCACAGCGACTCAATGAACAATAGATCTGAACCCTGTCCTAGGCCATCCTCCTTATCACTGATGCACTTGAGCCTCTTGCTGCAGTTATTGTGTCAATCTATATGGTGGAGGGTCTTCCTCTCTTTTCTTGCCCCTCAACATTCCCAAGCATGATATCCAGCTCCAAGGAATAACTCCCTTCCCAGCAACATTCCCAAAGTAGGTGAGATGGAGCTTTGTCATCTCTGCCTCCAGGAAGTACTCTGGCTGTACTTTCTCCAAGACATATCTGATTTTTCCTTTTGGCACTCCATAGGATCTTCTCCAGCACCAATCAAAACAACAATGAGTTATCTAACTAAGCAACAAAAGCAAAGTTCAACAAGACAGGTGAGTGTATGAATGAATTTGAACTCTCATACACAGCGGGTAGTGATGTAAAATGGTATAACCACTATGGAAAACAGTGTGACACTTCCTTAAAAAAATAGAATAGAAACACTATTTAGTCCAGCAATCCTATTACTAGATACAGATACATAAGAAATAGCAACTGTGACACAAACTGACAACATGTGACTAATTAACTTAAAAAACTTTAAATGTAGTAAATGAGAGATGTGAAACATGCTACAGCAGTAATAAGCTAAAAAATCAATCTATGAATATGTTGTAGTGTACTGTCTAGTCAGAACCAACCCATAGCTGACCCTCTAGTGGGTTTTCAGAGGCAGTTAATTGGTAGGAGGAGACTTCCCATCCTTCTCCCACAGTGCAGCTAGTAGCCTCGCACTATATGCCTTCGGGATTGCAGCGCAGCTTTTTGCCACTAGGCCACCAGTGCTCCCATGAATATATAAGTTAAATATATTAAGTTAAAATCATAGATAGCAGCCAAAGGTTTAATGACAAAAACATCTAGAGCACTAGACACTCTATATCACATACCTGTTTGGGAAAATGTAGCCAAAATGAATGAGCAATGATGACTAAAGAAATCTAAAAAGTATACTGTGTTAATGAGGAAGCAGGGTTTGTAGAATGTTCTTTCTCTTTGTGCTGTATGTCTAACCAGAGAATACAAGTCTTTTTAGTTGAAGCTGAGAAGCTGGCAAGGTGTATACATTTTTTTAAACTATTGAAACTATTAGAGTTTATTAAGAGATTAATTCTTCTATCATAACAGATGGCCAGCCAAATGTGGTGTGATCTGATTTCTAGAACATTATTTCTGTCTTCTAATTTTTAATTTAGGCCATGATATCAGGTGCTCTGAAATTCCGCAGTGTACTAATGGTAGTACAGAATTGACTTTAAGTTTTTTGCTTGTTTTTATTTTTTTTTAATTTGCAAGTAAAATCATTACTCCAAAGTACTAAAGATCTATCAAAATCTAAGAATGATAAACAGCCTAAATGTTCAACTACAACTGAATGGATTGAGAAATTGTGGTACATTCACACAATGGAAAACTATAAAGCACTTAGGAGAAACAACTTTTTTTTCCCATTAGTTTTAATGAAAGTTTACAGAGACTTTGGATTTCCATTCATTCATTGTTGCATACTTTCCTCCCTCCCTGCCCACCTCTCCCTTCCAGTTTGCTTTTCTCTTTGAAAAGTAATAAAATATTCTTTCATTGTTATAAAATCCCCTCCCAACCACAGTCTACTATGCAGCTTTCATTCTGGGCTCTTGTCATAACAATAATACCTAATCATATAGTCCTCCTAAACAATTTTCTCCCTCATTTGTTTCAATCAGTATACATTATTTATCCTCTCTTTTCTTAGTTTCCCACCAAGGAGAAATAATTTTGAAAAATACTACATAACTTGGAAGAAACTGGAGAGGATTTTGTCAAGTAAACTATTTTGTTTTTAGGACAAATACTGCATAAGACCATTATTGTAAAAATAGAACAATAACTAGTAGAACATGTATGGGGGCCCAAAGGGGTAGGTAGGGGTGGGAGTGGAGAGATGAGGATAAGTAGGGGTGGAACACAAGGTTGCACAATTTGGTAGGTGGAAGGAAAGGTTGTGAGGATCCAATGGGTATCTGAAAAGACAGGGTAATGATGGGCAAAGTTATAATGGTGATTAATTTTATAACACATAATGCATGAGATGATTGTATGAAACACAATGTATGAAGAAATGAAGAATAGTATGAAACTCAATGTATATAACTTTTGTATGAAAACCAATATAAAATTTAAAAAATTTCTAAGAATGATAATGCTTGCAAAGAGTTCTTGCTCTCTCTCTACTACATTGTATTAAATTCTTGTTTAGTCATTCATTTGGTTAATTTGTTATGTTTACCACTGGAAATATAAATTTAGATTAGTTTTCAAGTATGAAATTGTTTAATGAAGGATTAAATGAAAGAATCCAAGGGACGAATGGATGTCTGGGGCATGATGAACCATTGTGAGGACTCATAGAGGCCAAAATCTTTGCTTTCCTGGATATTTTCTGGTTAAGTTACGTAGACAATATTGTCTGACAGCTGTTTCAAGAGTGACTACCTGAGAGCACACATAATGATTCTTAGTCTCTCAAAAGCTAATGCTAGAACAGGGACAAAGCAAAGAATGAAAATTTAAGCCACTTACACTGTAGACCCTGAGATAACTAAGGTTAGGTGATCAAACCCCCCGTTTTCTTTTCAGTGCATGCCTAGAACATTTACTAGCATCTGGAAGCTGTTCAAAGTATGCTTCTTGAATATATGAATAAATAGATCCTGTCTTCTCACAGACATTATCTCATTTGATTCTGACAGCAAACTCCCTTGAATTTTTATTTTAATAAGATTTACTGTGCATCAAGAACACTGCCAAGTATAATGCAGATGAAGTCTGTCATCAAGAGCTTTTAGTCTAGTGACTATGTACAAGTTGTTGATATACAAGAGGCATATATAAGCACTTGGGACTGGAAATGCAAATGTATCTAACTTTGAGCAAGGGGTGAAAGGTGGTCATGGAATGATTTACTGTTTAACACCTGTGTGCTCTTGGAGTCTTGAATGATAGGCAAATATCTTTAATACAGTCAAATGAAGGGACTTACTTCAAGAAAACTGCTCCTTGTCAGTGCATACCCTGGGGATCTTATTAAAATGCAGATTCTGATTCAGCAGGTCTTGGTAGGGCTAGAGATTTTTTGCATTTTTATAGGTAATACTAAGGCTTATCCATGGCTTGTGTCTTGTATATTCTATAATTAAAATGCCACATCTGGTAAAATATAAATATTTTCTCTAGAATGTCTTCCTCTTGGCTGTCTGTCTGTCATAGTGGATTGGCTTGCATGTTGCTGTCATCCTGGAAGCTTTGTCACCAGTGTTTCAAATACTGCACAAGTTTCAGCAGTGTTTCCAGACAAAGCAAATACGAACTAGCCTGTGAACACCTTATATCAGTGGATCATTGCTTGATAGAATGCCAGAGAGGAGCTCCTCAGGCTGGAAGCACTCAAGCTATGACGAGGGGAGGACTGACTCTTCGGAGTTCATTGATCTTAATGATGCGCAAGGAAGAAAGTTTTTGAAACCTTCATTTATTAATGAGGCATGACTCAAATGAGAAGAATCAGCTGTGAATTTCTAGTAATAATGAAAGCAGAGAATGTACTCACTAAGAATCTTGGCGAATTGGAAGTTGCAAAAAAGAAAATAGAGCACATAAAGATCTCTGTCTTACGTATTAGGGATCTGAGAAGGACTGGCATTGGCCATTTTATATTTCAGTAATGTGATCTACTATGCTGTAAATGATGAAGAAGAGTAAAGATGTTGTTTTCACCATCAGAAAGAACAATTGATGACCTATACTGAAGCAAAATGTTGTTATTAATAGAATAATACTGAGAGATTGACAAGGAAGATTATTTAATATAACATTTATTTCAAATTTACACACAAACTACTAATGGCAAAAGTGAAGAAATCTAAGATTTTTACTAGCTTCTGAAGTCTGAAATTTGTCAAGCACACAGTCAAGATTCATTGATAATTACTAATGATTCAGAAGAAGCTATGGCACTAGGGATATCATTGTTGGTGTCATGGATTATGGCTGAGAATACCAGAAGAGTATTTCTTTGTGTTTTATCAGCTATGCAAAGGCATTTGACTGTGTGAACCACAACAAATTGAGGCTGACATTGAGAAGAATGAGAATCTCAGAATACCTCATTGTGCTCTTGCAGAACCTATACCTAGAACAGCCAGCTATTGTCAGAACAAAACAAGGGGACACTGCTTGGTTCAAAATCAAGAAAAGAATGTATCAATGATGTACTTTTCCCCATAACTTTTCAATCTATATGCAGAACAGATCACACAGGAGACTGGATTATTTGAAGAAGAATGTGGCATCTGGATTGCAAGAAGATTCAACAACAATCTGTATAATGTAGAGCAGCCTCAGTTGGTGAAAATGAGGAGGACTCGAACTACTTGCTGCAGAAGGTCAAAGACTACAACCTGGAATATACATTGTAAAATCAAGAAAGCACAGATCTTTACCACCAAGCCAAGAGGCAGTATCACTATAGAGAAAGAATGGAGATTTTTAATGATTTCATTTTGCGTGTATACACAATCAACACTCTCGGCACCAAGAGTCAGGAAATGAAAAGAGGAGTTGCATTAGAAAATCTGCTGTCAAGTATTTCTCCAGAGTGCTACAGAGCAACGATATCAGTTTACAGTGAACTTGATCCAGTCCATGGTCTTCTCAACTGCTTGCTAGGCAGCTAAGAGTTGAGCAATGAATAAGGATAACAGAGGAATCAATGTCTTTGAATTGAGAGCGTTACACATGCCATGGACTGCCAAGAGAATGAATTAGTCTGTCCAGTAGATGCTGATACATGTTTGTTCCTTGAAAGAAAGGATTTTGAAGCTCTGTCTCATATACTTTGGGTATGTGACCAAGAAGGACCAGGATATACCTTTAAAGAAATACAGCCAGAATAGTAGAATAAACCATTCTGTCTTTGAGTAAGTCCAACCATAATGCTACTTAAAAGTGAGGATGGTAAGATTTTTTCTCCCTTAATTTAGGCATGTTATCAGGAGGGGCTAGTCCCTGTAGTAGGATTATTTGTAGAACCCAAACCCAAACCCAGTGTTGTCAAATTGATTCCAACCCATGGCAACTCTTCATCAAGTAAATCTTTTGGGGAGGAGACTGTCCATCTTTTGCCCAGGGAGCATCTGATGAATTTGGTCAATATTTTAGTCAGTATCCAAACAAGTAATATCTTATGCCACTAAGACTCCATTGATAAAGTAAAGGGACTGGAAAACAATAAGAGAAAGATCTTCTTTTAAGTGGATTGACAAAACGACCTCAACACTAGACTGAAACATAACGATAATTCTGAGAATGCTAAGGAAATCACCATGTGTCATTCTACTATATGCTAGTTCTGTGTATCAGAACTAACTCAACAGCACCTGAAAGCAGAGTACTGTTGCCAAAACAATGGTCTTATGTTTCAGGGGACTTGTATGTAGGAAGAATACATTGCTATTGTTTCTTCTTCTTTCCTCCTCCTCCTTCTCCTCCTTCTCCTACTCCTTCTTTTTGTTTTTTCACTGAATAGAATTAATGTAGCATCTCAGACAAGGGTCTCTTAAACAAGTTTACAGAATACTCTTGAACCTCTAGAAGAAAAAGACTGATAACCCAATTGCAAAATGGGCAAAAGATGTGGAAAGACTTTTCACAGAGCAAGACATTTAGGTGATCAACAGACGTTTGAAGAAATGTTCAGAATCACTGACAATAAGAGAGATGCAAATAAAAACCACAAGAGATACCATATCACTCCAGTAGCAGTGGCAAAGTTTAGTAAGGCAGCCAGCAATAAATGTTGGAGAGAATAAGGAGAGCTGAGAAGTCTCATACATTGTTGGTGGGGCAGTAAAATGGTGCAACCACTCTGGAAGACAGTTTGTCATTTCCTCAAAAAGTTGAACACAGAAACTTCATATGACTCCATATTCCACTGTAGGAATATACCCCAAGGAAGTTAGAACTGAGACACAAAAGTAGATTTACACACCAATGTTCATAGCAGAATTATTTACCATCCATCGCAAGAACATGGAAATGGGCCAAATGTTCAACCACAACCAAATGGATTGGGAAATTGTGGTATATTCACATAATGGAATACTATGGGACACTCAGGAGTAATGATTTTTAAAAATGGGATGTAACTTGCAAGAGTCAGGAGAGCATTATTCTGAGTGAATGGACACAGTTTCATAGGGACAAATACTGCATAAGATCATTATTGTAAAACTAGAAGGAAAACTAATAAAACATGTATTGGAACTCAAGGTGAAGAGGTCTAAGAAAGGGTAGGGGCAGAACTACAAGGTTGCAAAGTTTGGTGGGTGGAGGAATGAGGGGAAGAAAATGGGAAGGACGAGGGCAAAAAGACAGGGTAATTATGGACAATGTCCCATGGTGATTAATTTTATAAAACATAATGTATGATAATGATTGTATAAAACACAATATGAATGAAGAATAGTGTGAAACACAATGTATACAAACTTTGTAAGCAAACAATTTAAAACAGAAAGGTAAATCTAGAAACTACTGGAATGGTGCTTAAGGCCTAGTTACACAATGGTTAATTCCTCTACTGTTGACTAAGAGACTGTTGTTATTCTTATGTGCCATCCAGTAGCCTGTGACTCATAATGATCCTATGCAAAATATTTCTGAACCCTCTCCTATCCTGAGCCAATCTCACTATCTCCGACACATCTACACCTATTACCTCAGTTACTTTGTCAATCTATATCATCCCAGGTCTTCCTCGCTTGTGCTGTCCATCCATTTTTCCAAGCATGATATCCTTCTTCAAGAACTGGTCCCTCCTTGCAACATGCCCAAAACATGTGAGATGGAGCTTCAAAAATTTTGCCTCCAAGGAAAAACTTGTTTTCCCCTTCTCTAGGACAAACCTGTTTGTTCTTTTGGCAGTTAATGGTATGCTCAATATTCTTCTGCAGCACCAAAACTCAAAGGTATCAATTCCTCTTCTGTCATAGTTATTGTCCAGTAATCTGATGCATTGCAAGTAATTTTGAGGACCATGGCCTGGATCAGATGCACCTTGATCTCTAAACTGACATTGCTATTCTTTAGCATTCTGGATAGTTCCCTAACAGCAGATTTTCTTACTGTAATTTGTCTTATGATTTCCAGATTGCTAGTCAAGGTAGGTACCTCTGATCTATCAGTCACACTCTGGGAGAAAGTTGTAGTAATTAGCTTCTATAAAGACTCACAGCCTCAGAAATCCCATAGGACAAATACGCTCTATCCTTTATGGTTCCAAAGTCTGGAAATACTCAATGACAATAGATTTGGTTTTGGTGGAGTATGCAGCAATTGACAAGGCATCAACAGTTACTTAATTTTCCAGATAAAGTCACTGAGGCTGTAAGATGGCAATTGATTTGACCAGACTCACAAAAACGAGTTTGAACACAGATCCTTTAACTCCAAGTCTAGATAGAACTCTGTCCACTAATCCAAACCTTGGGTACTGAACTGCGGGGGTGGGGGTGGGGGAAGGCTGTATGATAAGCCAAAGAGCAAGAGGAAAATGTCACCTACAAATGTACTTTCCTTCTGACCTCTAATAAAAAGCACAAGCAGGAAAGAGAAGTTGTAAAATCCAGATTGTCTTATATAAGCATCTCATCTGAGATAACACCTTTCTTGTCAATATCATTAATCACCTAACTTCCCTTTCCCTCAAGGATCCTGGTGACTAAGCAGGTACATGCTGTTTTTTATCTATAGTTCAGCTATCTCAGGATCAGTTAGTATTTTTCATAGAGGTGCTATGTGGAAACACAGTAAGTGATGCAGACAAGGTCAAACATTTTGACACCAATAGCTTATAATTAAATTTGTCTCAGAGCCTGTATCAAAATGGCCTTCTCATATCCTTTGGTCTCAGGCTGGGCTTTATACCTATCTTTATCACAACAGAAGAGTGAAGCTGTAGAATATATGAGAAACAGAGTTTAAGCCTTACTCAGGAAGGTACTCACTGCATTGGCTATTTCATAAATAACATGCATTCAATTTTACCATTACCGAAGACCTGTCGCCAATCACCTCGTCCACAGCCTGAAAACTAGGGCTTAGGTATCAAGCCCTGTATTGTACTAGGATTGCCTTCTATGAAAGGAGTGGATATAGTGTGATGGTGGCTGAGTCTGACTTCTACGAAGTCTGACTTTTACTTCATAAAGGGGGACGTGCCCCATCAGTAATATTCTTAATTCTGTAAAAATAGTTGCACAGACATGTCACCCCATATGCCCTTGCACTTATTTTTATCAATAACTGTGTCTGATGTTCATTGCAAGACTCATGGATTTTATTCACAGTTGTGAGGTTTATTAGGGAAATAGGTTAGAGAGTGGGGTAAGCAAAATATATCTCATAATGTAAGTCCAAGATTAGTCCAGCAGTCTGAAGCCAGATTAACAAGGCATGATTCTTCAGTTAGTGAAAGCCCAGGTTCAGTTCAATAGCAAAAATGCAAGAAACCTCTGGTTTCCTCAATCACCCGTCAAACTTACCTCCGAGTAGTCACAAGTCAGGTTTTTCTTCAATCATTCAGCAAGTTACACTTTTAAGAGTGGCCTACATCTCCAGTGTTCCTATGGTTATACCTTGCCACAGTCTCTTCACAGCAGTGCCACAATCTCTTCAGTCTCTCCACCACCGTCTTTCACAGTGTCTCTATATTCTCTCCAACACCCCTCTAACAGTGTGGCAAGTGCTTTCTTATATTGGTCCTACAGCTGTTGATGATTTTAAAGACCATGTGTCCACAATTAACATAACTGGAGAATGTATTTCATCCAGTGGGGACTAACACAATGGCTAGAAAAGGCAAATTTCAAGCTTTCTGAGACCCCAAGTTTTCAGTGTTTCAAGAATAAATAGTACATGAATATTTTTAATTGAATAGAATTTTCTCCCTCTTCTCCAAATGTGTATGCATGCATGTATTTGTGTGTTTGTGTGTAAAAAGACAATAAGAAGCAGATTATACTGAAAGTCCAGAAACTCAAATCCTCAGGTGTTAGAAGCTGAACAAAGAAGGACTTCTTCCTAGGTTTACACCTTGAATTCACACTTGCGGCAACCTGAACTGTGAGAAAATAAATTCATGTTCTTAAGTGTCCACCACTTGTGGCATTTCTGTCATGAAAGGACTAGGAAACTAAGACAATGTGAACCTGAGTAAAAAATGTAAGGTCTGTTTAGAATACGTGTGTGCTTTTTACTTTGGAAACACTCTGTCCTTGATTACTTTTGTTACCTGACTACACCCTGTAGGTATTTGATATCTTGTGAGATCTTCTAAGGCTGAAATGGCATGCTTTACTATTTAGAGACTAGACTCTCTCACAAGTTTCTGCACCTGCACTTGAATCATTCTTGAATTCTTTACTGTCATGGTTATGAACACTGCCTAAGGAATTGATTCCTTTAGACGGATTCATTCATTTACTCATTAATAATTTAATGTCAATTTTTAGCAGGCAAATTTTACTTGAGTGTCTCTACAGGCTATTTACTGCAGAATACAGGGGAAAACAGATCAACTATGATTCTCAACAATGAAGAACCCCTAAATAGAGAAGAGGGCAAATAAGTAAGCTAATACAGTCACATGCAGGTATAAATATAGGCATTAGATAGAATTCATGATTTAAAAGAACTGCTTTCTAGTTACATATTCTGCATTTGCTGTTACTGATAAATGTCTTCAAATTTGTTCCTACTCGGTAGAACAGAACAGTACCCAATCCTGCATCATCCTCATTATCTATATGGTGCTTCACAGCTCATTGCTATAACTACTGTATTAATGCTCTTCATTGAAGGTCTCCTTTTTTGTGCACCTGCTACTTCACCAAGCATGATGTCTTTATCCAGAAACAGGTTGCTTTTGATAATGTGTTCAAGTTATGCAAGATGAACTATCACTGTTCTTGCCTCTAACTGCATTTTCCCCCAAGATCTATTGGTTGATTTTTCTGGCAGTCTATGGTACATTTCATTCTTTCTTTCCTTTGAACATTATAATTTGAAGGCATCAATTCTTTAGGTTTCATTACTAACTTGCAGCTTTCATATGTATATGAGATAATTTTAAAAGACAATGACTGTGTCAGGTGCACCTTAGTTCTCAAAGTGTCTTTGTTGCTTTTTAACACTTTAAAGATTTCCTTAGCAACTCATTATCCCAGTGAAATATGCAATTCCATTTTCTGACTGCTCTTTCCACAAGCATTTATTGTGGATCCAAGTAAAATGAAATTCTTTATCAGCAGGGTAAATTAACACTTATGGAAAAGAAAGGTGATACCAGTAAATACAAACACAACGGGAAGCAATACCATTTTTTTTAATACATAGCTAGATCTATGAGTTCTTATAATGATTATCTTGAGATATGTTGTTGCTGTTGTTGTTGTTGTTATGTGCCTTTGAGTCACCTGTGACTAATAGCAGTCCTGTGTGCAGTAGCTCTGAAGCCTTCCCTGTTCTGAGCCAGTTGCATTGACTCCGACACACCAACCTCCATTGCCCTAGTTACTGTATCAATCCATCTCATTCTGGGTCTTCTCCTGCGCTGTCCCTCAACTCTTCTGAGCATGATGTCCTTCTCTGAGGATCAGTTCTTCCTGTGTGAGATGCAGCTTCAAAATTCTTGACTCCAAGGAAAAACTTGGTTTCACCCTCTCCAAGACAGACTTATTTGTTTTCTTGACAGTCCATGGTACATCCAAGACTCTTCACCAGCACTACAACCCAAAACATTGATTCTTTTTCCATCAACCATAGTCACTGTCCAGCTCTCTGATGCATCATAGTAAGTAATTGTGAAGACCATGGCCTGGATTAGGTTCACCTTAGTTTCTAGACTGACATTGTTGCTTCTCAGTACGCTGGAGAGGACCCTGACCGCTGTTTTCCCTCAAAGCAATTAATATTTTGATTTCCTTATCGTGGGTGCCAAGAGGGTTGATTGTGGAATCGAGCAAGCTGAACTTGTTAACAATTTCAATCTCTTATCCATTTCAGATTAGACATTAGTATTTGTAGTTTTAGATAATTAGATTGAGATGTATATATTCTAAAGAAAACTTATCAAAGGTTTCATTTCTATTAGTTACACTAAGTCCACCCAGTTTTCTTTACTTCGTAATTATAGCAATTAAGTTATTTGTTGTTGCTATTGAATACTTTCAAATCAGAACTGACCCATAGCTGACCTTTCAGTGGATTTTTAGAGACAGTAAATTGCACAGGAGAAGATTGCTTATTTTTCTCCCATGGATCAGATAGTAGATTTGAACTATATACCATTGGGTTGGCAAAGGAATTTCTTACCACTAAGCTACCAAAATTCCTTCAGAAGCTTTAAAAAAAGATGCCCTAATTGACTATACAAAAAAAGAATCAGATTCTTGTTCTTGATTCTTGTTCTTTAAAACTCTGGCTATGAAAGCCATTTATCATAGTCTTTTTGTGTTTAGTTTCTTTAGGATAGTCTACATTAGTACAGTAATACGTTTTAATTTAATTCTTTTCCTAGGAGATAATCTCTCAGTGAAGAACTGCACAGCTATGCCAAGGAGTGACAATCCAGGTAACTTGTTTTTATGTTAATAATTCCCGTTTTGAGTGTTTCTTCTTAGAAACAGTGCCAAAAACTAAGAAATGGCATTTTAAAATTCCAAGAGGGATGGGTTGCATTAAGCTATGAATTACTCAGGAACAATGAATCTCACATATTTAAAAATACTTCCATGTGCAATAATAGACACTAAGATGACTTACAGCCTAACCCTGAATGACATTTTTAGACTGTGACACATTAAATTTTTGGATCTGAATTTATAAATCTACCAAATTAAGATAAGAAAAAACTAGGCATAATTAAGTCATTAAAACAGTATCCATTTTCTAGCCTATTGAACGGTTAAGGGCTTATTGTTCAAAATGGCTTTCCCAGCCATTGGTTGATTTTGTCACATGGATGGATGGAAACAAGTGGATAGGGTTGTTTTTCTATCCATAAGGGATTGGTTACTCTTGTCCTTAAATTGAGTGGACTCAGCAGCAGAAATGGAGAATCTCAGTATCAGCAGGGAAGAGGAAGCAGTATCTCTCTTTCAGGGATCAGAGATTCCTGCACCAGCCGAATGCAAATCTACAAAAAAGCAACAACAGTCTCAGCAGAGAACCACAGAGCAATCTGAGATACCGCTAACTGGTAACTGATGCCCTATGGTGCCAGAGCCAGAAATTTTCAGTCCAAGCTAGTTGGAAAAAGACCACATAAGTGGCAGGACCTAAGCCACTTGGCAGGTTGAAAGTCAAAGGGCTCTGACCCCATGTGAGAAGCTATCTGAACTGACGTATTATATCCTGCTGCCAACCTGAATTATAGCCTGTTAACTTTCCTAGTAAACCAGATAACTGTGAGTATGGTTTTGTGAAGTGTGCATAGTGATTGCAGTGGATTTTGAACCCAGTAAAGTATTAAGATTGTGGATGAAATTAGGAGGAGTAGTAGGAATAGTCAGAGTGTGGAAGACCATATCTGCCTTTATAAAAACAACTTTTGTATTGTGAATGTTATTGAAGGAGACAGTTCCTCTTTGTGGAGTTAGACTCAGTCATCTCCATGCTGTCCTTTTACCTTTTACACCTCTGTAGAGTATGTTTTTCCATGATTGGTACATGTACTATTCAGCCTAGCATATGACCTTCTCCCCTTTGTCAAAGCATAACGTGATATTACTGTTGTTAGCTGTAAATGAGTTACCATCTCACTCAAACAAAATGCTGTCCTGTTCGCCATCATTCTCATGATTGGTGTCAGATATTGGCTGATTTTCAGAAGTTGATTATAGGACTGTTCTTTTTAATATTTCTGAGTCTGAAAACTCCACTGAAATCTATTCTGCATTACAGTAAAACTCATTTCCTGATGAATGAGGGTGGCTATGCATGAAGGGTGAAACCTCGATCTTCTTCATGGTTTTAATGGGCTGTATAGGAATATGGGTGACATAGCTCTTAAAATCCTTGGCTTCTAGTCAAAAGTCAGTGTTTTCAGCTCTATGAGGGAGAAAGATGTGATAATCTGCACCTGTAAAGGCTACAACCTTGGTAACCCTATGGGGCAGTCATACTCTATTATGCATACTTGCTATGCCTTGGAATTGATTTCACTACCATGCATTTAGTGCTTAAGTTTTATGGGCCCTAACACCCCTTCTGAAAATGAAGGGATTTTACTTTTCAGTCACTTAAGTGCAAAGATTATAATCTTTCATGCACAACAATAATATGGTGGGTTTTGGTGTATGCCATCAATTCACAACTGACCCATAGCTGACACTCCAGGGGGTTTACAGAGGCAGTAAATCACATGAGAGGAGATTGTCCATCCTTCTCTCATGGTGTATCAGGTGGATTTGAACTGTGTGCTTTGGGGATTGCACTATAGCTTCTTATTTCTGGCAACTAGAACCCTCCCACCCCCAACTAATGAACTGCTATTGTTAATTCAACTTTATTTCCTTGTCAAGTACTATACAGAAAATAGAAAATTTCTTAATATAAAGTAATGTTATGGAGCCTTGTGAAAATAGCAATTGTATAAAATAACAGAATTTTCTATAACACTATAAAATAAGTCCCTTTTTCTTTTCCTTTCATTTTTTAACAACAAAAAAATTTACTCAGATGTTACAGACCTGCTGTGACAATGAAGGATATTATTGAAAACAATATCTAAATTGAGTGAAATCTTAGATGCAATATAGTTGGCAAGGTTCATCAAAGTTTTTCCTGCTCTTATTTTAAGAAGAAATTGGAAATTACTGCTATCTTACAAAGAAGGAAAATATCAGTGCTCCTTTGAAGTATTCATTTGATAAGGGTCAGAGCATCTACTTCTAGTAGGAAGGCCTGCCGTTTTGCATACAATTATCTGCTAAGACCATAATACATATGCTTCCAGTTTATATTGCACTGATGAATCTTCAGTCACCTTCCTGTCATGGTAATGAGGTGTTTGCCACTGCATAGCTCCAGTGACAGCTGGATCCACAAATAGCAGTTCATCAATCGAGGGCAGGTGTTTCCCCTTGGAAAATAAAAACTCCATGCATGTTCCACAAGGTGAGGGAAAATCAATTTTCAATAGTCATGCAATCAGGTGAGTTCTAAAATAGTCATTTGGGAAACAAATTTTCTTGTTACTGTTTTCATACATAAATACATTCCGTTTGTATAATATAGGAATAATGACACCAATATAAGGATCTGTAAATTGAAAATTAACTAAAACATTCCAGGAAAGCATAAAATTAATTAATAGACAAAAAAAAATTTCTAACTTTTAAAAATTCTAAAATTCTAAATAATATGTTAGCATCCACTATTAATTGTATTGTGATTATTTAAGTTTTCATTCTAGTTTAAATTCTTACCTAAGCTGTAGGGAGTTTTGGTAGCTTAATGATAAAGAATTGTTCTAGACACGCAAAGGCACACAGCTCAGATTCCAGTTACTGCACAGGAAAGAAGGACCATCTCTTCAAGTGCAATACATTTCCTCTGAAAACTCACTAGAGAGTCAGCTATGAGTTGGTTATGGATTCATAGTACATAACAACAAAAACCTAATTTTTTTTCTCCCCCTCACTTTCACATGGTCATAGAGTGGGGATTAACTTGCAGTGGACCTTCCTTTGGGTATCCGAGGCTATAAATCACACTGAAGTTTGTCTATTTGTCTCCCTCAGAGTTGCTGGTATATAGGAACTACCAGAAAGGCATGCATGGCCTTTGAGTGAGCAGCACAAATCTTAGTAGACTGGGCCACACATATTTCTTAACATTCTTACAATAATAATTCAATAAAACCATCATATTTCAATTTAGGAAACTATTAGTAATAAAGGAGAGTTTTCTAATTCCCAGGTTTGAAACTCATCTATATTTATAGAGGTTTTTTTTTTCATTTTTGAAAATTAATGTTTGACAGAATCATGTCTCAAT
>NW_006399753.1:42665037-42665819 GCF_000299155.1 Elephantulus edwardii
GGCTAGAGAAGCTGTGGTATATTCGCACAATGGAATACTATGCTGCATTAAAAAACAAGGAACTCATGCAATATTATTCAAAATGGTTGACACTGACTTTTTAAAATGAGGTTGTTCTTTACCTCCCTTTAAGACCGTTTACCCCTCTTACTAATTGATTTATCTGTCTTTATCCTTTCTTCACTCCTGTCTGTTGTAGATGTCACCAGTGTAATCGTCTTTCAACCTTTTTCACATCTTGACTCAGATGTCTTAGGGTATAAATTACAATGTCACAATATTCAGGAAATATTTTTTTTCAAATTTAAACATGTTCTTTGAAACATGAATCATGATGTATTTCATATACTAATCAGATAAAAAATTATGAATGTACTAATGCATAAATAGCTCTTGGTAAGTTAAAACCTAGGGAACAGTTTAATGTCTCCTGGTTTCAAAAATATTACATGTCCATAGATATTTGGTAAAGAGGAGAAAGGAGAGAAGAGAGGAGAGAGAGAGAGAGAAAGAAATGGAGTTAGATATACGCAAAAAGAGCTCTTGTGCCTTACTGGTAAGGAGCTGTGCCGCCAACCCAAAAGCTTACTGTTTGAATCCACCAGCTTCTCCATCAACTGCTCCATGAAAGGAAGATGGGAAATCTCCTCCAATATGATTTACTATCTTTAAAAACCCACTTGATGGAAAAGGACAAATATTATATGGTGCCACTGTTGTAGAATGAGGCTGACATTGGGGTGGGGGTAGGACTGAGAAAAACTGGATAAATTATGTTTATT
>NW_006399753.1:42666084-42670730 GCF_000299155.1 Elephantulus edwardii
GAAAAGTGCAACAATGAATGAATGGAATTCCAAAATCTCTGTAGATGTTCATTGACATTATTAATAATAATAATAAAAATAAAAATCTGGGAAAAAAAACCCATTTGAGGGTCAGCCATGAGTCTGTTCAGGCTCAACAGTATATAACAACAACTGTAACAGCATACATATATGAAGTGAGTTCAATTAGTGTTGTAAATAGAAAGAAGTGCTGTTAATGCAAAAACTGTATCTCTGGTAATTTGAATACACCAGGAGCAATGGAGGATAAGGATGGGCAATAACTTCCCATGTGATTAAAGCTTCAAAAACCCAATGGATAGTCCGACTTAAAGGCAAAGAGTTTTTATGTTGTGTGGATTGTAGCAAATTATGTCTAATTTGACAACAAGAATCCCAGAAC
Source organism: Elephantulus edwardii (assembly GCF_000299155.1). NCBI lineage: Eukaryota > Metazoa > Chordata > Mammalia > Macroscelidea > Macroscelididae > Elephantulus > Elephantulus edwardii. The sequence continues at coordinate 42,666,488 of NW_006399753.1, forward strand.
ACCTAATTGTGCTCATGTGAAACCCATACATACATCAAGAGGCTGTTGTCCAAACAAAGCAAGGGAATACTGCATGGCTAAAAACAAGAAAGGTGTTTCAGGGTTGTATCGTTTTCCCATACCCATATTATAGCCAATGTTAGATGGATCTTAGCTGAAAGCAGAGAGTACCAGAGGAATGTCTGTGTTTCATTGACTTTGCCAAGACATTTGACTGTGTGGATCACACAAATTGTGGCTCGGAGAAGAATAGAAATCCCAGAACACTTGACTGTATTTACACAAAACCTATTCTTGGACCAGGAGGCAGTCATGAGAACAGAGCAAGAAAATACAACGTGGTTCAAAATTTGGAAGGCTTTATACCAGGGATGCTTTCTATCATCATATCTTTTCAATCTATATGTAGAACAGATCATCTGGGAGGCTGGGCTCTATGAGGAGGAATGTGGCATTAGGAACGGAGGAAGACTCATCAATAATCTGTGTTATACAGGTGACACAACCTTGTTTGCCAAAACTGAAGAGGATCTGAAATGCTTGCTGCAGAAGGTCAAGGACTGCAGCCTTCAATATGAATTGAAGCTCAAGAAAACAAAGATTCTCACCACTGGGCCAGTTAGCAGCATAAATGGTAAAGAGATAGAGATTGTTACCAACCTTCAGTTTGCTTGATTCCGCAATCAACACTGTTTGTACAGCAGCCAGGAAATCAAAAGATTATTTTATTGGGAAAGTCTGCTGTCAGAGAGCTCTAAGAGTATTGAAAATCAACAATGTTAATCTGGAGACTAAGGTGCACCTGATCCAGGCCATGGTCTTTGCAATTACTTGCTATGCATCAGAAAGCTGGACAATGACAAAGGATAATAGAAGGAGAATTGATATCTTTGAGCTGTAGTGCTGGAGGAGAGTATTGAATATACCATGGACTGCTAGGAGAAGAAAAATATTTTTCCTAGAGAGGGTGAAACCAGGTCGCACCCTGGAGTCTAGGATTCTGAAGCTCTGGCTGACATACTTTGGGCATATTACAAGGAGGGACCAGTTTTGGGAGAGGGACATCATGCTTGGAAGGGTGGAGGAAGAGTGCCAGAGAGGGAAACCCTCAATGAAATAGATTGAGGGGTAAAAATAGAGGTAGGTGTGTCAGATACAATAAGGCTGGCTCAGGATAGAGTAGGGTTCAGAGCTGTTATACATAAAGTTGCTATTAGTCTCAAGCAAGTTGACAGCACATAACAACAACAACAACAACATTCAATCTGTGTTCCAAACAAATCATTCACGAAGCCTGGCTTTATAAAGAAGAATGTGGCATTAGGATTAGAGAAAGATTCATCAACACCTGCATTTATGCATTTGACATAGCCTTATTTACTTAACCTGAGGAGGACTTGAGGTGATTGCTGTAGAAGATCTAAGACGACAGTTTTCAATACGGATTACATTTCAACATTAAGGAAAGAAAAATCCTCACCTCTTGGCCAATAGGCAACATTATGAAAAGATTAAAATTGTCAACAATTTAATCTTATTTGAATACACAGTCAACAACCTTGTTACTGTTGTTGTGTACCATCAAGTCAGACCTGACCCACAGCTGACCCTCCGGTAGCTTTTTAAAAGCAGTTATCTTCACAGGAAGAAATTGTCTATCCTTTTTCCACACCCTTGGTACTAGTAGGCAAGAAATCAAAAGATGATTCACATTGGGTAAGTCTGCTCACAGGGACCTCTCCAGAGTATTAAAAAATAATGATGTCAGTTTAAAAATCAAGGTGAATCTAATAAAAAACATGGTATTCTCAATTGATTCCTATGCATCTGAAAGTTGGACAATAACTAAGGATGACAGAGAAGAATGGGTGCCTTTGAACTGTGGTTTTGGAGAGAGTACTCAATATACCAAGACTGCCAGGTCTGAACTGGAGAAAGTGAAACCAGTCCTGTAGGCATTTTAGTCAGGGTCAGTCTTTGGAGCATAACATTTTATTTGGAAAAGTGGAGAATCAGAAAAAGAGACCCTCAACAAGATAGTATGACACAATGACTGTAACAATTAGCTCAACCATGTCAGAGATGGTGAGAATGGCACAGGATAGAGCAGGGCTCAAATCCATTGTTTATAAAGTCATTATGAGATAAGTTTTGTAAGAAACTTCCAATATTTATTACTAATGAGAATGTGAAATGTACAAAGTATGAATATAGAAAAACTGAAAGTTGGAAAAAGTTACACAGAACACTTAAATTTTGATATCGTAGGCATTAATGAGCACTTTTAATTGGAAAACATATGGTATATTATGCTCGGAATGAAAAACTGAAGAGGAAAGGTGTTGTATTCATCATTAAAGAGAACATTTCAAGATCCATCTCAAAATACAATGCTGACATTGATAGGATAATAACCACAACCTCCCACTCCCTGCATAAACATATGACTAATTTGTGAGGCTGTTAATCAAATTTATGCTATCAACCACTAAGGCCAAATAAGAATTTCTTCACTAATGAAGAAACTGAAGGATTTTACCAGCCATGGTGTTCAGGTATAATGCAGGCAACTCTGACTCATAGTGATTCTATCAACAACATATTGAAATTACTCCCTATCCCACACCACCTTCAAGACATGTTCAAGTCCATTGTCATAGTCAATGTGCCAACCCACTCCTCAACTGATTTTCTCATTTTTGCTGACCTCTGCTTTTTCAGCATAATGTGTTTTAACAAGAACTGATTCCTCCTTATAACATGTTCAAAGTATGAGACACAAGGTTTCCTTCACCATCTTTACCTGTAAGGAGTGTTCTGGTAGCAGTTCCGCCATGATATATTTTTTGGTTGTTATTATTTGGCAGTCCATGGGATATTTGTTACTCTTTATCAACACCACAATTCAAAGGCATCCATTCTTTTTTAATATTCCTTATTCATTGTTCAGTATCCAGATGGGTGGGAAATCTGATGATTTCAATCAGACACAACTTAACCTTTAAAATGATATCATTTAAAAACTCTAAAGAGATGCAGAAGACACGTCAGGGGCAAAATGTTTTTCAATTTTTTGACTGCTGCTCATGGGTGCTGATAGTGGGACAAAGTAAAATGACATCATGGACAACTTGAATTTTTCACCACCTTCCATGATTTTTCCTATTGGTTCAATGGGTAGGATTTTTGTTTTCTTAATGTTAAAGTCTAATTCATGTTTAAAACTTTGATCTTCTTCAGTAAATGCCATTAAATCTTAACTTTCTAAAAGTACAGTTGTGCTATTGGCATAGCACAAGGTGTTGATGAGTCTTCCTCTAGTTCTGATGACACATTCTTCTTCGTATAGTCCACCTTGAATTTTTGCTCACAGATTGGATAAGTATGGAGAAAGGACACAATCTTGATGTAAACCTTTTCTGATTTGAAATCATATAGTCTAAACTTATTCTGTTAGAATTACTGATGATTGTTGAAGTTTTGTGCAAGCACCAGTAAGTGTTCTGAAATTCACTTTCTTCTCAGTTGTTGTTATTGTTGTGTTATGTACAGTTGACCCTCCAGTAGGCAGTACATCACCTGGGAGGTGATAATCCCTCTTTTTTTCCTTGTGCAACCACCAGAGATAGATTCAATGTCATGCCTTTGGGAGACAGTGCAACTCCTGACCTCTAGGCCACCAGAGCTCCCTATTTAACCAATAATTTATTATTATTTAGTTTTATAACAAATAAATCTTATTTTTAAAAAATTATTTTATTAATTTTAATGAACATTTACAGAGATTTTGGATTTCCATTCATTCATTGTTGTACTATTTTCTCTACTCCCCCAGTTTGTTCCTCTCTTTCCCCCCCCTTGAAAGTCTGTTTTAATTGTCCCGTTGCCACAGTGCTTGTCAAAACTAGTTCTGATTAATCTCCTTTGTCAGTGTGTCTTTTACCATTCCCTATCACTCCTCCCTGAGAGATTTCACCCTGATACATAAGGAAAAGGGGATGGCGTATTCTCTTAGCTACTTCCTGCTGAAAAGGGACACTGTAGGTTTCAGGATGAAGATCATCTCTCACTACTCTAAAGGGCCCCTTTGGCAATAGGAAACATGAAGACTATTGTGGAGATGGATTTTGGAATTTAGATGCACTATTATCAATTGTGCTTAGCCATACATGTTCATATCCTTGAAGATGTATCATGGAAGTGTTGCAGCCTAGAAGACACAAATTTAACTAACAAGTTAAAA
>NW_006399753.1:42671440-42678690 GCF_000299155.1 Elephantulus edwardii
CTTTTCCTGACACAGGCCCTAAACTGGCAGCAATAGCTGCCCCAATAATTTTGGACATTCTCTGGTCTTTTTCTTCCCTCTAGATCCCAGTTGTTAAATCTTAACAGAAGTTACAGACAGAATGCTCCTTAGAAGGAATGAAGACTATCTGACTGGCAATATACCTTTAGCAAAAATCAAATGGGTGAAAAGGATATCATAATTTGTAAAATGGATTGTTGTTGTTATGCGTCATTAAGTCACTTGAGACTCATAGAGACCTATGTACAAGAGCCCTAAAGCCCATTCTATCCTGTGCCAACCTCACCATCTCAAACACAATCATTTCCTTCACTCTAATCACAGAATTGATGCATCTCATCAAGGGTCTTCCTCTCCTGTGCCATTCCTGCACTCTCCCAAACATGAAGTCCCTCTCCAAAGACCAGTCCCTCCTTGAAACATGCCCAAAGTATGTCAGATGAAGCTTCAGAATCCTTGACTCCAAGGAGCATTCTGACTTCACCTTCTCCAGGATAAACTTGTTTTTCTAGCAGTCCATGGTATATTCAGTACTCTTCTCCAGAACCACAGCTCAAAGGCATCAATTCTCTTTCTATGATCCCTATTCATTGTCCAACTCTCTGATGCATAACTCGTAATTGCAAAGACTATAGCCTGGATCAGGTGCACCTTAGTCTCCAACCTGACATTGTTGCTCTTCAGTACTCTTGAGAGGTACCTCACAGCTGACTTTCCCAATGCAATTCATCTCCTGATTTCCTGGCTCCTGTTACCAAGAGTGCTGACTGTGGAGCCAAGTAAGTTAAAACTGCTATCTCAATCTCTTTGCCATCTGCACTGATGCTGCCAATTGGCCCAGTGCTCAGAATCTTTGTTTTTTTGATGTTGAGCTTCAATCCATATAGGAGGCTGAAGACCTTGACCTTTTGCAGCAAGCGCTTCCAGTCCTCCTCATTTTCAGCAAGCAGGGTTGTGTTATACGCATAATGTAGGTTGTTGATGATTCTTCCACCAAACCTGATGCCGTATTCCTCCTTGTACAGCCCAGTGTCTCAGATGATATGTTCTGCATACAGATTGAAAAGGTATGGAGACCAAATACATCCCTGATGGACCCCTTTCTTGATTTTGAACCATCCAGTGTCTCCCTGCTGTATTCTGACGCCTGCTTCTTGGTCCAAGTATAGGTTTCACATTAGCATAATCAAATGTTCTGGGATTCCCCTTCTTCTCAGAGTTCGTCATAGCTTGTTGTGATCCACACAGTCAAAAGCCTTTGCATAGTCACTGAAATAAGAAAAACTATCCATAAGGTATACTTATATGGTGACTACAACAATGAACTAATATATGTCAAAAACGGTGGGAATGAGAAAGAACTGATTCTATTCCACTGTAACCAACACCAAGATCATATTTGACTATCTCTGCATTAAATATATTTAAATATCGACTAGAGAGTAAAAGATCTAAGTGGAAAACTGAACTCCTGATGTGCCTATTAAACATCCTCTACCCATATTTTTCCCTTATGTAACTTGATGTCATTGCCATCTTTCCAATAGGTTTAGTATATGTACTGCTGAAGTAAGCACTGTCTTTCCAATAGTTTTAATCAATATCTTTTCTCTTATGCCTTTCAAACTCGCTGTGAAGAATCTTGCCAAATCTGTCTTCAAAATAGATTCAAATTCTGATCACTTCTCTCCATCTCCTCTTTTACTGTCATGCCCTAAACAGTAGCACCTTTCTCTTGAGCTTTTTCAATAATTACTTAATGAAAACCTTTATTTTTATTTTTATTCTTTTAATGGTCTCTTGGTAACACAGTATGCAAAGTAATCTTTGAAGCATTTGTTCAGGTAATACTTATTCTCTGATAAAATAATTATTTTCCTCCGAGAAAATATAAAGGTCCTTGAAATGACTTACACAGTCCCGTTTGTCTGACCTCACCTATATTTCCCTTCCATCGTTTATTCCCAGCAACTTAAAACTGTTGTTTTGCAGTTCTTCAAACATGTACGAATATAATTACTTTGATTCACTTAAGTCATGAACCTTGGATAACTTGTCCTGATGGTCACACTGCTTTAGCTACTTCATGAATTTCTCAAATACTCATTATTCTTTTTTTGAAGGTGACCCTCCCTATTGTGTTTGAAGCTACTCCTGTATGCTATATTATAATCTTTCTTTCACTTCATTCTAAATGTTTGATTCCTCCTCTTTTATAGTAATTATTATCTTCTAACAACATATTATACAAAATAAATATTAATTTGTTATTGGCCAACATTCTCAGAGAAACATGACTTCCACAAAGACTTTTTCTGTTTTCTTGTTTGTTGGTTTTATTCTGTCCTGTTTGTTACCTAGTGTATCAAGACTCTGGAAGCACATGAGAGTACGATGAAAATTTTTAAAGTAAAGTAAACGACAAGTATATTTCAATAAAGAGTTGCCTCCTAGATTTTAGCAATCTATATCTTTCATTAAATTCAAACTTTCTTCAGGTCAGAGATTGAATTTCTTTACTCATAACCTTATGAAACAATTAGAACATATTTATACATGTAGAAGATGCTCAATAAATGCTCCTCAAATGATGAATGTTTACAAATACACTTTCTTCAAAATGCATTTCAGTGTGGAGTTTCTATAAATAGTTCATTTGAGAACAATGAGTACAAATTAAATAGACTTACCCACATGGCAAAATGATAATGTGATGTTTTTCTGTTTCCGTTACTGACTAGCAATTATAACAATGGAAAAGTCACAGTGAGAATATGTACAATTGGAAGAAAGAAACAATAGTGCAAAAAGCTTGAAATTAGAAACATTTTCCAGAGAATTATATGACAGAATTTCTCTGTGTAAGTACAATAACAGAATTACATTAATTAGCAAAAAATGAAAATTAGGAAATTGTTAAACAAAATTATCTTTTCCCCTTAGAAAAGCAGTAGAAAAATTGGCAATACTTATGTCAGATTTTTTTATAATCTTAGCATAAAAAGAGTATGACAGCTATACACAATTTAGGTGAGATTTTGGAGTAACATGGGCAGTACAAGCACACACTTACCTGAACTCTGTAAGGGTGGATAGCCAAATATTTTTGTGAAGTTAATTTTAGAATGTCCTATTTAGTTCCATGATTATTATTGCTGACTGTCATTGAGTCAGAGCTATGATCTGTGGTGATTCTGTGACATAATGCTTCATAGGGTCAGTCAATGAAATGATTAATTTTCAGAGGTAGATTGGCATATTTTTTTCTTCCTACTCTGACTGGAAATGCTACTAAATCTTGTAAGGTTACATTGCAACACTTAAGATCTTACTGATGAGAAATCCACAACTGAAGAAAACCAGACTGTGCCAGTGTTCCTTGTTCCATAATCCTGTGGGTTCTTCAGATTTGCCTCATACCTTGGTGTTTGGTGTTTGGTGTTTCCTCACTTGGATTTCTTCTACCATCAGTGAGAATGTCTGCCCCACTGGGGTCTATGATGTGACCTATCTCTGTGGAGCAGAGTTTTTATATGGGCCACATGTTATCTGGAACTTAGGCTTTTCAATAAAAACGTCTTAATGATGGGCCCTAGGTAGTAGCTATGTAAAAAATAAAAAAAAACTTATTAGTATAATTAGTTTCATTTACATTGTATTTTGTTCATGTATATTGTGGGGTTTTTATCCTTTCAATCTATTACTAATAACTACTACCTTTGTGAAGTGTGTAAGACAGCTACTTCATGCCTAAACAAAGGGATTAAAAAACAACAACAACACAAAACGGGATTTAATAGAGGAAATTCACAACTCAGCTAGACTCTGTTATGTCCTCCATGCAGCCATAACCATTTGTAAATGAATGAACATGTACACGTTCTAATAAAACTTTATTTATAAAAAAATCTTACTGATAGGTGACTTATAATTACATTTGAGGTACACTTGACAAAAAACAAACCAGGTAAGAGGTGAACTACCACTGAAATATCGATCTTTCTGAAATAGTTCATCGTAGACTCTCTGATCCCATAATCCTATCCAGAGGAAACCTCTTGTAATCTGAAGGTCCAGCTTTCTTATCATTTGACATACATTTCTATTTGTGTATAGGTATATGTGTGTGTGTTCATAAAAAATGTTTTCATATACAAAATAAGATGTAAACATATATAGGTATTATCTGGTGGCCTGGTGGGGAGAAACTACACTGCAGTCCTGAAGGCACGCAGTTCAAATCCACGAGCTAGCTGTGAGAAAAGGAAGGTTGGGCAATCTCCTCCTGTGAGATTAAACTGCCTCAGGAAACCTGCTGGAAAGTCAGCTATATGTCAGTTCTGACTTTATGATGCACAACAACAACACGCTATGTAAGTACCATGTGTGGTGTGCATTAATTTTTAATCTATTGTTTTCTCCATTTCTGCTTAAAGGTTCTGTATTGTCACTATATTTAAAGTTATAAATTTTTAATAATGAGCTTATCCACAGGAGAACTTGTAAAGATGGGACAGGGTTGGTCAGAGATTTATTCTGTTGTGCATAGTCACCATTAGTTGGAGCTAACTTGATGGCAACCAAAAATAATAATAAATGTCATTTACTTCATTATCCTGATATTGACAAATAAGGAAGTGTGATGGCATAGACCACAGAGAGTTGTGCTACTAACATAGAGATGCTGACTCTGTGGTGGTTCAGATCTGCTTGAGAAATTGCACATCCTCCTTCCATGGAATAGATAGTCTCCCAAAATCCCATTAGAGGGTCAGCTATGAGTTGATTCTGACTCAATGCCATGAGTTTGAGTTGAGGTGATATTGATAGGTACTTAAGGTTTTTCAAGTGTTTTGTCTCATTTTAATTTAGAAATAGTAATCTGAATACTTTGTATATAAGTATTTGTTTGGAGGCAAGGATTCTGAAGCTTCATCTGGCATACTTTGGACATGTTGCAAGGCAGGATCAGTCCTTGGAGAGGGACATCATGCTTGGGAGAGTGGAGGAACAGCGCAGGAGAGGAAGACCCTCAATGAGATGGATTAATTCCATCACTAGGGGAATGGGGTAGATGTATTTGAGACAGTGAGATTGGCAAAGAATTGAGCAGGGTTTAGGGCTGTTGTATATTGGGTCATTTTGAGTTGTAGGCGACTTGATGGCACACAACAACAAGAACAACAACATATATTTGTAGACCTAAGTAAATATTTCTATAGGGCAATCTTTTTAGAAGCACAACTGCTATACTAAAGAGAATGTTAAAGTTGATACATGCTAAGCTGGTTACACAATGCTTTAATAATAATGCTCTGACCAATAGTGTTAGAATTACTATCTCCACAATTAATATGTCACTTATGTAGTTTCATTGACTATGCAAAGGACTTTGACTGTGTGGATCACAACAAACTGTGGCTGACTGAGAAGAATGGAAATCCCAGAACACTTCATTGTGCTTATGCAAAACCTGTACTTGGACCAGGAAGCAGTCATCAGAACAAAGCAAGGCAACACTGCATAGTTCAAAATTGGGAGGGGTGTTGCCAGGGATGTGTCCTATCTCCATACCTTTTCAATCTATATTCAAAACAAATCATTTGGGAGGCTGGGCTCTATGAGGAGAAGGTGACATCAGGATTGGAGGAAAACTCATCAATAATCTGTGTTACACAGATGACACAACCCTGCTTGCTAAAATTGAGGAGGACCTAAAACACTTGCTGCAGGTCAAGGACTACAGCCTTCAATATGAATTGAAACTCAACATCAAGAAAACAAAGATTCTCACCACTGGGCCAGTTGGCAGGATCATGATAGATAGTGAAGAGATTGAGATTGTTGACAGCTTCAGTTTGCTTGGCTCTACAACCAACACTCTTGGTAACAGCAGCCAGGTAATTAAAAAAAAATTGCATTGGGAAAGTCTGCTGTCAGAGACCTCTCCAAAGTACTGAAGAGCAACAATATCAGTCTACAGACCGAGGTGCAACTGATACAGGACATGGTCTTTGCAATTACTTGCTATGCATTAGATATCTGGACAATGACTAGGGATGATAGAAGGAGAGTTGATGTCTTTGAGCTGCGGTGTTGGAGAAGAGTGTTCAATATACCTGGACTGCTAGGAGAACAAACAAGTTATTCTTGGAGAGAGTGAAACTAGGCTGCTCCTTGGAGGCAAGGATTTTGAAGCTTCTTCTGACATACTTTGGACATGTTGCAAGGTGGGATCAGTCCTTACAGAGGGATGTCATGCTTGGGAGGGTGGAGGGACAGCTCAAGAAAGGAAGCCCTTGATGAAATGGATTGATTCAGTCACTGGGGTACTGGGAGTAGGTGTGTCAGAGACAATAAAATTGGCAGGAGATAGAGCAGGGTTTAGGGCTGTTGTACATAGGGTCGCTATGAGTCTCAGGTGAATCTACAACACATAACAACAACCAAAAAGATAACAGTTTGAACCCACCAGCTGCTTGGATGGAGAAAAATGGACCATCTTCATGTAAAATGATTTATAGGTGCAGAAACCCAAAGGAGGACTGAGATTAACATTATAGCATCAGGTTCAGTTTTGGTTTTTATTTTAATTGAAACTAGATCTATTGGCTTAATGAATAAAGGATTGCTTTGCCAACCCAGTGGGTTGTTTGAATGCACCAGCTAATTTGCAGGAAAAAGACAATCTTCTTTTGTATGATTTATTCCCTCTGAAAACCCATTGGAATGTCAAACTGGTTCTGCCTCTATAGCACATAAGCACAACTATATGTACTATCTATTCTTGTACTTCTTCTTGATCTAATAGAAAGTGGCAACTTATGCTTACCTTTTTTTAAAATTCTTTCTTACTTGTTGTTATTGTTGTTGTTGTTATGTGCTGTCGAGTCGTTTGCGACTCATAGTGACCCTATGTACAACAGCCCTAAACCCTGCTCTATCCTATGCCAATCGCATTGCCTCTGACACACTCATCCCGATTACCCCAGTCACTGAATCAATCCACCTCATAAAGGGTCTTCCCCTCCTGCGCTGTCCCTCTACTCTACCCAGCATGAGGTCCCTCTCCAAAGACCTGTCTCTCCTTGCAACATGTCCGAAGTATGTCAGACGAAGCCCCAGAATCTTTGCCTCCAAGGAGTAGCCTGGTTTAACCCTCTCTAGGATGAATCTGTTTGTTTTCTTGGCAGTCCATGGTATATTCAACCCTCTTCTCCAGCACCACA
>NW_006399753.1:42678850-42705199 GCF_000299155.1 Elephantulus edwardii
CAAGCAAACTGAAGCTGTGAACAATCTCAATCTCTTCGCCATCCATCCTGATGCTACCAATTGGTCCAGTGGTGAGAATCTTTGTCTTCTTGACATTGAACCTCAGTCCGTACTGAAGGCTGCAGTCCTTGACCCTCTGCAGTAAGTGCATGAGGTCCTCCTCAGTTTCAGCGAGCAAGGTTGTATCATCTGCCTAACACAGATTGTTAATAGATCTTCCACCAAGCCTAATGCCACGTGTCTCCTCATAGAGCCCAGCCTCTCAGATAATCTGCTCTGCATACAGGTTGAAAAGGTATGGAGATAGGACACATCCCTGACGTACACCCTTCCCAATTTTGAACCATGCAGTGTTGCCCTGCTCTGCTCTGACGACTGCCTTTTGGTCCAAGTATAGGTTTCACATTAACACGATTAAATGTTCTGGGATTCCCATTCTTCTCAGATTCAGCCACAGTTTTTTATGATCCATGCAGTCAAATGCCTTTGCATAATCAATGAAACACAGATAGACCTTCTTCTGGTATTCTCTGCCTTCAGCTAAGATCCATCTAACATCGGCTACAATATCCCTAGTACCACAACTCCTTCTAAACCCAGCCTGGACTTCTGGCAGTTCTCTGCTGATATACTGTTCCAGTCGTTTTTGGATAATCTTCAGTAGAATCTTGCTTGCATGTGAAATCAATGCTATTGTTCTGTAGTTTCCACACTCGGTTGGATCACCCTTCTTTGGAATGGGAACAAATATAGATCTCTTCCAGTCAGTTGGCCAAGTGGTTGTTCTCCAGATTTCTTACCACAGCCTGGTGAGCACATCCAGGGCAGAACCTGTCAGCTGAAATATGTCAATAGGTATACCATCTATTCCGAGGGGCTTATTTTTTGCTATTTCCTTCAAAGCAGCTTGAACTTCTGCCTTCATCACCATAGGCTCTTGCTCAAATGTTATTTCATTAAATTCTTCTGTATCTGCCAATTCCTTTCTTTCTTACTAGATGAATATATTTTCTAATATATACAAGAATTGACGACCCACCAATTGATATATTACAACAAACAGATTCTTACCCTGGACTCACTCACCAGGTTGTGCCAAGAAATATAGAGGAAAAAAGCCTGGCCAACTGACTATAAGTGATCTATATTTGTTCCCATTCCAAAGAAAGGTGACCTTACAAGAGTCCAGAAATTATTGAACAAAAATCATGACTACCAGATGCAAGCAAGATTCTGCTTAAAAGTATCGAAAAATGATTGGAAGAGAACATCAACAGAGAACTGCCAGATGTGCCGGCTGGGTTCAGAAGAGGCCACGGTGTTAGAGATATTATAGATAATATTAGATGGATTTTAGCTGAAAGAAGAGTGTACCATAGGAAGGTCTATCTGTGTTTCATTGATTATGCAAAGGCATCGGACTGTGTGGATCACATCAATCTGTGGCAAATTCTGAGAATGGAAATACCAGAGCACTTGATTGTGCTTATGTGAAACCTATACTTGGACCAGGAGGTAATCATCAGAAGAGATTGAGGAACCATGCACTGTTTCCTTGCTCTGTTCTGATGACTGCTTCCTGGCCCAAGAATAGGCTTTGCATAAGCACAGTCAAGTGTTCTGGGATTCCCATTCTTCTCAGAGTCAGCCATTGTGTTTTGTGATCCTCACCATAATATACCTGAATGTGGACTGTAAGAAGCATGGATGTAGGAAAATCGGACATCCTTAAGAAAGAAATAGAATGCATAAATATTAACATACTAAGTATTGACAAAGAGAGATGAACTGGCATGGCCATTTTTAATCAGATGATAATAGAAGAAGATCAGAGATGAAAGGTGAGGAGAAATGGGGTTGCTTTCACAGTTAAAAAAGTCATTTCTAGATCTCACTTGAAATACAATGTTGTAAGTGACAGGATAATACACATACACATACAAGGAAGTCCCATGAAATATCATTCAAATATATGCACCAACAACTAGAGCCAAAGAGGAGGATTAGAAGTTTTCTACCAAGTTTTCATTCAGAAATTGATCAAATATGCAATCAAGATGCTTAGTAATAATGGTGACTGGAATGCAGAAGTTGGTAATGGAGAAGAAGGACCTGTTGTTGGAAAATATGGAGTTGGTGACAGAAGTGAAGCTGGAGATAGAATTATAGACTTCTGTACATTTAACGATTTTTTCATTGCAAAAAGTTTTTATAACACAATTGCAGGCTATTATACACATAAATTTCACCGGATAGTATACATAGGCATCAGATCGATTACATCTGTGCAAAGAATCTCTGGAGAAGCTCAACATCAGCTGTGAAAACTAGGCCAGGTGCTGATTGTGGAACAGACCATCAGCTACTCATATGCAAGTTCAAGATGAAGCTAAAGAAAATGAAATCAAATCCACAGGAATAAAAATTTAGCCTTGACTCTGTCCCACTCTAATTTCCAAACCATTTCAGGTACAGATTTGAGACCTTGAACACCAAGGAGTGAAGACCGGATAAGCTGTAGGAGGATATCAAGAATATCATCCATGAAAAATGCAAAATATCATGACAAAGACAGAGGAAGAGACTAAGATGATGTCAGATGATACTCTGAATATTGTACTAGCGCACCAAGAAATTTCATATACATGCATATATTTAATTGCATGTACACAATATGTAAGATTAAGTATGGTGTCTTTTTTTACTTTTAACCTCTTCCATTTATTATATAATAAACAAACTTCCAACATTAATTCATATAATTAATATTATTGAGCATTTTATATATAGGTATCAGGTTCTTTGTTAGTTCCCTAAATAAGGAATGTCTTTGTCCTAACATAGCTTCCTATCTGTTAGAGACAATGGACAAGCAAAGAAAAATTTTTCAAGTTGCTATGATCATTATGATAATAGAAATTAAAACAGTTTTAAGACAGATACTGATGGGAGTCATAACAATGTATGGTTCAGAAAATATTACTTTCAAGGGGGATACTGAAAAACAAATATAAAGAATCTTAAAGATCTGTAAGTTCCCATGAGTCATCTTAAACTCTTTTTACTTTATCTTTTTTTATTATTGTTAATTTTAATGAAAATTTACAGAGACATTGGATTTCCATTCTTTCATTGTTGCACTTTTCTGCCTGTCCCCCGCCCCCCATACACTTTTCTCTTTGAAAAGTAAAAGAAAAATTCTTTCATTCTTTTACACTCCCTTCCCAGGTCCACTCCACTATGCAGCCAGTATGGTGTCTTTAAAGGGATTTCTCTTCCATCACTAGACGGTAAGTACTAATAGAAGCAGAATATCTGAAGACAGTGAAAAATTCCCTTGGCATTGGCTGTGACATTAGCCTGACACTTCATGATTGTGATATTTCTCTAGGAACAAAACCAAAATAACTTAAGAGTGTATGTTACTGTTGGTATGTTCCATCAAGTTGGAATTGGCTTTCCAGTCGGTTTTACAGAAACTATAATTTGCGTGTGAAGAGATTGCCCATCTTTCTCCCATGGAAAAGCTCGTGGTCAAACTGTGTGGCTTTGGTTTGATAGTACATCTGATTACCTACTGTTTCATAACAAGTTGTACGCAGACTAAATGTTGAGGATAACAACTTTGTTTTAACTTTTTTTTCGAATCTGAATCTTACTGAAGAGAACAGTGTAACAGTAACAGTGTCCTATGTAGAATCAATTAGAGACATTCAAGTAGGCTATAGAATTCACATATAAAATGATTACATTGATAAGTTGATATTGGCTACTAGTTATTGTTATTGATGTTGTTATCAATACAGAATGGACTAATAGGTGACCCTCTGATGGGTTTTCCAGAGGCAGTAAATCACATGAAGGATATTTGCCATTCTTTGGCAGAAGTGCTGGTTCATTTTAACCATGTGCTTTTGAAATTGCAGCATAGCTTCTTACCACTAGGCCACTGGCTCTAGGCCTTCTTTATTTGGAACTCTCTTCAAGAATTCCTTGAAATCCAAGAATTAACATCTTAATGAATTAGAATTAAAGCTGCCAGTGTCTCAAGATTCTAGGGCACCCCTCCCTCTAAAAAACCCCCAACAAAACAAAACAGAAAAACCAAAAACCCAAACCAAACCAAATGACTAAAAAGTATTACTTCTTCCATATTCTATGCTCAAGTAACTGGAAAGCCTAGGTTAAAGGGAAGCAAAAGAAGCCTTCCAACTAGGAAAACTATTCACAAATAACTTAGCGCAATGTGCTTATAATGTGTCACGGATTAAATTGTGCTCTTCCAAAATATATGTAGCTACATGAGGAGAAACCAAGAGAAACCAAGCAGGTATAAGTGACTGAAAGGTCAGCTCTAACTCCTTTGATTCCATATTAGCCCTGACATGATAAAAAGGAAGTTTTCAAAGGTTGTGACCTACAATACCTTTTATGTAATTGGAGATAAAAGGAGAAAATAAAAATAAACAAGCAGAGAGAAGAGACCTCACATCACGAAGAAAGAATCACCAAGAGTGGAGTTCTTTTGGACCAAGGTCTCTGTTCTAGGAAACTCCCTTTTATCAGAAGGTCAAGGAAATGGAGACATCCAAGGAATATGTGGTGGACAGATGTTGACGGAAAGAAGGAGCATGCCTTCTAGAACCAGCATCCTGAATTTGGAATTTTATCCTCCTTAACTAGATAACCAAAGCACTACCTAAAATAGAATCGTTCATAAAATTATTCATGTACATTAAAAGTAGTATAAATTTTATAAAATCTTTTATTTCAAATATGATTTTTATGTGTAAATAAAAGGTTAGGCATACAGGATTAGGTATAGCCAATAACATAGCAGAGATAGATTGTTGTTGTGTACCACAGAGTCAGAACATACGTGTAGCTGACCCTCTCGTGGGTTTTGAGAGGCAGTAAATCGCATGGGAGGAGATAGCCCATCCTTCTACCATGGAGCAGCAGGAATATATACTACTATCGAAATTTATCTACATTTCCAAAAGCCGTCTTTACTAGCACTGAGTGTTCATGGGACATTTGAATAAGATGAAAATGAAGCTCTGTAGAGGCATTTTTCAAAATCATATATTCACTGTGTGTACTTGTTATGATTCATTTCACTGATCTTTTAAAATTTTTCAGAATTGATGAAGTGATACAGTCCTGGTCAGTTAGTGACAACCTCTTAACATATGGGGAAGAATATTAGTTCCTTGAATCTCAAGTCTTTTTATATATTCAGTGTGCCTTACAGAAATTTTACCAAGGGATTTAGGTGTGGGAAATTTATCAAACAAATGTGAACATTAGCCAGGAGTCCATTTGAAAGCAGTTCACTCTAAAACCACTTATAATGTCACGCTTTTAGTGAAATTATACCACCTTGGTTGGATCTAAATATTTGACATTTTTATTAGTTGAATCTATGTAATAAATATCATAAAGTGTAAATATATTTGTGAGCTTATATTAAAACACACTCTATTCTTTCCTAAGAAATTCATCCCAGGAGCTGTTATGTGTTTCTTAAATTGCTTTAATATAACAAGACAAATGTCATTGATTTTTCTTTTTAATGCCATAGCTCACTTCAAAAGTATGCTGGGCACCTATGAAATACAATGCTCAGGAGGGATGACTGGATATTATAAATGTCATTTTCAACATTTTTTGTGCTATATTGTCACTTTTCTCGTATTGTGGATTCAGGTTTATTATTATAAACAACACAAGAAATTCATCGCTTTCTTATTTTGACACTTTGATTCTTAAATAAAACAAGCACATTCTTTACTTTTGTTAACATCTATTTATACTTTAGAAAATCTTCTTGTAACCTCCACACAAAAGTTTTCTTATTTTTTTTAAATTTTTCCTCATTATATCTGATTCTTTTTCTTAATATTTATAATAGTATAATGTACTTAATCTTTATACATAAGCTAATATTCCAGGCTAACTATAACATAAGGTTCACTTCTGTTATAATGGTAAGAATTTTGAGTAAACTCCAAGTGGTTTTTTTGTTTGTTTTTGCTTCCCCCCCAAGTAATTTAACTTGATAAAGTTCAATATCCACTAGTAAGTGGCTCAAGATAAAATGGTTTTAGTAAAGTCAGCTATCATTGAACATAATGACATATAAAACAGCTCTATAGCTCTCTGGCTAGAAGGGACTCCAGTAACTTGCACTAGTACAAGACAAAAACCAGAGCCAGACTGACTTTTGTTCAAATCCTCACTCTATTCTTTAGCTGTTTGATAGGAATTAAGTTAGAGCATCTTTCCCTGGAAATGGAAACTACAAGTACACCAAAGAGTGTAATGGTGAGAAAGTCCTTACAAAAGCAACTGGTATACAATCAACACTCTTGGCACCAGCAGTCAGAAAATTAAAGGCGAATTGCACTGGGAAAATGTGCTATCAGGGATTTTTCCTGAACACTAAAGCAATGATGTCAGTCTAGAGACTACGGTGTGCCTGATCCAGGCCATTGTCTTTGCAATTGCTTGCTGTGCATCAGAGAGTTGGATAATGACTCAGGATGACAGAAGAAGAATTGATGCCTTTGAGTTGTAGTGCTGAAGAAGAGTCTTGAGCATACTATAATTGCCAAGAAAACAAATGGGTTTGTCTTGGAGATAGTGAAACCAAGTTTCTCCTTAGAGGCTAGGATTTTGAAGCTGTTTCACATACTTTGGGTACATAGCTAGAAAATGACCAGTTCTTGGAGACGATCATCATGGATAGATGATTGGAGGGACAGTGCAAGAGAGGAAGACCTCACATGAGATTGATTGACACAGTAACTAGGGCAATGAGAGTAGACTTGTTGGAGTCAGTGAGACTGGCTCAGAACAGTACAGGCTTCAGAGCTGTTGGTCTGAATATGGTCGCTATGAATTGCAGACAACTTGATGGCACACAACAACAGTAACATAGTACATATTACACAATTGTAATTGCTTTTAGTTATCATCTAGCTGGTGTTGAATGTAGAGAGCTTAGATGTTGTATAAAGAGCATTTTATTGTCTTGTGTCATTTTTCTATGTTTGCATGTATAGATATAGTTGTATCATCTCAATTTGTATACTTGCACCTATGTTGTTGTTGTTATGTGCCATCGAGTCGCTTGTGACTCATCGCAACCCTGTGTACAAGAGATCTAAATGCCTTTCTATCCTGTGTCAATCTTGCCCTCTCAAACACTCATTCCCACCACTCCACTCACAGAATTGATCCATCTCATTGAGGGTCTTCCTCTCCTGTGACGTTCTTCCACTCTCCCAAACATGACGTCTCTCTCCAAGGACCAGTCCCTCCTTGAAACATGCCCAAAGTATGTCAGGCGAAGCTTCAGAATCCTTGACTCCAAGGAGCATTCTGGCTTCACCTTCTCCAGGACAAACCTGTTTGTTCTCCTAGCAGTCTATGGTATATTCAACACTCTTCTCCAGCCTATAGTTATACTTATTATATTAGTGTATCACATTATATAATGAAGTATATAAGAGGAACTGAGTATGAAGGAACTGAATAAATTTCTTTCATTCTCCTTATTTTCATAAAGCATATTTTCTTATCCCTTTTACTTCTATAATCTCATAAGTCTTACGCACAACCACTAAGTACACTATTTTTAAGCAACTACATTTTTTCTTTCTTTAATGTCATCTTCATCTTCATATTCTTGTTACATCTTTATTCACATTTATAGTAATAGGAAAGAAAGTTTAAAAGAATAACATTCTATAATATGTTTAGTCGTATTCATAACTGAGAATGTAAAATCAAACAGAAAGAATTATTATTTACTAAGATTTTCCTAAAGGAGTCCTATTAGTACAGTGCTTCGCTGTTATCGGAAAAGTTAACAACAGCCATCTTAGGAAACAAGATGTGATAATATTTTTCCATAAAGATGATAAGTGTAGTAATCCTATGTAGCATTTCTATTCTGTCTCATAGAGTTGCTACGTGTATTGTAATGAAATGGGCAAAGACCTAGTGTTTGAAAAACCAAAAGGGAAGAAACAACTTAACCTTCTCTGTACTAAAAAGAAATGATCAAGTTAAAACATTTTCAAAGGGAGTACATGATCAAAATCCAATGAAGTAAATAAAATTGTTAAAAAGATAAGAGATGCAAGCAGAAGAATGAATTTTTAGGAAAATATTTGTCTCATTCTGCTTAGAGATATTGAACTTGTGCATGTTGTGGTCAGATAGACTATGCAGTAGAAACACCGATATAAGACTCTGGGGATGATTAAGACACTAGAGAGAGAGTTAGACTTGAGATTAAAATGAAATTAATGAAACATTGAGACGAGATGACTCAACTGGACAGTTTATTTTGGTGCAAGCAATCATGGGTGTCCTCACATACACAACACACACACACACACACACACACACACACACACACACACACACTTTGATGTAGTGAAGAGAAATAGACATTTTAGTACTTTCTACCTCTTTGATTTCCATGTTTCTTCAAGATGGAATGGGATTTCTGAAAGTGCTTAATTAAGTAGAATGAGTTAGGAACGTAGGCATGAATTCAGATCGAAGGCAATTTAATTGGCAGTTGTATGTGCAGTTGCACTAATGATCAAAATCAGTCAAACTACAAGGACATTTTTCAGATTTAAAGAAAGACAAAATTGTTGCCTAGTAGGTAGTATATCACAAAAAAGACTTCCAAATTACCAAGTGCTGGTTTCACTGGCTGCCTGCTGTCAGTCTTTCTTACCTCAATCAATTGGAAATTTCCAGAAGGCATCCTAACTGACTGCTATGTTGTTAATTGCAGAAAAACTTACTGAATTTCTTTTTTTTTAAAAAAGACATTAGTTCTTCCTTCCCATATGTTCTGTAGGAGAAAGGCAATCTCCTCTCATGTGAGTTACTCCCTCTGAAAACCTGCTGGATGGTCAGCTTTAAGTCAGTTCTGCTTGGTAGTACATAACAACAATGGCAACAACAACTCCCTGCATTAAAGATAAAACCATGATGTATATCAGGATTTCTGACAGAAGTAAAAGAACAAGTGGGACCTTAAAATATGGTTAAAATAAGAGAGAAACAGAAATAAAGCTAGCAAAAAAGGGAAGAATTAAACATAACACATCTTGCCTCAATAAAAAATGATATAGTCCTGGTTAAGTCTTCAGCTACTAACTGAAAGATTGGTGATTTGAACCTACCGGCTGCAACAAAAGAGAATATATGGCAGCCTATCTGTAAAATCCATTTTCTTTGGAAATTTCACAGTATAGTTATACACTGTCCTGTGGGGTCATTCTGAGAAATTACTTGGTTGCAGTAGGTTTAGTTTTGGGGGGTACAGCAGTTAAGAACTAACCTGCTAACTGAATGGGTGGTTTGAAGCCATTAGTCAGCAGAGAAAGATAAGGTGGTCAGATTCTATGATAAAGAGGTCTAGGAAGCTCTGTGGGGCAGTTCCCCTCAGTCCCACAAGGGGACTCTCAGTTGAAATCATCTTAATGGCAATATTCTTAATATGTTTAATTAAATAAATTTAAATGCATATGCACTATTACATGTAGCTGTTGGGTTTGGGAAAACACATTTATGTGCTTGAGTACCTTCCCCCCCATATATATTGATTGGATGATATGCATTCTAATAAACTTCAAAGATGATGAAGATGGCACAGAACAGGTGACACTAGAGATCTACTGTTTATAGAATCACTATGCAATGGGTTGTAGTCAACTCTGGGACACCTAACAACAAAGACTAATGAAGATTAGTCAGTGGCTAGTGTTTGATAATATAGATAACATTGCTGATGTTTGCTTGTATATTTAAGTTCATTAGTTCTTTATCAGAAGTCTTGCATTGTATTTCAGTTCTTTATTGAGCTGAGAATGACAATCACGATAAATTTATCTTACAGTGTGGTAGCTTGTGAAGAAAACAGATTTCACTAGGAACTGTAACAAACCTTTAAGCTCAGGCTCAAATCGAACACTTAGAAAATGTGTAACTGTCACTTCTTCATATCTTACCCTGTCACTTTTGTTGATAAATAAGACAATGGAAGGAACAAAATTAGAGAACAGAAATATACTATGATCCTTAATATTTTTAGCTTTACATTAAATTTGTTATTTTGTATTTTATAAAAGACATTTTAAAATTTTTAAAATTATTCCCTTTTAAAGAGGATTAATGTTAGTGAGAAACAACCAAATGAGAATGTTGACATGGATAGATTAATTTGTAGATTTTAAGAAACAACAGATTATAGAAAACCAATATGAATGATAGCTTCTTCTCTGAAAATAGGTAATTATACCTTTATACAGAGATCACAATCTAAATGCAGTGCCATAATTAACTTGATGGAAAATCATTGGAAGGGCTAATTTGTTTCATTACTTAAAGATACATTATACTCTGTGAAGTAACTCAGTCACATAAAGACAAATACTGCATAAGACCACTATTGTGAAAATAGAATAATTGAGCAACATATTTATAAATGTATATAAAGGGAGAGGGTAAGGAATAAGGGAGTACAGAAAAAAGGGGAGTAAACCATTAGAATAGGAGAGATCAGGGGTGAATGAATGGAGAGGTGAAGGAGTAGGAAAGATATGTTAGGAACTTGAAGATGTGGAATGATAATAGGCCTAGATCAATAGTGATTAGTCATATAAAACCCAATGCATATGAATTATTGTACAAAACACAAGGTACATGAATGACACACAATTTATATGAATGATTGTGTGCACACCAACAAAAAAGTTGTTAAAAATGGCACATTTATTTAGTACATGATCCTAGTAAGCATTATTAGGCAAATATAATATACTTAATCTTATGATAAAAGAGAAATTCTTTTATCCAGGACTTAAGCTGATAGGAATTAATTTCTCAAATACCTCACTTGCCCAAAGAACACACACACAAACAGGAATCTGGTCAAGTAGTAAATAGCTTTTATGATTGGATACTGGCAAGGAAAAGTGGGGAAAACCTCAATAATGATCTTATTATTGCTTAGATTGAGTACCTTCTCTGAAACCACTATGGCATCAGACATGGTAACATTTCTGAATACTGTTGATAGATGAGATTGAGTCATTATGACACATGCAATCTTAAATGAAATATATTGAAACTTGCCTGGTCGTACACCACCCTCAAATACTTATTGCACTGGAGCCCATTGTTACAGTCATGATACAAATACATCTTGTTGAGGGTCTTCCTCCCTTTTGTTGACCATCTAAATTTCTGAGCATATTTTTTCCCGCGATCTGTCCCCTCCAAACAGAATGCTCAAAAGGTGTAAGATGAAATTTTACTCACCTTACCTCCATGGAGAAACCAGTTTGCTCTTCCTCCAACACATACTTGTACATTGAACAGTCCATGGGATATTCAGTATTCTACTCCCACATCACAATTAAGAAATACCGATTCTTCTTTAATCTTCATTATTCATTGTCCAACTTTCTGATGCATAAGAAGCAACTGAAAATTCCATGGCTTAAATCAGGTACACCTTAGTCTTTAAACTAGTATTCTTACTCTTTAGCACTTTGAAGAGGTCTTTCATAGATAATTTTCTCAATA
The DNA here is from genome assembly GCF_000299155.1 of Elephantulus edwardii. Lineage (NCBI taxonomy): Eukaryota > Metazoa > Chordata > Mammalia > Macroscelidea > Macroscelididae > Elephantulus > Elephantulus edwardii. The sequence goes on from NW_006399753.1 coordinate 42,690,473, forward strand.
TAATATGTCTTTTGATTACTTAACTGTTGCTACTATGGTTGTTGATTGTGAATTCACATAAAATAAAATCTTGACAACTTGAATCTTTTCTCCACCTATCATGATGTTTGTTGGGTCAGTGGTGAGGTTTTTTTGCTGTTGTAATAGTTTAATCCATATTGAAGCCTGTAGTCTCTTATTTTCTTCAGTAAGTGCTTCAATTCTTCTTCACTTTCTACATGCGAAGTTGTGAAGTCTACATAACCTGGCTTCCTGAAATCTTTTCCATTCCTGATGCTACATTCTCCATAATTCATCCTCTCAAATAACTTGCTCCACATTACAGAATAGAAAAAGGATAAAATCCCAATGCACACCTTTCTTGATTTTAAATAATGTAATGTTTCCTTATTCTGTTTGCACTACTCGTGTTGGATACATTCTCTATGACAGATAATGACAGTAACAATCATATTATTTCTGATGGCCAAGTGGTAAAGGAGCTAGCTACACTGCCAACTCAAATGTGATTCAAATCTACAAGCTGCTTCATAGAAGAAAGATGGGAAATCTCCTACTGTACAATTTACTGCCTCTGAAAACCCACTGGAGGGTACATGATAATATCAACTACATATTAGACATTAAATTTCTATTGTAGTTGAACATCTAAGACTTCTAAAAATTAAGTCATTCCCTTCCCAAGATCAAATAGCTTTCATGAACAACGGACACAATTGGTACTTGCTCTTGTAATTTATAGCATGAACTTTCAAAGGATCTTGCAGACTCAGAGGAGTTCAGCTTTGCTCCTTAGGCTCTTCACATTTTTACATAGACAGCTTTTTTTCTTGAGTTAAGCATTTGATTAGTCCATTGAACTCAGAAAAAAGGCATGGAAAAGGTCGCACACAACTTTGAAAACCAATGAGTACAGTCTGCTTTGTAATATAAGAGGTCGTCATAGGTCAGAATGGACTCAATGGCAACTGATTTGGTTTTGGTTTAGGAGCTCTAAAATCCTTATCAGTCTATTCTAAGACTAGGCACTGCTCTGATAAACAATTTACTTTGAGCTCTTCTAAGAATTTCATATTATTAGGACATTACTTTTTCTTCCTTTCCAATATTCGTCCATTCAATTGGAAAGGAGGCCAAATTAGACTTTTGCTTTACTTAACAGTTGCAAAATAGTAAGTAGGAATTGTTGCTAAGGTCTTGCCAAGGTCACAGCCAAATGTGTGAAATAGGCAGGAGGGCCGAGTTGGAATTAGCATAAAAATATGCCTTAAATTTGCATTTAAATGCATTTTCATTTGCATAAATGTCTATTATTATGCCTTGAGAGTATAACTTTTATAATTGTTATTCTTTAAAGCTGTCATTTATTTTTCTTGCTCTCCCTTCTCCTTCTTTTGAGTTCTTTCCCATATGTCTGAATTCTTAGGGATGCTTCATTCAGTAACCTAATGACAATGCAATGGTAGTGCTGATTCTTTTAGAGTTTATAACATCTTTTAACCTTTCTTCCCTCACTAGAAAATCAATTATAATTTCCTTTCCTCTACTATCTCCTGGTAGACTCGTCAGTGAAGCTAAACACAAAGCAGAGAGAAATATAGTCACTAAATAACGATTCATGCAACCATCCATACTCCTTCCTAGGTCTGAATGTTACTATCTTTTATTTTTAGTTATCTATGGAATAAAGAATTCTTTGGTTTATTTTCTACTATGTGGAGAAAGAAATGCCACAAGGTAAGAGTAATATCTAGTAACTATGGAGTTTCAAGCAAGTAGCTACTCTATACCATTATAAACAGTTTTCTTTTTCAGGAGAGTCCAAAATCAGAGATACCTAGTTTCTGGGTAAATCAGGAAAGCTTAGGCACAGCCTAAGCCCCATTTCTAGTTTTGACATAAGTCTGGAATGACTATCAGATTTTAAAAAGTGGCTTTCCTAAGGACGGTCCCTAATATATGTTGCCAATATATTTAAATCTCATATAACAATTTTTAATATATAAAAAGAACTGGGTAAAAAAATACAAAGAGAACTCACTTGGTCTTTTCAAGTTTAAAGAACTGAAAAACAGATTCAAGCTTCAAGTTGCAATAGTAAGAGATGCTATGAGCAAAATATTGAATGATCCAGGATGCATCAAAAGATGATGAAAAGAATACACAGTCATGGCCAATAAGAAATGGTTAACACTGAGAAAGTTTGGGCAGTACCATATGAACAAGAGCAAATGGTGATAAAAGAAGATCAAGCTAGGTTGAAGACATTGGCAAAAATTAAGGTCCTACGAATTGATGGGACACAAATTGACATGTTTCAACTAATAGACGCTGCCGTGGACTTGCTCACCAGTGTATCCCTAGAAATTTGGAGACTAGCTGCCTGGCCAGCTGACAGAAAGAAATCAATATATGTTTAAGTTCCCAAGAAAGGTAGTCTGAAAGATCTTGGAAATTACTGAACAGTATCTTTAATATCATGTGAAAGCAAACTATTGATGAAAATCATCCAAAAATGGATATAATAGTACAATGGCAGGTAACTGCCAGAAATTAAAGTGGAATTTAGAAGAGGCCATGTGCTAATGTCAAATGGATCCTGGCTGAAAGCAGAGAATATTAGAAGAATGTATAGTTGTATTTTATTGAATATGCAAAGGCATTTGACTATGTGGATCATAACAAATTATGACTAATATTGAGATGAATGGAATCCCAGAAAATTTAATTTTTCTTATGTGAAACCTATACCTAAACAAAATGGCTATTGAGTGAACAAAGAAAAAGAACATCACATTGTATAAAATGAAGAAAGGTGTACATCAGGATTATGTTCTCTCTATATATACCTATTGACTCTATATGCTGAGCAAATTACTCAAGCAGCTGGAATCTATGAAGCAGAATGTGACATCAAGATTGGATGGAGACTCATTATGTAAATGATACAATCTTGCTCAAAGTGAGGAGAACTTGAAGCTCTTGCTGCAGAAGATCAGAAACTACAAACTTCAATATATATTGCATCTCAATGTCAATAGGAAATATGATGATAGATTGAGAAAAGATTCAAAATGTCAATAACTTCATCTTACTTGGATTCACAATTGACATTCTTGGTACACGTAGTCAGGAGATCAGGAGATCTTGCAATGGGAAAGACTGTAGTCAAGGACTGTTCCAAGTTATCAAGAAGCAAAGATATAAGTTTGAAGACTAAGATACATCTGATTCTTGCTATGGTCTTTCTAATCACTTGCTATGTATCTGAAAGCTAGACAATGAATAAAGATGACAGAAGAAGTTGATGCCTTTCAGCTGTGGTTTTGGTGAAGAATACTGAATACCACACAGACGACCAAAAGAACAAATAGATATGTCATTTAAAAACAGTACAGCCAAAATGTTCTTCAGAGGAAAGATGGTGAAGCTTTGGAAGCTTTGGGCTTATTGTTAGGAGGAGCTATTTCTTGGAGAGGATGATAAGGATGGCACAGGATAAAACAGGGTTCAGGTTTCTTCATGGGATCTCTATATGTCGACAGCAATTATCAGCAATGTCATTGTTGTTTTTGTTATGTGCTGTCAGGTCACTTGCGACTCATAAAGACCCTATGTACAACAGCCCTAAAACCTATTCTATCCCTTGCCAATCTTATTGTCTCCAATATGCCCATCCCCATTACCCCAGTGACGGAATCAATCTGTCTCATAAATGGTCTTCCTCTTTTGTGCAGTCCCTCCACCCTCTCAAGCATGAGGGCCCTCTCCAAGGACTGGTGCCTCCTTGCAACATGTCCATAATATGTCAGATGAGGCTTCAGAATCCTTGCCTCCAAGGAGAAGCCTGGCTTCACCCTCACCAGGAAAAACTTGTTTGTTCTCCTAGCAGTCCATGGTATATTCAATACTCTTTTCCAGCACTAAAGCTCAAGGGAATCTATTCTCTTTCTATCATCCCTAGTCATAGTTCAGCTCTCTGATGTATAGCAAGTAATAGCAATGATTATGGCTTGTATCAGGCACACCTTAGTCTCCAGACTGACATCGTTGCTCTTCAGTATCTTGGAGAGATCTCTGACAGTAGACTTTCCCAATGTAATTCGTCTTTTAATTTCCTGGCTGCTGGTACCAAAAGTGTTGATTGTAAAGTCAAGCAAACTGAAGCTGTCAACAATCTCAGTCTCTTTACTGTCTATCATGATGCTGTTATTTGGCCCAGTGGTGAGAATCATTGTTTTCTTGATGTTAAGCTTCAATCCATATTGAAGGCTGCAGTCCTTGACCTTTGGCAGCAAGTGTTGCAGGTCCTCCTCAGTTTCAGCAAGCAGGGTTGTGTCATCTGCATAAATCAGATTGTTGATGAGTCTACCTCTGATCCTGATACTTCTCCTCATAGAGCCCAGCCTCCTGGATAATCTATTCTGCAAATAAATTGGAGCTAGGACACATCTTTGACACACACCCTTCACAATTTTGAAACATGCAGTGTTTCCTTACTCTCTTCTGACAATTGCCTCCTGGTCCAAGTATAAGTTTAGCATAAGCACAATCAATATTTCTGAGATTCCCATTCTTCCCAAAGTCAGCCACAGTTTGTTGTGATTCGTACAGTCATACATCTTTGCATAATCAATGAAACACAGGTAGGCATTTCTCTGGTACTCTCTGCTTTCAGCCAAGATCCATCTGACATTAGCAATAATATCCCTAGTACCACGGCCTCTTTAAATCCAGCCTGCACTTCAAGCAATTCTCTGTTGGTGTGCTGTTCCAGTCGTTTTTGGATGATCTTCAGCAGAATCTTGCTCACATGTGATATCAATGATATTGTTCGATAATTTCCACACTCTATTGGATCACCTTTTTTTTTGGAATGAAACAAATATAGATCTCTTCCAGGCAGTTGGCCAGGTGGTTGTCCTCCAGATTTTTTGGCACAACTTGGTGAGCACATCCAGAACAGCATCTGTTCATTGAAATATGTCAATCTGTATGCCATCAATTCCTTGGGCCTTTTTTTATGCCAATTCTTTTTTTCCATTTCAATTTTTCCTTAATTGATTTTAATGATTCTTATAGAATTTATTCTAATTTTATTCTTCCTTTATCCATTCATTTTTTTCTTTTCTAGCTTTCCCTTAAATCACTTTCTGGAGTTTTCTGGTACATGGTAATAGAAATACAATCCACCATTACAATATTTGCATTTACTTACACTTATTTAGTCTATGAGCTGAACAACTGATTTGAGAAGCTTGACTCTATGAAGAAGAATATAACATTAGGTTTGGACATCAATAACCTATGTTATACAGATGATACAATGGATTGCATCTCAACATCAAGAAAACCACAATTCTCATCATTAGCTTGATGATCAATAGGCAAATCATTATAGGTGCAGGAGAATTGAAAATGTTAAAGACTTGATCTTACTTGGATCCACAGTCAATACAATTCATAGCAGAAGTTAGAAGATCAGTAGACATATTATTGTACTGCAAAGTCTGTAGTCAGAAACTACTCTAAATTAATGAAGAGCAATGGTTTCAGTTTGAGGACTAAGGTACATCTGACTTAGGTCATGGTCTTCTCAATCACTTGCTATGCAGCTGAGAGCTGGACAATGGATAAGAATGACAGAAAAAAAATTGATGTGTTTATGCCCTGAAGAGTACTGAATATCCTATGGACTGTCAAAAAAAACAAATGGATATGTTTTAGAGAAGTTACAGCCAGAATGTTTCCTTGGAGACAAAGATAGCAAAGCTTTGTCTCGTATACCTTGCCTATGTTGCTAGGAGAGTCTATTCCTTAGAGAGAGGCATCATACTTAAAAAAGTGGGGGCCACCAAAAGAGGGGAAACCTTTCAACCATATAGATTGACATAGTAACTTCAGCAATGGCCTCAAGTGGGTCAGAGATGTAGAAGATGACACAGGATAGGACAGGTTTCAGATATGTTGTTTATTTGGTTTTTACAAGTCACCCTTGAGTTACTAATAGCAACAACTTACACCTTTAAGAAAAATGATCATACTATATGGGTTGTTAACAACACTATTTCACCATATTCTATGAACCACTGTTAATTCTTTATGTGGTTTTATGGTTTGTTTTAATTTTTAACATACTGGACTTCCAGGATATATGATTTTCATATTCATCTTATATCTTTGTTAACTTCATAGTTTCTTCCTCATAAATAGAGATTTATGGTCAACCTGATTCTTGCAAAGCCATACAGTGATTTGTTATTCTTTATATATGAACTATTTTAATATCTAGTTTACTTTCTAAATTTATCATAAAAATTCATATTCATAGAGCATAAAGTTGACAAGGTACATCTTCTACTTGGTTATCTGGCCATGGAGAGGGCCTATCTCTAACTCTGACTACATTTTTTATAAGTGTATTCAATTTTGTAAATAATTCCAGGAACTGATAGAATAATAATTGACATATTTCAACCAACATGTAGGCCTGGATATGTTCACTAGTCTATGCCAAGAAATTTAGAAGACAGTTACCTGTCTAACTGACTAGAAAAGATCTCTATGTGTTTCTCTTCCAAATGAAGAGACCCGATATAAAGTGTAAATTATTAAACAACAGTAATATCATATACAACTGAAAATTATTTAAAAATGACTGGGCCATTGACAAGAAACATCCAGAAATTCAAATTAGATTCATAAGAGGCTGTGGCACCTGGGCTGTCATGGCTGATGTCAGATGGATCTTTTGTTAAAAATAGAGAGCAATAGAAAGATTTTTGCTTATACTTTATTGACCATGCAAAGGCATTTGACTATAGGTATTAAAACACATTTCCACTAACACTGAGAAGAAAGAGAATCCTAGAACACTTACTTATACTCATGCAAAGCCTGAGGGATTATATTTTAACCCCTTTCTACTATATTTTGGAGGAACATTCTTCTAAGTCATATAGCACTTTGGTCAATTTGCTGTGATGAGGCAATCTGGGTTTGCTGTGACACTGAATCCTCTGTCATTTGGGTCTCAAAAGCCCTGATGGAACATCTGTGCTATAGGTGTACAAACACCATAATGGCTACCCATCTTGGGCAGAGTTTGGTAGAGCTCCCAGATTTATTCAAGTTTGGAAGCAGGAGTGGCATCCACTTCCTAAACCACATGCCTCTGGAACTCTATGAACTTGGAGAAACGACGAGTTATAGAAAGACTTCAGGCCTTTTGTTCATAGGGTCACTAAGTTATGCTCGATGGCAATAAACAACAACAACATGCAAAGCCTACATGTAGACCCAGAAGCAGTTGTCTGAAAAGAACAAGATATACTACTTAGTTTAAACTCAGGAAAGGTGTTATGGTTGTACGATTTCTTCATACCTTTTCAATTTGTAGGCTGAGCAAATTGTTCAGCTACTTGGCTATGTGAGGAATGATGCATCAGGATTGTAAGAAGAATCAACAGTCTGTGTTATGCATATGACATAACGAGGACTTGGAGTACTTGTAGAAAATCAAAGACTGCAGCCTTCACATGGATTATATGTAGACATCAAGAAAACCAAAATATCATCACCACTTGGCCAATAGGCAGTATTATGATAGATGGAGAAAAGATTGAAATTATTATTATTATTTTTTTTTTACTTGAACCCACAATCAACAACCAGGAATATCATGTTCTGGTAGCAGCAGTCAAGAAGTCAAAAGAAATGTTGCATTGTGAAACCTTCCAAAGACCTCTCCAAAGAATAAAAATGTCAGTTTAGAAACTAAGATGTGCCTGATTCAAGCCATGGTATTTTCAGTTGCTTCCTATGCATTTGTAACAGTACATGTGAGCATATTGCAAGTGCCTAAGGTGGCACGGGGTGGTGCTAGGTTCAGCTCCATTCATAGCATCTCTAGGAATCATACTCAACTCAAACACAGCTAACAACAGTAACTACTTGTCTCTCAGAAAATAAATCGGTTTGGATTGTGATCTTACAAAGGAATGTCGTAGTTGGTATGTTTGTTGATCTTAAACTTCATCTTGTCATCATCATCCCACTGTCGTAGTGTCAGAAACAATCCATAGCTGTCCCTCTGATGGCCTAGTGGTGAGAACCTGCACTGCAATCCTGAAGAGATGTAGTTCAAACCCACCAGGTTCTCCGTGAAAGAAAGACGGGCAAAATCCTACTGTGCGATTAACTCCCTCTGAAACCCACTAGAGGGTTAGCTATGGGTGGGTTCCAACTCTTCAGTACACAACAATAACAACATAATCACATGGGAGGACATTGCTCATTTTTCTCTGGAGGAGTTGTTGGTGGATTTGGACAGCTAGGGACTGGATTGGCAGTACAACTCTTTAAGGACTTTATAATCAGATCTCCATGTTGTTGTATACTGTTATGTCAGGACCGACTTAGCTAGCTGACCCTCAAAGGGGTTTTCAGAGGCAGTTAATTACGAAGGAGGATGGGGCTCATCTTTATCTCAGTGAGCAGGTCATGGATTGGAACTGCATGCCTTTGACAGTGCAATTCCTTACCACCGGCATTCAGAGCTCACTTGGGTAGCTCAAAATAGGGAGGAAAAAAAACTAAAAGAAAAGAAAAAAAAAAGGTTTGCACTTCAGTTGCTGACATAATTCAGAGATACTTTGTTTATATTTTTCAGTGCTGTTCATTTCTTTTGATGACATGAAATACAAACTTAAAGGGGGTTATCGGAGGCTAAATGCTGTCACTCAGTGTCAGTGTTGATATTTTGGGCATTGTTCCAGCAGATCATAATCTGAGAGATAATGACTCTAGTTCTGTTTTTCCCAGCTGTTCTGACTAGTGGGAACAGCTGCCATTGTTACACTTGTAAACTCTATGCTTGGCAGAACTTGTGATAGAGTCTGAAATGAATTTTTGTTTGTGAGTTTCTTTTCCTGCATCACAAAAGTATGTTCAGATTTAAAACAGAATATAGTATTGTTTGGTTAACACTAACAACACTTAGGAGAAATGAGAGGAACCCGACTGCACTTGTATATCTCTTTGGCTATTCTGTGTGTCTTGGTTGACTGAATCATTTGTGGAATACTTAATTGACTAATCTTTTCTTACATGGGGTGGGGGTGGAGGTGGAAGGAAAGAAAACCTCAAGGACAAATGTAAGTTATTGGAAGCCACAGACTGTCACGCTGTGAGATGCAAGATAAACTAGATTGGCAATGTCTGGAACTTTTTATGAAGGATGATTCCTCATCAGACATTCACTTTCTCTCACCTGAGTACCTCTGCACCCAATTCCAAACTTAACTTGGAAATTCACTGGAGTTGATGAGAAAAGCACGTACAAAATAGTGATGGGACTGAACCGCTAACTTTGGCTTCATTAGCATCCTCTCTACCAGCTTGTTCTGGGAGAAATGAATATTCAACAAAATACTATGTCTCCATATTACCAGAAAGAAAAGAAAATGGGTTTGAAGCAAAGTGTCTTTTTTAACCTGGGTAATACAGTTTCCAAAAAAAGCTTCACATTTCCTCCATCTCACCAGATGTCAGATATGTAACTTCTGGAATATCATGTCATGGTCTGTAGTTACAATACTACAGTGCTTTCTTTAATTATTACTATTTTTTTAAACTATGAGTTTTATCAGAGACTGGTACAGTGCTTAATATCTCTCATGCACTTGCTGCGAAGGGTCAAGGACTGCAGCCTTCAGTATGGACTGAGGCTCAATGTCAAGAACACAAAGATTCTCACCACTGGACCAATTGGCAGCGTCAGGATGGATGACGAAGAGATTGAGAGTGTTCACAGCTTCAGTTTGCTCGGCTCCACAGTCAACACTCTTGGCACCAGCAGTCAGGAAATCAAAAAGCGTATCGCGATGGGAAAGTCTGCTGTTAGGGACCTCTCTAAAGTCCTCGGAGCAACAGTGTCTCTCTGGAGACTAAGGCGCGCCTGATACAGGCCATGGTATTTGCAATCGCTTGTTATGCATCAGAGAGTTGGACAATGACTAGGGAGGACAGAAGGAGAGTGGATGCTTTTGAGCTATGGTGCTGGAGAAGGGTACTGAATGTACCCTGGACTGCCAGGAAAACAAACAAATTTATCTTGGAGAGGATTAAACCAAGCTACTCCTTGGAGGCAAGGATTCTGGGGCTTCGTCTGACATACTTTGGACATGTTGCCAGGAGGGACGGGTCCTTGGAGAGGGACATCATGCTTGGGAGGATTGAGGGACAACGCAGGAGGGGAAGACCCTCTATGAGATGGATTGATTGGGTGACTGGGGTAATCGGGATGGGTGTGTCAGAGGCGGTGCGTTTGGCGCAGGACAGAGCAGGGTTTAGGGCTGTTGTGCATAGGGTCGCTATGAGTCGGAAACGACTCGACGGCACATAACAACAACAACAACATGTTTGAAGACATACAATGACTAGGGAGGAAAGAAGGAGAATTAATGTCTTTGAACTGTGGTGCTGGAGAAGAGTATTGAGGGTACCATGGACTTCTAGGAAAACAAATCGATTCATCCTGGGAAGGGTTAAACTGGGTGGCTCGTTGGAGACAGATTTTGAGACTTCGTCTAACATAATTTGGACATGTTGTAAGGAGGGATAGATCCTTGGAGAAGGACATCATGCTTGTTAAGGTGGAGGGACAGCGCAGGAGAGGACGGCCCTCTATGAGGTGGATTGATTCAGTGACTGGGGTAATCGGAATGGGTGTATTGGAGAAAGTGCAATTGGCACAGGACAGAGCAGAGTTCAGGGTTGTTGTACGTAGGGTTGCTATGAGTCACACGTGACTCGACGGAACATAACAACAACAACATGTTTGAAGGATGAACTTATCTTTATCAAGACTAATTCTATAGACTAAAGTTTTGAGGAGAAACTTTGATAAAATTAAAAAAAAAAATCTTAAACCTAGTAAATGTGAACACCACTCAGATATTTTTCTGGACTGCCTTCTCTTTTAACTTCCTCTAGACTTTTTTGCTTCAAAATACTCTCTTATTTCAGTTTTAGAACTTTCAATTCACAGAAAACCTTTGTTTAATCAAATTGTAAATATCTACTATCAGCTGCATTCTTTCTTAAGGTGGCTTTTCCTTTTGACTTAATTGTTTCTATCTGTGTACCTTTCTCTTCTCACTCACTCAAGTTTTAAATCTAAACCATGACTACTCCTTTCACTAGACTTTATATTCCTTAATAACAGGAACTTCTATCCTTTCCTGCATCTCCTAGTTCAAACTTGCCAGACTGCAGTTACTTAATAAACATCTTTGTAATTGTTGTTGTTGTTGATTGCCATCGAGTTGAGCATACTCATAGTGACCCTATGAACAAAAGGCCTGAAGCCTTTGTATAGCTATCAACATTTATCAAAGTTCATAGAGTTTCCAGATGCATGCTGTTTAGGAAGTGGATGCCATACTTTACCTGTTATAATACTATTTTTATGGTGAAATAAATAAATAAATGTGAAATCAAATAGAATCTTACATGAAGATTTGGAATTAAAAATGTCTCTTTTTTAGTAAATTTTTTATTTTAGTTGTTATTTTAATGAAAGTTTACAGAAAAGTTAGATTTTCATTCATTCGTTGTTACACATTTTTACCCTGTCCTATTCCACTCCCCTAGTTTACTTTTTTGTTTTGTGGGGGTTTTTTTGTGTTTTTTTTTTTAATATTCATTCATTATTACACAATTACCCCCATCCCCTAGTCCTCTTTGCACTGTACCTCTTACTTATTCTGGCTGTTGTTGTACATAAGATGCCTAATCATATATTCCTTTTAAACAGTTCCTTCCTTCACCTGTTTCATTGCAATGTTTGTTATCTATCCATTCTTATCCTAGTCTTCTCCCAAACTATCATGTCAGATCTACTTTATAACAGTGGCACTATACAATATTTGTCCTTTTGTAACTGAGATATTTCACACAGCATAATGTCCTGTAGGGTCACCATGTTTTGTAATGTTTTACGAGGTCATTGTTTTTCAGTGCTGAGTAGTATTCCATTGTATGAGTATATCTATCTGTTCATTTGTTGATGGGTACTTGGGTTGTTTCCATCTCTTTCTATTGTAAATAATCCAACAATATACATAGCTCTTCATATATCTGTTTAAATGGTGGTTATGGTTTCTTTAAGGTATATTCCCTATAATGGCATTGATGGGTCAAATGGTATTTATATTTCCAACTCTTTGAGAAAGCATCAAACTACTTTCCATAGTGGTTGCACCATTTTATACTCCGACCAGCAGTGAATAAATGTCCCAATCCCTCTACAAACTCACTAGTATTGATTGTTTGCTGCTCTGTTGAACTTCGCTACAGTTGCTGAGATGAGATGATATCCCACAGTTGTTTTTATTTGCATCTTTATGATATCTAGGGATGTTGAACATTTCTTCCTGTGTTTATTTTCCATCTGAATGTCTTTTTTTAACCAAGTGTCTAATCACATCCTGTGCCCATTTTGCAATTGGTTTGTTTACCTTTTTCTTGTTGAGGGGCTTGTTGAGTCCCTTATCAGATATGTCATTACCAAATATTTTTTCCTAGTTTGTGGCTTTCCTTTTTATACTGTTGGGAAAGTTTTTTGATGTGTGTAGGGATTTGATTCTTAGAAGGTCTCATTCATCTATTTTGTTCTTTCCTGGTTGTAGGTTTTTCATTATGCTTGGAAGACTGAAAAGCTTGGAAGAATTCTAGAAAGTTTCACTTTCATTCAGGTTCTGCATCTGTAGAGGTTCCCCCATGGGCCACCATAGTTATTATAAGTACATCCTTCTGTTGTTTGTTATATTTTTAAATATAAAAAAATCTACACATATATATCCCCATTTTATTTCTTGCACATGAATATAGTGTGTGTAGTACACCAAACACAATAATTCATATCTTACTTTTCTCCTTAAGAATACTGGAAATGTTTCCATGTTTGTGTACAGTTATCTTGTCATCTGTTTAAAGTCACATCCCATTTAATTGTAATAAGTATAAGTTGCAATGTTTTATTAGTTACTAGGTTGTTTCATATTGATAGACATTTGGATTATTTCTAACTGTATGCACATATAAAAGAAACTTCAGTGATAATGTTGCAGGATTTTATATTTGTTGCTGATTAACTTTCAGAATGAAATCACTGAGTTCAATTTTCTCGTGATGGTATTGCCTAGGTACTCGCTGAATATATAGTGTTGTTGTTGTTAAGTGCCGTCGAGTGGCAGGCGACTCATAGCGACCCTGTGAAGTAGAGTCCTCAACGCGTGGGTGTCTCTCATCCTCTCTTCAGGGTCATAGGGTTTCCAAAGGCAAGCTATTACGCAAGTGGATGCCACTCCTCCTTCCAGGATATATAGTACTACTGATTTTTTCTCAAGAATACTTGAGTGTGCCTGTTTCCTTGGGACTTCATCAAAAGAATATGTTAACAATACAGGATTCTTTTCCCCCTTTATCTTGGATTGCAGATGTTAGCTGCCATCCATTCAACTACAACTCTTTGCAACCCTGTGAACAACAGACCTGAACATTTCTCTGTCCTGTGTCACCATGATGATCTCTGCCAAACCCAAGGCCACGGTGGCAGTAACTGCTTCAACAATTCCTTGAAAGTCTTTCTCTCTTTTGCTGACCCTCCACCTTTACCAGCACCATGTTTTTTCTAAGGACTTGTTGTGGTGGTAGTATACCTACCACCAAATCAGAACATGCTCATAGCTGACCCTCTGGTTAGGTTTCAGAGACAAGTTAATCAAATGGGAGGAGACTGCCCATCCTCCTGCGGATGACCTCCAATCACGGGCCTTCGGGGTTGCAGCGCAGCTTCTTGCCACTAGGCTATCAGACTCCCTAATAGGCCATCCGAGTACCCTGGTTTAAGAACTCTACCTCCTGAAAATATGTTCGTAGTATCTTGCCAGGAGGAGCTGTATTTTAGCTCTGGAGGAATATGATTTTAATTAACATCTCTGTCATTGTAGGTGAAGCTGAACTTAAGGTGAAGCACACACTTTGTGTTTTCTTTCCATGTGTTGTCTGTTCATATCTGTTCTATTGGCCATAAGGTTTGTTATTTATGCATTGTTCTCCCTGGGAATTTAGCTCTTAAGTTTCACGATTATCTCTATTCTTTGCCAGTTTCTTGCTATTACTTTGACACTCTTTTAGGTGTTCTTTTTATATGAGCTCACTTTTCAATGTAGTCAAACTTACCGTTTCTTTTTATAACACCTAGGTTTTGAGTCATAATTGAAAAAGTTACTCTTAAATCTTATAAAAAGATTTGGCTATGTGTTTTTGCTTCTAGTTTCATTGTTCAATTATTACATACATAAAATACTTGGTATAAATTGCCAGGTCTATTGAATGTTTCTAGATATTTTTAGATTCTCAGTTTTATTTTATTGTCTATTTATACATCAACACCGCACTTAAAAACTATCAATATGTTATGTTTTAACTTAAAATATGACTGATCAATATTCATTGCTCTTCTGTTTTAAATAATCCTTAACCATTTTATTTCTTCGTATTAGTTTTATATTCAATTGTTGTAATTTTAAATGAAATATTGTACCTTTCCTTATATTCACGTCAAATATACAAATAAACGTACAGAGAAATTATGCTCTCATGTTTGTCTTTATATTATTTTTATTTTCAGTAGTCTTTTAAACATTTTTTTCTTCATTT
>NW_006399753.1:42705348-42711222 GCF_000299155.1 Elephantulus edwardii
ATTTAACACTATCTTGAAAATAATAATTTTATTTTTCATTAATTTTCTGTGAATTTTTTGTGTACAATCTGCTGCAGATAATAGTTTTCTATCGTGGATTTAGAATTTGGAATGCTTTTGCTCATGTCTGATTTTTTTTAAAAAATCTAGATCTTAAAAAAAAATACTAGCTACCTTAGTCTCATGGAGCTGAAGTTGCTCAGCATTTCTTAAGCTCAAGGAACTAGAGGAAATTCAGGCCCTGAGTTGCAATACTTAAGGATGCTTTGGGCAGAATATTGAGTGATGTTACAAGTATTAAAAGAAGATGGAAAGAATATACAGAGTCATTATACCAAAAGGAATTGGCAGACACAGAACAATTTAATGAAACAACATAGTAGCAAGAGTTTATGGTAATGAAGGAAGAAGTTCAGACTGCTTTGAAAAAATTGACTAAGAATAAGGCCCTAGGATTTGATGGTATACCAATTGACATATTTCAACTAACAGATGCTGCCCTAGATGTACTCACTAAGTTGTGCCAAGAAATCTGGAGAACTGGCCAACTGACTGGAAGAAATCTATATTTGTTCCCATTCCAAAAAAAAGTGATCACACAGAGTGTGGAAATTGTAGAAAAATATCATTAATATCATATGCAAGCAAGGTTCTGCTGAAGATTATTCAAAAAACGACTGGAACAACACATCAGCAGAAAACTACCAGAAGTGCAGGTTGAGTTTAGAAGGGGTCCTAGGTATATTGTAGCTAATGTTAGATGGACTTGCGCTGAGAGCAAGAAGTGTCAACAGAATGTCTATCTTTGTTTCATTGATTATGCAAAGGCATTTGACTGTTTGGATCATAACAAACTGTGGCTAACTCTGAGAAGAATAGGAATCCCAGAACACTTGATTGTTCCTATACTTGGAACAGGAGTCAGTCATTATAACAGAGCAGGGAAACACTGCATGGTTCAAAATCGGGAAGGGTGTACGCCAGGGCTGCATCCTGTCTCTATAACTTTTCAATACTTATGGAGAACAGATTATCCAGGAGGCTGGACTATAAGGAGAAATATTGCATCAGAATTGGAGGAAGAATCATCAACAATCTGTATTATGCAGATGACACAACCCTGCTTGCTGAAACTGAGGAGGACCTGAAGTACTTGCTGTGGAAGGTCTGGGACTGCAGTCTTCAGTATGGTTTGAGGCTCAATATCAAGAAAACAAAGATTCTCACCAGTGGGCTGATTGGAAGCATCACAATGGATGGTGAAGAGACTGAGATTGTTCAGTTTTGGTTTGCTCAGATCCATAGTCAACACTCTTGGCACCAGCAGCCAGGAAATTAAAAGACATAGTGCAATGAGAAAGTCTGCAGTTAGAGACCTCTCTAAAGTACTGAAGTGCAATGATGTCATTCTGGAGACGAAGACTGCAAGGAGGGACCAGTCCTGGGAGAATGATGTCATGCTTGGGAGGGTGGAGGGACAGTGCAGGAGAAGAAGACCTTGGATGAGATGGATTGAGTCAGTGAATAGGGTAATGGGGGTAGGTGTGTCGGAGATGGTGACATTGGCACAGGATAGGGCAGAGTGTAGGGCTGTTGTACATAGGGTTGCTATCAGTCACTGGCAACTCGACGGCACGTAACAACAACAAAAACAACAACCACCTTAGTCTCATAAGGCTGTTGTAAAGCAATTACCACAAGTGCATAGTTTAAAGAACAGATATTACTTTCTCACAGTTGTTAAGGAGAAAATTCAAATCAGGTGTCACACAAGTTGATTTCTTCTGGGACGTTCTGTTCTAATTTTTTATGTTTACACTCTGCAGTATCTTTGTTTATAGAAATCCTCCTAGGTTTTCTATCTTTCCCCATGTGCTTGTGCTTGTGGTTGTTTCTAGTCATAATATAAATGAGAAGTGGTTAAGTGTAGGATTTACCCTACATCAGTATTCTCTCAAAAGACTGACTGATTATGCTATATTTGCTTACATGATGAAGGCTGATCAAATGATGCAATAGTAACTACACTAGTGTTTGGCCAAGCCACTGGAAATCAGAGCCTGGCCAAGTTAACACATGATGTTAACGACTCATGGTAATTATGATGCTTTTGCTCTTAACCTTATGGAAATATCTTGGTGTTTTCTTGTTCAAGCATCTTGATGATTTTGAGACATCTATTTTTATATCTATCTACATCTAGTTTAAATATGTCTCTATACATATACACTTTGCAGGAGAAGGAGAAGCAGTCATCTCCTGTGGGGTTTACTGGCTTTTAAAACCCACTAGAGAGGCAGCTATGAGTTGGTTCTGACTCCATGGCACACAACAAGAATGTATTAAATTTGGATCTTTGGGCTGGTAGTTAATGCTTTCGTCTTCCCAAAATACACTTAGGAGGCCAAAACTAAAGCAGAAAAATATAGTAGCAACTTTTAGGTAATGAATTCCAATGTTTATTTTACTTTTATTAGTAATTTAGTTTAGAAAAGAAGAAAAATTATGAAGATGATAAGGCTAGAATGAAGTAGAGTTATGAATCTTTTAAATCTGAAAAATAGCTTCTGCAGAGCAGAAGCATCACTGACACTAAGAGGCTGACACTAAAATGACTCAAGGTCCATGCTAGTGGCAGAGTCTGGTGACAGCAGGTGGCCCCAGACTTCAGGGAAGGTACCGCTAAGGCAGTGCATCACTAAGGGTGGTGTCACTCATAACCCAGTACAGTAACTTAGCAGCACTACACAGCCACCCAGGCTCTCTTCCCTTTTCATCTACCAGTCCTGGGGCGGGCGGGCAAGCTGCAGTGCCGTTTTGTGGAAAGGAAGATCTTCACTTTGGTCAATGGGACAGGGAGCAGGTGAGAGAGTTGGAGTTGTGAGACGAGGGTGAGCATGGCTGCGCTACATGGTATTAGTCCTTAGGGGCTAGAGATAGGCCAGGTGTTTCTCACCCTAGTCATGCCACTGTTTTGAGTCAGATTGATCTGGCTTCAAATGTTGGATATTTCCATTAAATATAATTTCTGTGGATACCCAGGAAATCTTCCTTAACATCTCTTGCTTGAAATATAGTCATGATTCTAGGTTGTTTCTGGTGAAATTGGAGGGGATGTGTGTCACTTCTTTGGCAGGGCATAAATACCTTTGACTTGAGACTGTCTTTTCTTTAACTGGATACAAATAATGAAATGGCAAAAAAGAGCTGAAAATCTACTCAGACATCTTACATAAATAAGAAATGAGTGATAAATAAGTTATATTTAAACAATTAATTACTACTAATAAAGGATATTTAATTACTGACTTCATCTGTGGCATGACCATGAGAAACTTGAATCTACTTTGCTCATAAATGATTAAAAAATATTTTAAAATACAATAAATCCACGTGCACGCTCTCTCTCTCTCTCTCTCTGGGTGCTCTGTTGGCCTAGCCTGTAGGCAGGTATGCTGTTAACCCCAAAGCCCGTTTCTCTGGTTCTTCAAATCTACTAGGAGCTCCACAGGAGAGAGATGAGCAATCTCCTTCCACATGTTTATAAGATTAGGAAGGGAATGAAGGTTAACTATCCGTTGGTTCCAAGGCAATGACACTGTTTGTCTCTTAGCAGTCCATGGTATAGTTTATTCAGTGCTTTTGTCCAGCACCACAGCTCAAAGGCATCAATTCTCCTTTTATCATCCCTCGTCATTGTCCAGCTTTCTGATGCATAGCAAGTAATTGCAAAGATTGTGGCCTGCATTAGGCACACCTTAGTATCCAGAGTGACATTGTTAGTCTTCAATACTTTGGAGAGGTCTCTGACAGCAGACTTTCCCAACACAATATTTCTTTTAATTTCCTGGCTGCTGCTGCCAAGAGTGTTGTGGAGCCAAGCAAACTTAAGCTGTTTCTTCACCATCTATCATGATGCTGCCATCTGTCCAGTGGTGAGAATATTTTTTCCCTGATATTGAGCTTCAATCCATATTGAAGGCCGCAATCCTTGACCTTCAGGTCCTCTTCAGTTTCAGCGAGCAGGATAGGGTCATCTGCATAACACAGATTGTTGATGAATCTTCCTCCAATCCTGATGCCACAATTCTCTTCATAGTCTAGCCTCCTGGATAATCTGTTCTGCATATAGATTGAAAAGATATGGAGATAGGACACATCCTGGCATGCACCCTTCCCAATTTTGAACCATGCAGTTTTTCCTTGCTCTGTTCTGACTACGGTCTCCTGGTCCAAGTATAGGTTTTGCATAAGCATGATCAAATATCGGGGAATCCCATTCTCCTCAGAGTCAGCCACAGTTTGTTGTGATCCACATAGTCAAATGCCTTTGCATAGTCAATGAAATACAGATAGACATTTCTCTGATATTCCCTGCCTTCAACCAAGACCCATGTCACATTAGCTGTAATATTCCTAGTACCTCAGCCTCTTCTAAACCCAGGCTGAAATTGCATATCTTATTCAGTAATATAAGAGAAGAGAGTTAACCTAATCTTCATTCATATTTCCAACACTAAGTCCATGGATTGAATCATGTCCCTTCAAAAGATTTCTTACCCTCTTGTACTTGAAAATTATTTTATCCTGTGATAGAGACTTTCTTTGAAGTTATTTTCAGTTAGGTTAATGAGGTCATACCACATTCACGTGGCCTTAACACCTTCTGAATGGTGTGTTACAAACGAGAACAGATATGGAAACAGTCTCATAGAAGGAAGACTGATGCTACATGAAAATGTATCTAAATTTAAGGTTACCCCAAAATATGCAAAGGTACCAGAAATTGGAATCTATGAGGAAGAACCTGTTATTACAACAGAGAAAGAGTATTAACCCTATAGCTGTTTTAATTCAGAAGAGTGGAACAATACATTTCCTTTCCTTAAAGCCATTCAGTTTGTGGCATTTTTTTAAGGTAATAAATATCATGAATCTAAAACACACATTTGGTGTCCTAGTGGTAAGAAATTGTGCTGCAATCCCAAAGGCATACAGTTCAAACCCACCAGCTTCTCCATGGGAGAAGATGGGCAATCTTCTCCCATGTGATCTACTGCCTGTGAAAATCCACTGGAGGTTCAGCTAAGAGTTAATTCTGACTTAACGGCAACAATATAGTGTGTTAGGGAATAAAATATAACATTTAAAACTGACATAAACAGTGGAAAGGATGGAAAAAAACACTTTATATAGTACTATAGTCTCATCTGAGTCTCTCACTAACTTTTCAAAATAGATGCCTCTTCACTACTTATAGATGAGATATAGCTGAGAGTCAATGAAGGCACCTCAATAAGTAATAGACACTAGAAACAAAATAGTAAATCTGAACATGATTAATTGAGCCCAAACAGTTTTCCTCCCCAACTAACAGTGTCAAATGTATCTGGGATAATCTTGGTATATTTGAGACTAATCTGTAAATTTAAATTTACCATTTCAATATTTTTAAAAAATTTATATTAGTTTGCTTACAAAGTTCATATACAGTGTGTTTCACACTATCCTTCAATCACATTTCATACAACCATTTCCCTTCTTTATGTTTTATAGAATTAATCACCATAGTATGATGTCCACCACTACTTTGTCTTTCCAGATCCGTGCCCAATCTTTCCTATTTCTTTTACCCTCCTTCCTCCACCCATCAAATTTCATGACCCTGTGATTTCCCCCCTGTTTATCCTCACCCCTCTATACCCACCTTCCCCCACTTGGATCTACAAACATGTTTTACTAGTTATCATTCAATTTCTACATTAATGGTCTTATGCAGTGTTTGTCCTGTCTGGAGAACATTATGCTGAGTGAAATATCCCAGTCACAAAAGGACAAATATTACATGATGCCACTGTTGTAGAATGGGACTGT
>NW_006399753.1:42713583-42716103 GCF_000299155.1 Elephantulus edwardii
CCATGGTTTTTGCAATCAATCACTTGTTATGCATCAGAGAGTTGGACAATGACTAGGGAGGATAGAAGGAGAATTGACGCCTTTGAGCTGTGGTGCTGAAGAAGAGTATTGAATGTACCATGGAAGGCCCAGAAAACAGATTCATCGTAGAGAGGATTAAACCAGGCTGCTCCTTGGAGGCAAGGATTCTGGGGCTTCGTCTCACATACTTTGGACATGTTGTAAAGAGACAGGTCTTTAGAGAGGGACATAATGCTGGGTAGAGTAGAGGGACAGCGCAGGAGGGGGAGACCCTCTATGAGGTGGATTGATTCAGTGACTGGGGTACTCGGGGGGTGTGTCAGAGGCAATGAGATTGGTACAGTATAGAGCATGGTTTAGGGCTGTTGTTCATAGGGTCGCTATGAGTTGCAAAGGACTCGATGGCACATAACAACAACAACAACAACAACAACAAGGCTTTATCAGGAGGCATCAGACTTGGAGTAAGTCTTATCAACAAGATACGTTATGCAGATGATACAACCTTACTTGCTGAAAGTGAGGAGAGTCTGAAGCATCTGCTGCTGAGGGTCAAAGACTGTAGTTTGTAATATGGATTAAAGCTCAACACACTAACTAACTAACTAGAAAAAATCACCACTGGTAGATGGAGAAAAGATTAAAATTGGTAACAATTTCAGCTTGCTTATCTTCACAATCAACAATTTTGACACCAGCAGTCAAGAAATCTAAAGACAAATTGGGAAAAATGCTGTTAGAGACTTCTCCAGAGTACTGAAGAGCAAGGATGTCTGCCTAGAGAGTAAGATTTGTCTGATCTAAGCCATGATCCTCACAATTACTTGCAATGCATCAGAAAGCTGGGCAATTACCAAGGGTGAAAGAAGGAGAATTAATGCCTTGGGATTGTGGTGCTGGAGAAGAATATTGAATATACCTTGGGCTGCCAAGAGAACTAACAAGTCTGTTCTGGAGAGAATGAGAACAACCTGCTCTGGGGAAGCAAAGATTTTGAAATTCCATTCTACATACTTTGGACATGTTGGCAGGAGTGACTGGTCCTTAGAGAAGGACATCATGCTTGGAAAAGTGGAGGGATAGTGGAGAGGAAGGCCCCAGATAAAATGGATTAACACAGTGACTGGGGAAATGATGGTAGATATGTCAAAGACAATGAGATTGTTCCAGGACGAACAGCGTTCAGAGCTATTGTGCATAGTGTTACGATGAGTCATGGTCGACTCTACAGCACATAACACCACCAACAGATAAATAATCTTTTAAAAAACTTTGATAATTTAGTTTAGGAATTTAAAAAAATGGCAATTTATGATTTTGATTTAGTATTAAATATAAAGGCTATGAGGGAACCCAGATTCATAAAATTTAGATATAGTAGTGGATTTTACCAGTCTGGGAAGAGAAGCAGAAGGGCTGGATTCTGCAAAGGCGTGTTCTTTGGTTTGGGGTTGAGATTAGGGTGTGGATCTTGCTCACAATAGGGTGTGATATGATCATATTTGTGCTCACCTTTATAAAGGCTTTTGGACCCTTGGGTCTGTTTTTTTGTGGATCACCCGAATAAAACTGGCTTGCAAGCAGGAGTGGTATCCACTTCCAAAAAAGCTTGCCCCCGGAAACTATGTGGAGAAAAGATGAAAGTATTGCTTTCAAGACTTTCTTTCATAGGGTCACTGTGTGTTATCTAAGACTCTACGGCACTTAACAACAACAACTAGTGACACAGTGGTTAAAATGTTTCCCTGAGTATCAAAGCTTGGAGTTTGAACCTACCAGCCACTTCATGGAAAAAGGCTGAGATAGATTTACAGCAGTGGGCACAGTATGAGGAAGCTCTACTGAGCTTTGTAAGATTTTTTTCTTGGTAATATATAAACTCTTCATTACATGACACATTAATAATAATTTTATCTTAAAGGCAATTTATGAAGATATCAAAGTCTAAAGAAGATGCATTATAATGAATTCATGCATAATAATTAAAATATGGCAAAACTATTTTTTATTGATATGTACTTCACAAAAATTGTCAAGAGAAATTTAGCAAATGAATATACAGATAAAGAGAATTTTAGATCTGTCATTGGAAATAAAATATACACTTTAAATCTAGTCCAGGTTATCTCCTCCTGTGAGATTAACTGCCTCTGACATCACACCAGAGGATCAGTTCTAACTAGATAATGCGCAAAATAGCATGTCATTTATACAGTTTCCAAAGGTTCACCATTCATGCTGCATATTACTCATGTAAGTACTGGTTTATCAAGTAGTAATGCTCAGGATACAGCAGGATTCAGAGCTGTTGGACATAGGGTTGCTATGAGTCTCAAGTGACTCAATGGCACATAACAACAACAACAACAACATGGTGACAAATATATAGAAAATAACTATAGAGATAATTACAGAGAACAAAGTTTGTGCTTGAAATTTATATTCCTTATCTATGAGGTGGATTGATTCAGTGATTGGGATAATTGGGATGGGAGTGTC
>NW_006399753.1:42716203-42724906 GCF_000299155.1 Elephantulus edwardii
CTATGGTCTTTGCAATCACTTGTTATGCATCAGAGAGTTGGACAATGACTAAGGAGAATAGAAAGAGAATTGATGCCTTTGAGCTGTGGTGCTGGAGGAGAGTATTGAATGTACCCTGGACTGCCAAGAGAACAAACATATTCATCCTGGAGAGAGTTAAATCAGGCTACTCCTTGGAGGCAAGGATTCTGGGGCTTTGTCTGACATACTTTGGACATGTTGTAAGGATGGAGAGGTCCTTGGAGAGGGACATCATGGTTGGGAGGGTGGAGGGACGGCGCAGAAGGGGAAGACCCTCTATGAGGTGGATTGATTCAGTGACTAGGGTAATTGGGATGTGTGTGTCGGAGGCAGTGAGATTGGCACAGGATAGAGCAGGGTTTAGGGCTGTTGTACATAGGGTCGCTATGAGTTGCAAGCGACTTGACGGCACCTAACAACAGCAACATATCTTAGCAGTGGAATATTTTGATTCATATAGTATTTCTATGTTCAGCTTTTTGATGAAACACCAAACTGCCTTCCAGAGTGGTTATACCAGCTGAAAATTTTATTTTATTTTTTTTAGTTTTTTTGTATGTGTACCATCAAATCAGATTTGACTGATACAGAAGGAGATTGTCCCTCCTTCTTCAGCAGAGCATCTGGTGGATTCAAACCATGCACCTCTGGGATTGCAGTGCAACTTCTTGCCACTAGGCCACCAGAGCTCACCACCAAAAATTTTAATTTTAAACTCTGAAAGAAACCTATCTAAAAACTGACCTTACTGTAAAATGTTTATTCTGCATATCTTTTGTGCTATTCCTTTGATGGTGACATTATTGGAGGATATCAAGCATATTTATATGTTTTCCCTAGAAAATGCCATCCTAGATGACTAGAGAGTTTTAGTTCATTAGCAATTAACTGTTTAAATACTTAGAGCCTGCTTTATGCAGATGACTTAATTTTTCTTTTAAAATTTCTCACAAAAACACGGGAATGAATGCCTTACCTTTCCAAAGATATTATCTCTAATAAGTTTTTCACTACTTACAAATAAATACTCACTTCACTAGATACTGAGAAATTTTTAAAATTTCATATCAGAAAACACAAGTCACTTCAGATGTTGTCAAATGAAGTTTGTTAATTAATAAAAATCCTGATGACAAAATTTTTGTCAAATTGTATCTTCTCTGACATTTAATTACATTTGACAAAATGTGGATGTTAGTACTTACCACATAGAACTATTGTCTCAGCTTAATGAGATAAATAATGAGTGCTTTGAATTTAATTAGTTTCATACAAATATTAATTAGCATTTATTGCCATTAAAATATAGATTTCAATGCTGAAGTTTAGATAGTCTGAAACATAGAGCACATTGGAGTCATTCATCATTTCTTCTGTGTATGGTCTATTTGGATGCAGTTGGCAATCTTGAGTCAGAATCACCCCATCATTGACCCTCCAGGAGGTTTTCAGAGGGAGTAAATTACATGAGAAGATATTGTCCATCTTTTTCCCACCCTGCAGCTCAGAACCACAATCTTCTGAGTTGGCAGTGCAACTTGTTACCACTAGCTCAGCTGAGCTTATAGTATATCCAACCGTGTGTCTTGATTGGACAAGAAGGTACTTATATTCTTATGTACCCTTGTATATTTGTGTGTACAGTAGTGTGCGCATATGTGTGGGTGTGTTTTGATGGTGGTAAATATATCTTTATATTTTATCTATATATTTGTAACACAAAGGTACTTCTTGTCTACTCTTTCAACACAATGAATAATACTTGCTTCAAAATATTTTCTGTAGCATTTTTCTTAATCTGTCATTCTATTTCTCTTCTGTACAGTTGAAGTTTGCATTGATCCCAAATATCCCTTCCAGTTCTAACACTCTCTGATTCTATTGCTGTCTATTGAACTGCCTCCAAGTCTTCTCATGCTTTTGAAATTATGGTCACAGTTCAGTGAATTAAACCACAGAAGTGATGAAGGCTGACCTAGAACTATATGTCATCTTCAAAGGGCTTATCAAGGATGTTTTATATTAAAAATAAATCAAAATTATCTTTAGAAGTTAATCCATACTATTTAAAATTTAAATGTTGCTTCAAAAATCAATAATTACTTTTAAACTTTAGCACTGGTTTCTTGTGTCATGAAGATAATGATAGAATCTCTTTCTAATGAAGCATGAAATATTAAGAAAAGGGTTTTTTCTTGAAGTTTTTTAACATAAATATATTTAACACATAATCAGATACATACAATTCAGTTCTTTTTGTGAACAGACAGATAGACTACTTTTTGTAACTAAATTTCAAATTATGAGATAATAAGCCAGTAGCTAAAATAGTGTGTATACAACACAAAACATACACATATATACATGCATTTACATATTAAAAAGAGACAGGTTTTATTCATTAGTTTCATCTTTTATGTACTATGAAAAATATACAAGAAGTATATAATAGCATGTTTTAAGGAGCATTATTTGATTCCATTGGTTCCATTAATATTTTAGAAGACCTTACAAGGTAACAGCTTCTTCTTAAAGAAGACTAATTCAACCAACTTTAGAGTGTAACTTGTGTCTCATTAGTCTTCCATACTGATTCTCCTGCTGCTACAACTTCTGTCACCCTAAAAGGAGCTTGTTGAAAGCCTCTTGTGCTCATGCCAACACAGACTCTTGAGTTCTGGGTCAAAGGGCACATTCTGCTTAATCATGTGCCAAGATGAGAAAACTTAAATATTAAGTTTAAAAATTAAAATATTAATGTCCCAAAGACAGGGCCAAATGTACAATGACAACCCAGAAATCCAGTCAATGAAGGCATATTTTGTGTAAGGAAAAATAATGTATAGAAAATTTGTATTTCAAGAGTCAATTATTTATAATTCTTTTTTTGTGTTGAGAATATGTGAATGTAATACAATTAGAAAAAGGTTCAAAATTACATGATTATTTACCTTCATCAAGTTTACTGATAACTCCCATTTGTTTCATCATCGCGTTTAGTAATTATTATTCTAGTATGAAGACAGTGAGCCAAACTAAATTTAAGTTGTATTGTCCCTGCCTTTTCCATTAGAATAAAAAAAAAGAAGTGATTTGCATTCTAACTGATACTGGTTTTAAAACATAATCTTATTTAATGTTTTAATAACTATAATGCTAATAGTATTAAATATGCTTATAAGAGCTACTTTGTTTAAGAAATTTTAAAAATCCACTAGTAAAAATAATTCCAATATGTAACAAAAATATATGATTACATCAAGAAAGGTATAAGAAAAGTATCTAAACTATTGGAGCTTGGGCTTTTAAAATGTATGAGGTACACTGTTGACTAAAACAGTTCTATTTCACAGCAGTGAATGATGTGAACGAGGTTAGAATAGGCACTTAGTTGTGAATTTCAGTGTATCAGGCTCTTATCAAATGACATTTGAAGAGATTACATAGAACTGGTTGGCAACAGAACAGTCATTATTTCTGTACTCCACATGGACACATATCTATGTTTTAAAAGAAATATCTTCCTCTTCCATTTGATAAATGTGAAAATAAAAACCTCAGCAGGAAACAATATGTTTTAGTGTGTCAAATATCCTGGAAAAATGTAGAAATTACAGATTTATTTTCACATGAGAACTGGAATCACAATTGATACATACAGAGAACTCTTACCCTCACTCACAACAATACCCAGGGCAGATCTTACCTGAAGAAGATGTTCTGTATCTTCTCATTGATGCTCGTTATTAATTTGAATGGACTTATTTTTTTTTAACTTCAGTTAAGTAGATTATTTTTTTTAGTTTTTGTTCTGTAAATATTTGATCTATTTATTATATTAATCAATTAATTTCTTCTTTTTTCTATCTAAAAAAGAGGTTAGAAGAGTTTACAACTCTTTATCCTTCTTCCTCTAACAGTGATGTTCTCCAAACCCAACCATAAGAGATTTTTGTGCATTTTGGTGCAATTATTGCTTTTAGCACCATTTAAATGAACTCTACTGGCTTAGTGGTAAGACGTTGCACTGCCAATGCAAAGCCACACAGTTCAAATCCACTAGCCAATTTTAAAAAAGAAAGATGAGCAATTCTTCCTATGTAATTGATAGCTTCAGAAGTTCACTCATTCCAACTGGACAACAATGGCTTTGACTCTTAATTGAATTGTAACAGAAGTACTATTTTATGCTAGTCACTTGGGCTGCTTTGAGATCCCTTGAACTTCTAACCTGCTTGTAATTTCTTATTTTAATATATGCTGAGTAGTCATAATGCTAATTATTGACAAGATTAAATTATGAATAACACATATCACAGAACCTGTGGTGGTATACATTATAAAGCTACTTGATTGCCTTTTCATTTTGATTAACAGAGAATCAGTCATTTCCTGGCAGTTAATCAAAAGTCACAAAATTCCTCCTCTTGGTTCCAGTTATCCCACTTATTTAATTATTTTTGGATTTGTAAACCATCATTACTACTGTAACAATCTTTGAGATTGAATTATTGGTGATGTTAATAGATTCACATTTCATCATATATTTGTCTACTTGTTCACCTAAAATAGACTGTATAGTATTAGTTAAGATATTATTTAATTAACTAACTATATTACAGATTGATGTACTTTTTTATTTATTGCCATTAAAGAATTTTGCATGTAAATCTCATTAAGCAAATGTATGCCTTCATGAAAACTCAGAAATTATAGAAGCCTTCTTTGTGTCAGAATGGTGCTGAATCTTTGTTTTGTTTTATCACTCAGATGAACAAAGATATTCACTAAAACATTTTCTCCTTTTTAAATTATTTTAAGTCCACTTTCTCTTTCTTTTACTCCTACTTTTCTTTTAGGTTCCCTCCACCCCTAAATTGCTTTAACTGACTTCATGTCTATTATTGTTTTAATTTTTTGGTATACAGTCCACCTTCTGTATTCTCCTACTATGAATTTGAATGGATGCCTTGGACAAGGTCATCTACTTTTTTTGTAGTATAGTAACATATCAAATATCAAGTTCCTGTATGCAGAAATACAAAAATATATTAAATACTCTGAAAATGCTATCTTAAAATCTCTGGTGGCTTAGTGGAAAGGAATTGCACTGCCAACCTAAAGGTATGTTTAGCTGCTGTGCACAAGAAAGATGGGCAATCTCCTCCCATGCAATTTACTGCCTCTGAAATCCCACTGGAGGGTCAGCTATGAGTAATTTCTGAATTGATAGTAACTGATAGTAGTCAACAACAACCTTAAAATACACACATCCACACAATCTCTTGCTGAACAATAAATCTATGTTTTTCCAGACATCTCAAAATCTTTAAATAAATCTGAACAATAGATATACTTGTCCCCAGAGTAATTTTCTTCTGTTTAATCTTAATCCAAGTACTAATATCTGTCTGCTAACAAGAGATAATATTTCTACCATAAGCACTATTCTGCCACTTAAAATCATCTACACGTCATGGATAAACCATTTTTTTACCTTGCATTTAATCAAAATTATATTATCAGAAAGTTTAAGATGAGATGAAACTTTCTCTCACTTCATGGCTCTTAGGACAGATAACATTAATTAGGGAACTATTCTGACTAACACTCTTAGCTAAATATTTCAATATACTGTATTGGATCAATATTTGCAATGGTTAAATGAGCTGCAAAGGACCTCTATCAAGTGCTAAAGAACAGAGTTTCACTTTAAAGACTAATATGCTTCTGACCCAAACCATATTCTTTTCACTCTTCTTATTTTTAAATTGAAACTGCACAACAAGTAAGAAAGACAAAAGAAGAACCGAAACTTTTGAACTGTGGTATTGAAAAATATCAAACTTACCACAGGTTGTCAAAAGATAAGTATAAGTTGTCTTTGAGGAAGAATAATAAAAATATCCTTACATAGGAGGATAGGAAGGCTTTATCTCATGTACTTCAGGTATGTTTACAGAAGGGGACAGGTCCTCGAGAAAAACATCATGCTTGATATCTCATTAATACCAAAATATCTTTATTGATAACAAAATATCTTCATTGAGTCCTTCAGTAAGCTAGATTGACATAGCAGATGCAACCATGGGCTCAACAACAATATTGATTTTGAGGGTTGTGCAAGATTAGACTTTGGTTTGATCTGTTGAGTATAGGGTCTCATACGTTATGAAACAATAACAATTGTATTAATGTGCCTCTCGATCAACAATTATCATGAATAATGTTTTCAATAAATGCACATCTAGAAGCTTTTATTTTGACATTCTATGAAAAGTCTGACCTGAATGGATGTCTAATACCTTAAAATATCAATAGTAAATAAACAAGATATTAGCCTTCAATGTACAATAGAAAATGTTATCACGGAAATTAGCTAAGACTTTTGCTTGTCATTCTGTACCATATTCATCCCCTATAATATTGTGGATGCTTATCAGAGGAAATTTAGGAATCGATTCTTTACTGTTATTATTTGCCAGAACATTTATCTGTCAGCTAGATCAAGAATTAAACTTAGCTTCCACACTTTTATTGATAAGAGAAACATAATTTTCTTATGAATAACTACTATTTATACACTGTCTCTTTAAGCTCTTAAGCAGCCATCTTTTCTCATTATCATCTATCATTTTAAAATATTATATCCCTCATCTAGATAGATAGCTTGCAATAATTAGTATAATTTTACTTTTAGCTTCTTTGTTTCCTTTTAAACTATGTACAAATAACCACATTGACTATCCATGCATAGTAGTAAGAATCTGACCTACAATCCCAATTGCATTTGGTTTGAATTAGCCAGCCAGCTGCTCCTCTGGAGAAGGATGGACAATCTTCTACCTTGAAATTACTGCCTCAGAATATCTGTTGGAGGATCAGCTATGAGTCGGTTCTGACTCGGTGGTTCACAATAACAACAACAACATAGAGGGCAGCTTTAGAGACCTAGTGATAAGAATCTGCGCTGCAATCTTGAAGACACACGGTTTGACTCCATCAGCTGCTTCATGGGAGAAGGATGGGTAATCTTCTCTGAAATGATTAACTGTCTTTGAACTCACTAGGGTCAGCGATGGGTTGGTTCCGACTTGAGAGTAATCAGCAACAGCAACTCCTTAAACTGGATTTTTTTTTCTTGGCATAAATCTTTAAAATTTTATCATACTTTCTATGTAATATAGTATAAACTTTTTACCCTATGTTGTTGCAAGTGAACACATTCATCTGTCGATATTTCTGTAGGGAATCAAGGTCTCTTATGTTTCTTTCTGCTTCCATACCTATAATAAAATAGATATCTCCACCTGGACTTCTTTACCATATTCTTTCCCTGTCAAATTCCAACTCATTTTAGAAGGTCCAATTGAAAGGATGCCTTCTCTGCAGGTGAGTATAACACTATTGTTGCACTTTGTCTATCAAATGGTTTTATTTATGCATTTTTTAATTTTTACACAGATTGTGTGTAAACCTCAAGGTCAAGCCTTATTGATAGGTTTATTTAAACCACAATATAACACAGTGTGAAGAAAGAAGCAGATGGTCAAGAATCATAATGTGCCTACATAAATCAATGAAGAACAATGTTTAGAAATCAGCTGTACTGACAAAAAGTACGCTTAATTAAGCACAGGAACTTACCCTTTTAGCAAAATCCATTATTTAGGCTTTAATGAGTTTAATTGATAATGAAATAAAGAATTCTATATTTGAAATACAAAGAACTCTGGTGGTGCAATGGCAAAATGCTCAGTTGCTATATTAACAACTCTGGAGGAGAAAAGAACTGGCCATCTTCTTTCATAAAGATAGTAACCTAGAAATGAATGAATGAATGAAGACTATGTCATATAGATTTGTTATGAGTTGCAATCAATTCAACAATGAACAATAGTAGTTGATGATGTTATGTTATGTTATGTTATGTTATGTTATGTTATGTTATGTTATGTTATTATGTTATGTATTGTTGGGTTAGACGCGACTCATAGATGACCCTTCAGAAAGTATTCAAGGCAGTAATTCTCACAGGAACAAATTGTCCATCTTTCTCCCATAAGAGCAGCTGGTGGGTTCAAACTATGTGCTTTCAGGTTGGTAGCACTACTCTTTAATAATAAACCACCAAATATTCTTAGAAAAGTTAATACTAGGAGTAAAAGAGAAGAAAATATTGAAGCAAAAAGTAAAAGCATCTCTTTACATATATTCATCCACATTTTTTTAACCTTGAGAAGAATGGGAATCCCAGAATACCTGACTGTGCTCATGTTAAATCTATACTTGGAACAGGAGGCAGCTGTCAGAACAGAGCAAGAAAACACTGAACACACGGGAGTTCTACAGGACACATCACCATCCCTTCGGAGACAGCACAAGTAAACTTAAGAGACACTGGACACAGGAAGAAGAAGAAAAAAAATCTCTCTGACAGGCTGTCAGGTCATGGGTCGGAATGAAGGCATTTGGTAGAAGTGAAGTAGTATCCTGCTGGAGGGTAGAGCTGGGAAATAAGTGTGTCAACACACTGGACTAAGGGCAGGGACAACACTGTAACTAAT
The DNA here is from genome assembly GCF_000299155.1 of Elephantulus edwardii. Taxonomy (NCBI): domain Eukaryota; kingdom Metazoa; phylum Chordata; class Mammalia; order Macroscelidea; family Macroscelididae; genus Elephantulus; species Elephantulus edwardii. Next base: position 42,724,792 of record NW_006399753.1, read on the forward strand.
GGTCAACTCCACAAATTGCTGTCTGTCAGATACTCCTCTAAATCTAAACATTCAGATTAAGACAGACTAGGAAGAAGGATTGGCCATCCACTTCTGAAATGGCAGGCCTCTGAAA
>NW_006399753.1:42729481-42747393 GCF_000299155.1 Elephantulus edwardii
GATAATTGGGATGGGAGTGTCGGAGACAGTGCGATTGGCACAGGACAGAGCGGAGTTTAGGGCTGTTGTACATAGGGTCGCTATGAGTCGCAGGCCACTCGACAGCACTTAACAACAACAATAACATGTCTAAAATCGGAGGCACTCAGATTTAGCATTGTCTGTGTGGTGGTCTGTCAATCTAAAGGCCAAACTTTCTTGTGCTTGAGCCCACCTGAGCGAGGTTACACAGGCAAAAGATGGATCATCTCCTCCCATGCAATTTAAAGTGTCAGAACCCCAATGGAAGGTCAACTATGAATTTGTTAATTAATTTCTTTAAAATCGGAACAATATTATTTTTCTGCAAGCAACATAATAGCACCCAAAACTGAAAAACATCAGAGTTCCAAAATTCTTGGAGGAGAGTGGAAGAATGAAGCTGTAAGATAAAGTGTCAATATATGTTAAATAAGATCAATATTAAATGGATATAAATTTTTCTTAAAACAATTTTTGGCAATTTCTTCACAGAACTATATTACTTTATTAAGTAGCAATATCATTGTTTGAATCATTAGGAAACTTAAAAAGCGGTAGGCCTAATCAAATTCTACATGGATATGTAACTTTTGCAATTTTCAGTAAGGTGGTAGAAGTACCTTCAATGGCAGTTAAAATAAATTTATATCTCTGTATGTCAATTAGCAAGCCCCCATTGACTCTTAGTGGATTCGCTCTTTAATGAAATCATAAATGTTTCTGTAGAACGATCCTACAAATCTCCCCAGAGGGCGGCAAAAGTATCATGAGAGAGATCTTGGCAGTCGGCCATGGCCCACCTGCAGCAGCAGGGGCTTCGATTTCCTTCGGCTGTAGTTCATGGGTGGAGGCAGGAAGGTACAGGGCATCTGGCTTGCACATCATGTGTTATGCACGTCTGGAACAATGACAAACTCACCATTAATGCAAAGTCATAGTCCTCCAACACCTGGAGCAGACTACATCACCATTTCCTTCAGAAACTTAGCTCTTGTAGGTCCAAACTAGTGCTATGGTAAAACAAAACAAAACAAAAAACCTGTGAAGATTTTTTTCCCTTACCTGTAGTGGTATGGAATTCCAGTATGAAGTCTGCTTTTTTTTAAAAAAAAAAATAAATAAATTTAATCATGAATTTTTTACACATGTTATCATTTTTTAGAAAAATTAAAAATTCTTAGAGAATGTTCTTGAAATTGAACTCTAGAACTTAATTTCCAGTTTTTTTAAAGAACAAAACCCACAATTTAGTGAGGTAATAAATAAATATAGCTGATTTTAGAAAAATAATTGAAATAAATATGATTTATCAAAACTTTTAAAAAACAATTATATTTATACTTTAAAGAAATAAATGATAATTTCATTGTCATAGCAAATTATTATTTTTAATAAGGCTCTAAATATTTAGATATTAACCAAAACTATCTCTTTGCCTTCGAGTCAGAATTGACTCTTAGCTAATGGTCCACTGGGTTTTCCAAAACTGTAAATCACATGGGAGGAGATTATCTACTAGATTTTTACCATAGAATACCATGTGGATTCAAATCACCCACCATTTGGTTGGCAGTGCAACGCTCTAGTGACTAGATCACTTAGAGTTTCCTAAAATAACTTTACAGTAGAACTTCTTAAAATAACTTACCGTCTTTGGTATCCTGGTCCTAGTTACTGTGGTAATAAATCCAAATTACACTAACAAAAACACTGCACTTTCATTGTAGAGTTCCATGTTATGTATAAATGTTCAAAAGGGAAAGGGAAGAAGAGATGACGGGGCAGGCAAAAGGATAACAGGTTGGTAGATGGATGGGATGGTGAAGGAATAGGAAAGGTTTCAAAGGAGACTTGAAAAGATGGGGTGATAATAGGCACACTTCAACTGTAACTAATGATATAAAAATATAAGGTATATAAACGATTATATAAAACATAATGTATATGGATGAAGCACAATGCATATAAATAATTATGTGTGAATCAAAGAAAAAAAAAAAAGAACATTTCTAGTGGCACCTTGAACTGCTAACCTAAAGATCATGAATCTCTGGCAGTTGTAAGCCAATAATGACTAAGCAGAAGAAAGAACAGTCTCCGCCTGTTCTGATTTACAGCTTTAGAAAATGGAAATCTGTCTGTACAAGTCAGAACTGACTCCATGACCGTGAATTTGAATTCATAAGAATTATTTCATTTACACTGGTCTATTTTTTCTTCATTATTGAATTTAAGCTATAATATGTTCACATTGTGAGGGAACTTGGAGTTTTGTATGGTATCTGATAGTATATTCCATAACTGACTACACGGCTGACCAAAAGATCAAGATGTCATTCGGGGGTGGAATTCTTCAGTGGCCGCATGCATGGAAGCAATATAGAATTCTATGCCCTGTATAATTTACAGCCTCAGAAAATCAAAGCAGAGGTTTCTGAGTTTGAATTTGATTATGAGATAACTGAATAAAATCCCTTTTGGGAAATGGTTTTCTTTTTTATGCTAATACTTCTTTGTTAGATTATTATTATGAGGTGTCTTAAATCAATCTCTTTTAAATGATGCAAGAGTAAATTATGCAAGCAAGGACAAGTGGAATGGATGATACATGCCAACCTTATTGTCTGTGACACACCTACCCTCATTTCCTCAGCAACTGAGTCAATTGATCTTAGTAAGGGTCTTCCTCTCTTGCGCTCTCCCTCCACCCTCCCATGCATTACGTCCCTCTCTGAACTGGTTTCTCCTTGCAACATGCCTAACGTATATCAGAGCTTCAGAATGCTTGCCTCCAAAGGAGCAGCCTGTTTCACCCTCTCCAGGCTGAACCTGTTTGTTGTCCTAGCACTCATGGTATGTTCTTCTCTAACATCACAGCCCAAAGGCATCAGTTCTCTGTCTATCATCCCTAATCATTGTCCAGCATTCCAATGCACAGTAAGTAATTGTGAAAACCATGGCCTGGATCATCCACATCTTAGTCTCCAGACTTGACATCATTGCTCTTCAGTACTCTGAAGAGGTCATTGACAGAAGACTTTCCTAATGTAATTTGTCTTTTCATTTCCTGTCTACTGGTACCAAGAATGTTGATTGTGGAGTCAAGGAAACTGAAGCTGTTTACAATCACTTCACCAACTATCATGATGCTGCCAATTGGTCTAGGGCTGAAAATCTGTTTTCTTGATGTTAAGCTTCAATCCATATTTAAGTCTGCAGTCATTGATCTTCTGCAGGAAATGTCTCAGGCCCTCCTCAGTTTTGGCAAGTATAGCTTTTTCCAAGGATTAGCCCCTCCTGAATACATATTCAAAGTATGTGAGAGGAGATCTCAGCATTCTTTCTTCTGAAGAGCATTCTGACTACACTTCTTCCAATAAAGCTTGTTGTTGTTGTTGTTGTTGTTATGCACTGTCGAGTCATTTGCGACTCAGAGCGACCCTATGTACAACAGCCCTAAACCCTGCTCTAGCCTCTGCTAATCACATTGCCTCTGACACACCCATCCCGATTACTCCAGTCACTGAATCAATCCACCTCATAGAGGGTCTTCCCCTCCTGCACTGTCCCTCTACCCAGCATGATGTCCCTCTCCGAAGACCTTTCTCTCCTTGCAACATGTCCAAAGTATGTCAGACGAAGCCCCAGAATCCTTGCCTCCAAGGAGTACCCTGGTTTAACCCTCTCCAGGATGAATCTGTTTGTTTTCTTGACAGTCCATGGTACAGTCAATACTCTTCTCCAGCACCACAGCTCAAAGGCATCAATTCTTCTATCCTCCCTAGTCATTGTCCAACTCTCTGATGCACAACAAGTGATTGCAAAAACCATGGCCTCTATCAGGCACACCTTAGTCTCCAGAGAGACACCGTTGCTCTTGAGTACTTTAGAGAGGTCTCTAACCGCAGACTTTCCCATAACAATACGTTTTTGATTTCCTGGCTGCTGGTGCCAAGAGTGTTGACTGTGGAGCTGAGCAAACTGAAGCTGTGAACAATCTCAATCTCTTCGCCATCCATCCTGACGCTACCGATTGGTCCAGTGGTGAGAATCTTTGTCTTCTTAGTTTAGTTAAATTTCATTGTAATTAATTATTATAATACAATGGACTCCAGATGGATATTTTTAGTAACAAACTGCTTGTTGTTGTTATGTGCCATCAAGCCACTTTGGCCTTATAGAGACCCAGTGTGCAATAGCTCTGAACCCTGCCTTCTCTTGAGCCAGTCTTACTGACACTGACATATCTACTCCCATTACCCCAGTACCTGTATCAATCCATTTCATCCATAGTGTTCCTCTCCTGTGCTTTCTCCTCCACTCTTCCAAGCACGATGTCCTTCTCCAGGGACTCGTCCCACCTGGCCACATGCCCAAAGTATGTGAGACGGAGCTTCAAAATTCTTTCCTCCAAGGAGAAACTTGATTTCATCTCCTCTAAGACAGACCTGTTTGTTCTCTTGGTAGTCCATGGAATGTATGTTCAATCCTCTTCTCCAGCACTACAACTCAAAGGCATCAATTCTTCTTTTGTCATCTTTAGTCATTGTCCAGCTTTCTGATGCATAGCAAGCTAGTAATTGTGAAGACCATGACATGGAACAGGCATATCTTAATCTCTAGACTGACATCATTAGTCTTTAGGATTTACTGCTTAATTGGCATTGGTGATGGTGTCTCTAGTGCCACAGCCTCTTCTAATCCCAGCCTTTATTTCTGGTAGTTCTTGGTTAATATACTACTATTCCAGTAGTTTTTGGATAATGTTCAATAAGATTTTGCTTGTGTGTGATATTAGTGATATGGTTAATAATTTTTAAAAAACCAACATTCACAACAAAATAAGTTTTAACAATTAAAAAATCTCACAAATTAACAATTACCACAAAATGAGTTTAACAAGTAAATAAACAAGCTAACAGCAGAACAAAACCAACAAAACAATAACTACATAAAACAACTATGTTCACAGTTAATAAAGAAGCAGCCAGAAAGCTCAGCTACTATACTTAATGTCAAAAGACACAACATTTATTTTTTATTTATATTGGATGCTGCAAATGCTCCCACTATTTTTTTTAAAAGTTATGATTATACTTTTTTTTCACCTCTGTACCTTGCAGAGGTACTGTGAGAGCTAATAAGATTATTACTATAAAGAATTTGAGTTCCTTGGAGATGGAGGATGTAAAAATGTTATTATTATCCTGTCATTCATATATTAGCTTTCTAACTCTCCCAGGACCTAATGATAGAATAAAAAATTAGGAATACATCCTGTTCCACAGTGAAAAGTATCTGAGACACATTTTTCCCCTTAAATTTCCCATGTTTAATATCTTAGCTTCCTAGAGCTTAATCCATTAAATTTAGTTCAAAGACCTTTTACGTACCATTTTGGCGCCTTTTATGTCTAAATCTAGGTTGCTTTAGGTTAAGTTTTAACTGAAATCAGATGTATGTTACCTTCATTAATTTGAAACACTCCATTAATTATGCCAGAATTAATGTATCTTCAAATTTAGAAGAGCGAGGGATAATGTCATGCTGTTAAAAAAATGAAAGAACATTTATATGCCAACAACTCAAATTTTGAATTTCTTTGTTTTCTAATATAGTTATTTGGTGAAATAAGTTCCTTTATGTGGCCTTTTGACTTGTTACTTCAGAAAAATATCTTGAGATATTTTTCCTCTAAGCCCTGACAAATTATATTAAAACTTTTCTACCCAGGAGGCTTTATTACTTTATCTAGGTTGATTGACAGTTCCTTGGTAATTTGTAAACAACTTGACTTTTTTGCCTGACCCTAGGCCTGCCCTGTGACTGGTGTTCATCTTGGAGGATTTGGCCAATATTCTCAAGTAAATGAAATGGGAATCTACAAATGAGGTTACTATAGGCTAATATATAAGTGAAATTATTATGACCTACTTAAAGGGATTTGATTTTTTTGTGCTCCCTTCTAACCAAATAAGATGAGACATCTTAAAATTGAGATGGACTTTTGTATATGCAACCAGCTCCACAATGCCTTTTAGATATGAAGGAACAAGAATTAGAGGATGAAACAGAGAAGCAAAGAGAGAAAGCAAGTAGGAACCTCCTCAGCTGTAACCAGAAACAAGGCCTGTAACACTGAAGACAGTGAGAAGAGCTTGTCCTGATGGGCCCATGAGGAGTCTGACTTCAAGAGATGCAGAAGAGAACTGACCTAAGAAAAAGAAAAGAGATTTGAACGGGTAAGAAAGCCATCCTACATAGAGAATGGAGGTCCCTAGGGGTGTTGATATCGCAATCTTTCATATCTTGTTCTGTGTTATCATCTGTTCCTTATTAAACCACGGGGCTATAAGTATATGGTCTGTGAGTTCTGTGTGACCATTTCAATGAATCATCAAACCCAGCAAAGAAGTAGACGTGACAGACAAAGAAAGGGAGAACATATGATTGTAAAATGGGTAAAAGGTTGGAGAGTTGGGGTGTGTCTAAATTCCACCTGAAAGGGATCAACCATGAGTAAATTTTAATTATCATTGCCCTCTGATGCTCAACAGCTTCTAATACTACTACTACTACTATATAACTGGATAATTTTCATAATTTATCATGTTCCAGTTACATTTTCATTTTAAAGATTAAAACATTCAATCGTCATCTGTTAGCACTTAGTTCACAATTTATTAGTGTTGAATTATCTATTACCTTTTAGCATCTGTTAGCAGTTAGTTCTTAACTAAAATATGTTTTTCTAGTAAAGCTAAATAAAAATAAAGCATTAAAACTTGTCTTAGATATTACATTAGTGATCTAGCAGTTTAGTGAAGCGTGCATTGGGTTTTGAAAAACTTTTTATTTTATACTAGTTTATTTATAAAATTTGAATACATTGTTTTTGAGAACAGATTCTTCCAATTTCCCTCACCCCTCCAACCATCAAATTGTATTGGGCTTTTAATTGAAAGGTTGGTAATTTGAATCTACTGTTCAGCATCACAGAAACTCCAAGTTGTTGAGTACAGGAAATAGACAAATGATTTCTCTATCACTTAAGGAATACTTATTCTAAAATTAAAAAATTTATTAATGTCCTACGACATTTTAAAGACACATGTACAGGGAGGAACTTACAGATTGATTCAGGTTGGGAAGCAGGAGTGGCATCCATTTCCTCAACTAGATGCCTCGGGAAACTCTATAAATGTACAGAAATAATGTTATAGAACAGAGTTCAGGTCTTTTGTGCAAGGGTCGCTATGGGTCATATTCAACTACACGACACTTAGCCACTGTTAAATGAGAGTAGTGCTGTTTTGTCTGGAAGAACATTCTTCCACTTTGTACATCATCACTCTTTGTCAATGTGCTGTATGAAGTAACCTGGGTTTTCTCTGATGCTGAACCTTGTGCCATTGAGGTATCAAATACCATAGTACTTTCCCAATGTGGACAGAGTTTGGTGGAGCTCCAAGTTGTAAAACAGGTTTGGAAACAGGAGTGGCATCCACTTCCTAAACCACATGTCTCTGGAAACTCTATGAACTTGCAGAAATAGTGGTAATTATGGAAAAGCATTAGGTCTTTTGTCCATAGAGTCACTGTGAGTTGTGCTCAACTTGACGGCAGTCAACAAAAACAACAACAACAAAGCTAGCTTTAAAAGAGAACACAGTACCAGGAACATTATTGCTGAAGTAAATTGGATCCTAGATGAAGGCAAAAAATATCAGAACAATGTCTATCTGTGTTTTATTGACTATGCAAAGATATTTGACTGTGTGGATCATAACAAATTATGGCTAGCACTGAAGAATAGGAATTCCAGAAAACTTAATTATGTTCATATAAAACCCATACATAGACAAAGAATCTATTGTTTGAATGGAGCAAGGAAACACTACATGGTTTAAAATCAGTAAAGATACAAGTCAGGGATGTATTCTTTCTCCATATCTATTCAATGTGTATGGCTTGATAAGCTGGGCTTTTGATAAGCTGGACTCTATGAAGAAGAACATAAGGTTGGAAAGATGACTCATCAACAACCTGTGTTATGCAAATGATACAATCTTTGATGTTGAAAGTGTAGAGGTCTAGAAATACTTGCTGCAGAAGATCAAAGATTATAGCCCTCAATATAGATTGCAACTCAACATCAAGAAGACAAAATTCCTCACCAATGGACCAATAAGTAACATCATGATAAATGGTGAGAAGATTTAAATTATCAATGATTTCTTCTTATTTGAATGCATAATCAGCAGTCTCCATCCTAGCAATCAAGAAAACAGGAGCCATATTTCATTGAATATGTCTGTTGTCAGAAACCTCTCCAGATAACTGAGGAGTAATGATTCTAATCTGAGGTCTTTTCAGTCACATGCTATGTGACTGTGAGCTAGACAATGAATGAGAATAAGGAAAGAAATATTGCCTTTGAGTTTCATTGTTGGAAAAGTATGCTGAATATCCCACAGATTTCCAAAAGAACTGTGTTGTTGGAAAAGATCACTGAATCGTCTTTCAGAAGAATGAACAGATAGGTCTTGGAAAAGTGCAGCCAGAATGTTCCTTAGAGGCAAGGATAGCAAAACTTCATCTCATATATTTTGGGCTTGTTGTTAGCAAAGGCTTTTCATTGGAAAGGGACATTATTCTTGGAAATGTGGAGGGTCAGAGAGAGAAAAGAATATCCTCAACTAAATGGACTGACATAGTGACTGCAGCAATGGGCTCAAGCTTAATCAGAGATGATTTGGATGGCACAGGATAGGACCAAGTTCAAATATGTTGTTCACAGGATTGGTATGAATTATACTCCACTTAATGGAACCTAACTGCAGCAACCACCACTAAGGTCTGATGACATAGTGCCTTGCCAACCTAATGGTACATGGTTTGAACCCATTAGCTGCTTCCTGGGAGAAAGATGGGCAATCTCCTCCTACACTAATTACCACTTCCTATCAAAATCCCTTGGGGGATCTTCCATTTGTCAGTTCTGACTTAACAGTACCCAACAGCCACAATCTCACTAAGTGTGGGAGAGGTGGACAGTTTTCTTCCAAAAACTTCCAAAACTTGGTGGAGGATCCATGTGAATTGAGTGGACTCTACAGCAGAAAAATTGATGCCTTTGAGTTGTGATGCTGGAGAAGAGTATTGAACATATCAAGGACTGCCAGGAAAAAAAATAGGTCTGTCTCAGACTGGATGAGATCAGGTTTCTTCCTGGGGGCTAGGATTTTGAAACTCTGTCTCACATAGCTTGGGTACATGGTCAGCAGGGACAAAACATTATTCTTGGAAGGGTGAAGGGACAGTGCAGGAGAGGAAGACCTCAGATGAGATGGGTGGGATTAGGTGTGTTGGAGTCAGTGAGACTGACAAAGGATCAGGCAGGCTTTAGAGCTATTATACAAAGGATTGCTATGAGTCACGAGCAAATTGAGTAATAACAACTACTACTTTTTCTTCTATTATTCCTCTCCCTATTACTACTGAGCTTGGATCAGATTAGTGACAAGAAACTGAGCTGCAATCAGAAATTGTGCAGTATGGATTTTCCAATTGCTTTAGGAGAGAAGCATGGAAAATCCTCTCTCATGCAATCGATTAACTGTCTCTGAAAATCCATAGAATGATCAGCTATGGGTTGGTTCTGACTTGATAGTACACAACAACAACAACAGCAACACTACTACTTCTTCATTGTTGTTGATGTTACATATTATTGAGTTGAGTCTAGTTCAATTCATAGTGACCCAAAAGATCTAAATACTGTTCTATCCTGCCATCCTCATACTTCTTGACACACATGAGCCCATTGCAGCAGTCACAGTGTCAACCCATATATTTGAGGGTTATCCTCTCCTTTGACGACCCTTTACTTTTCACAGCGTCATGTCCTCCTCCAAGGAATAGTCCCCCCTAGCAACATGCCAAAAGCATGTGAGACAAACTCATCATTCCTGCCTCCAAATAACACTCCCATTTCATCTTGCCCAAGACATATATGTTTGTTCTCTTGGCTGTACATGGGATGTTCAGTGGTCTTCTCCAACACCACAGCCCAAAGGTGTCAATTCTTTTTCTATTCACCCTTATTTATTGTCAAGATACATAACAAATAATCAGAAAGACTATGGCCTGAATCAGATGCACCTTAGTTCTCAAACTGACATCTTTATTCTTCAATAATTTGGAGAGGTCCCTAACTGCTAATTTTCCCAATGCAATGCATCTCGTTATTTCCTGACTGCTGGTACCAAGGGTGTTACTTGTGGATCCAGACAAGATGAAGCTATTGACAGTTTTAATCTCCTCTCCATCATCATGACACTGACTATAGGTTCAGTGGTCAGAATCTCTGTTTTTTTGATATTGAGATGCAATCCATACTGAAGGCTCTTTTCCTTGATCTTCTACAACAAGTGCTTCAAGTCCTCACTTTCAGCAACTTAAGTTGTGTCATTGGCATAATGCAGGTTACTGATGAGTCTCCCTCCAATCCACATGCCACATTCCTCCTCACAGAGTCCCGGTTCTTGGACAATTTGCTCAGCATACAGATTGAATAGGTATGAAGAGAGAATACAACCTGACACACTCCCTTCTCAGTTTTAAACCACACAATGTACCATTGCTCTATTTACACAACAATCTACTGGTCTAGGTATAGTTTCTGCATGACCACAATTAAGAGGTTTAGGACTCCCCCATTCTTCTCAATGACAGACACAATGTATTATGATATACCCAATAAAATGTCTTTGCATAATCAATAAAGCATAAATACACATTCTTCTAGTATTATTTAGTTTCAGACCATATGATATTAACAATGATATCCCTGGTGTCATGGCCTCTTCTAAATCCTGTTTAACTTCTGGTAGTTCCTTATCTATGTACTTGTTCTAGCCATTTTTTAATAATCTTCAGCAGTATTTTGCTTGTTGTTGTTGTTATGTGCTGTTGAGTCACCTGTGTCTCATAGTGACCCTGGGTACTAAACCATGCTCTATCCTGTGCCAACCTTATTATCTCTGACACACATATCCCCATTACCCTAGTGACTGAATCAATCCATCTCATTGAGAGATTTTCCTTTCCTGTGTTGTCCCTCCACCCTCCCAAATATGACATTCTTCTCCAAGGACTGATCCCACCTTGCAACATGTTCAAAGTATACATTAGATGAATCTTCAGAATCCTTGCCTTCAAGGAGCAGCCTGGCTTCACCCTCTCCAGATGAACTTGTTTGTTCTCCTAGCAGTCCATGTTATATTCAATATTCTTCTTCAGCACCACAGCTCAAAGGCATCAACTCTCCTTCTAGCATCCCTAGTCATTGTCCAATTCTCTGATGCATAGCAAGCAATTGCATAGACCATGGCTTGTATCAGGCACACCTTAGTCTCCAGAATAACATTGTTACTCTTCAGTGCTTTGGAGAGGTCTCTGACAGCAGACTTTCCCAATGTAAAGTGTTTTTTTTTTTAATTTCCTGGCTACTTGTACCAAGAGTATTGGTTGTGGAGCCAAGCTAACTAAAGCTATCAACAATCTCAATATCTTCACCATCTATCCTGATGCTGCCAATTGGCCCAGTGGTGAGAATCTTTGTCTTCTTTACATTGAGCCTCAATACATATTGAAGGCTGCAGTCCTTGACCTTGTGGAGCAAGCACTTCAGGTTCTCCTCAGTTTCAGCAAGCAGGGTTGTATCATCTTCATAGCACAGATTGTTGATGAGTCTACCTCCAATCCTGATGTCACACTTCTCCTCACAGAGCCCAGCTTCCTGGATAATTTCTTCTGCATATTGATAGAAAAGATATGGAGTAGGACACATCCCTGGCATACACCCCTCCCAATTTTGAACCATGCAGTGTTTCCTTGCTCTGTCCTGATGACTGCCTTCTGATCCAAGTATAGGCTTTGCATAAGCACAATCAAGTGTTCTGGGATTCCCATTCTTTTTAGAGTCAGTCAGAGGTTGACACAGAGTCAAATGCATTTACATAGTCAATGAAACATAAATATACATTCATTTTGTACTCTCTGCTTTCTGCCAACATCCATCTTATATTAGCTATAATATCCCTAGTGCCACCAGCCTTTTCTAAATCCAGCCTACACTTCTGGCAGTTCTTTGTTGATGTGCTGTTCTAGTCATTTTTGGATAACCTTCAGCAGAATCTTACTTGCATGTGATAGTAATGATTTTGTTCAATAATTTCCAGACTCTGTCAAGTCTCCTTTCTTTGGAATGGGAACAAATATAGATCTCTTCCAGTCAGTTGGCCAGGTCATTGTCCTCCAGATTTCTTGGCACATTGGTGAGCGCATCCAGGGAAGCATCTGTTTGTTGAAATATGTCAATCAGTATGCCATCAATTCCTGGGGACTTATTTTTTGCCGATTCCTTCAAATCAGCTTGAACTTCTTCCTTCATTACCACAGGCTTTTGCTTACACGTGATACTCATGATATTGTTCAATAGTTTCCACATTCAGTTTGATCACCTGTCATGGAAATGGGAACAAAAAGGGACCTTTTCCAATCTGTTGGCTCGACAACAGTCCCCCAAATTTCCTGGTATATATTGGTGTGCATATCCAGGACTGCATCTCTTAATGAAATAATTCAATTGGTATTTCATTGATTCCTATGGCCTTATTTTTCACCAGTGTATTCAATGCAACTCTACTTCCTCCTTCATTACCACTGGATCTTATTCATATTCCTGACATTTTTCATTGTCAATCAATTCTTTCTAGTACAGTGATTCTGTGTATTACCTCAATTTTATTTTGATATTTTCTGGGTCATTCAATGTATTTTCTATAACATCTTTCAGTACTAAGATACGAGGTTTACATTTGTTTTTCAGGTGTTTTTTTTTTCAGCTTGAGAAATGCAGAATGTGTTCTTTCCTTTTATTCTCTAATTCCAGCTCTCTGCACATTCTGTTATAATACTGTCCTTTGTCGTTTTGAGCTGCCCTTTAAAGTGTACTACTCTTTCATGATATGGAATTTTTCTGCCAATCCAAAGACAAATAGTTAGCTGTTCTGAGGAAGAAAGTTGGACAACCTCCTCTCGTACCATTTGCAACCTCTAAAAACCACTGATGAGTCAGCTCTGAGTCAATTGTGATACAACAGCTCACAACAACAATAAAAACATCAAACACTCCTTGGCAATTTCTATAAATTATTACTTTCAGTTTACTTTTCAATTTTAAGGTAAGAACTCTTAATAGTATTTGAATCATCAGTCAGGCTTAAGAATGGACATATTAATTCTTAATAAATATTTATAAAACATTAGCATTTGCAATTGTGATTATGTGCTGAAGCTGTTAAATAATATTTTCCAAATATTTGTTACTCATTTTATAATTTCTAAAAATATATGTTTGTGTCTGAACATTAACTACAAATTGTTCATCAATGTGGAAATACTCCTCCAAATTGTGTTATTTGGATACTTAGTTCATCAGAGACATAATTTAATTTTCTATGCTTGATTTTTTCACATATAATAATAAGTGCTTAAAAATGAGGAGGGCTTGGGGCAGCAGCATCTGACCACCACTAAGACTACAAAAGCTCACATCAACAACATCCGCAGTGCAAAACCAATCTGATTTCCATGAGGCTGGTCATTTTTCCAGGCTCCTATCAATTCTAACACAAAAAGAATGCTTTTGCTGCTCTAATACTCGGTCCACTAATTCAGGTTATTTATAGAAGTTAACAGATTACAATTCAGATTGGAAACAGTACACAGTTCTTGAGTTCTTGAGTCAAAATAGCTTCTAAGATGTGCTTGCAGGCCCTTTCTTTGACAGCTTTCACATTTTAGTCAGTGTTACAAAACTCTCTTAAAAACTAAACAAACACAACAACCTCCTTCATACACAATGCCATTGAGTCAGAACTAACAGCTGACCTAGCAAGTTTTCATTGCATAGGAAGAGACTGCCATCTTTCTCTCACAGACTAGTTAGTGGATTTGAACTTCTGCCATTAGAGCTGAAAGCATTCCTCCTTAGTCACTAAATCACCACCAGTCTTGCCAATTTCTCCATCCCATAGTCCCCTAATGCAGTCCTCTAGCACTAAATAAAATATCTATTTTGTTTTTAAGTTGTAGCTAAAACATAAACTTCTTCATTAACATTTTAAATATTATTGTTATGTACTGTCAAGTCAGAACTGGCCCATAGCTGAAACTCCAGTGAGTTTTCAGAGACAATTAATTTAACCCCACGGGAGAAGATGGCCCATCTTTTCCCTTGGAGCAGCTGGTTCATTTGAACCATGTGCCTTTGAGTTGCAGCGTAGCTCCTTACTCACTAGGCCACCAGAGCTCACTCTAATATTAAAGCTACTTATTAATATCAATAGTCTTTCTTGAAATGATTTACCAAATGCTGATGATAAAATTTACTGTATTATTTAATATCTCTTCAACAAACACAATCAAAACTCTTTAAATTTTAGATACAGGAGAACTGAATGTTCATAAATAATGAATGGAATTTTACAACCAGATAGATGTTTTCTAAAAACTTTTATTTAGTTTCAGGAGATAGGTATTTGAAATCATGCAATCATAAATTAACAAGACAGTAATACAACTAGGTTAGATCATTTTTAAAGTTCCTTCAACTATTTCATGTCTTGATTTATAGCATTAGGTAGAATATTAATAGCTGTGCGAACAGAACAAGGGGACACTGAATGGTTTAAAATTGAGAAAGGAGTTTTTCAGGGTTGTATTCTCTCTCCATTCTGATTCAATCTGTATGCTGAGCAAATTATATGAAAAGCTGGACTCTATGAAAAGAAGTGTGGTGTCAGGATTGGAGGGAGACTCATCAATAACCTGAGTTGTGCAGGTGACACAACCTTGGTTGCTAAAAGTGAGGAGGATTTGAAGCACTTGTGTCAGAAGATCAAGGAATGGAGCCTTCAGCATGGATTGCCTCTCAATATCAAGTAAACAAAGATTCTTATCACTGGATCAATAGGCAGTGTCATGATGGATAGAAAGGAGATGGAAACTGTCAAAGATAAAACAGCATAATTTTTCTCAGATCCACAATTGAAGTCTTTGGTACCAACAGTCAGGAAATAAGGAGATGCATTGCACTGGGAAAATCAGCAGTTAGGAACCTCTCCAAATTATTGAGAAGTAGTGATGTCAGTTTGAGGACTCAGCTGTGTGTTATTCAGGCCATGAATTTTTTTTAATATTTACTGTGAATCTGAGCACTGTACAATGAATAAGGTTGACAGAAAAGGAGTTGATATCTTTCAGCTGTGTTGTTGGAGAAGAGCACTGAACATCTCACGGATCGCCAAGAGAATGAACGCGTATGTCTTGGATAGGGTGCAGCCAGAGCACTCTTTCAAGGCAGGAATGATGAGACTTTGACTCATATACTTCGGGCATGTTGCTAGGAGGGGTTATTCCTTGGAAAAGGACATGACTTTGAGAAAGTTGGAGGGTCAGGGAAGGAGAGGAAGACCCTCAACTAGGTGAATTGTTATGGTAACTGCTGCAATGGGCTCTTGTGTGTAAGAAAATGTGAGGATGGCACAGGATAGAACAGGGTTCAGATCTTATGTCTATAGGGTTGCTGTGAGTTATACTTGACTCGATGGTACCTAATAACAACAATCTTTTTTTATATGCATTGTTATTACATGACGTCGAGTTGCCTATGACTCATAATGACCTTAAGTACAACAGTCCTAAACCCTGCCCTATTCTGTGTCAATCTCACTGTCTCTAATACACCTACCCTTATTACCCCAGTCACTGAATTAATCCATCTCCTGCACTGTCCCTTCAACCTCCCAAGAATGATATCCCTCTCCAAGGACCGGTCCCTCCTTGAACATGTTCAAAGTATGTCAGACAAAGCATCAGAAACTTTGCCTCCAAGGAGTAACCTGGTTTAACCCTCTCTGGGATGAACATGTTTGTTTTCTTAGCAGTCCATGGTATATTCAATATTCTTATCCAACACCACAGCTCAACTGCATCAATTCTCCTTCTATCATCCCTAGTCATTGTCCAACTCTCTGACACATAGCAAGTGGTTGCAAAGACCATGGCCTGTACAATCAGGCAAACCTTTGT
This sequence comes from Elephantulus edwardii, assembly GCF_000299155.1. Taxonomy (NCBI): domain Eukaryota; kingdom Metazoa; phylum Chordata; class Mammalia; order Macroscelidea; family Macroscelididae; genus Elephantulus; species Elephantulus edwardii. The sequence goes on from NW_006399753.1 coordinate 42,745,664, forward strand.
CCCCAGAGTGACACCAGTGCTCTTCAACACTTTGGAGAGATGCCTAATAGCAGAGATCCCTCACTGCAATATGTCTTTTAATTTCCTGGTGCTGATGCCAAGACTAAAGCTGTTAAAAGTCTCAATCTATTCACCATCCATCCTGATGCTGCCAATTGGACCAGTGGTGAGAATCTTTGTCTTCTTGATATTGAGCCTCAATTCATGTTGAAGGCTGCAGTCCTTGACCCTCTGCAGGAAGTACTTCAGGTCCTCTGCATTTTCAGCAAGCATGGTTGTGTCATCTGCACAACACAGATTGCTGATGAATCTTCCTCCAATCCTGATACCATACTTCACCTCATAGAGCCCAGATTCCTGGATAATCTATTCTGCATTTAGGTTGAAAAGGTATGGAGATAGGACATATCCCTGCCATACACCCTTCCCAATTATAAACCATGGAGTGTTTTGCTTGCTCCGTTCTGATGACTGCATTCTGGTCCAAGTATAAGTTTTGCATTACCATAATCAAGTGTTCTGGGATTCCCATTCTTCTCAGAGTCAGCCACGGTTTGTTATGATCCACACAGTCAAACACCAACTTATTCTACTTATTTTAAATATTTTTAATCTTAACATTTTAAACAACTTATTAATAGATTTAAATAACAGTAAGGAAGCATATGATTGTTAAAGACTATTTGCTGAAGTTTTTAATATTCTTTCTGTCTTATTCTCTTATACATAAACGCAAATTTTCACATTTAGAATTTCTTTAGTGTGAATTGCTTTAAAATTCAGGCATCTGGAATCTATCTATAAAATAATCACATTCTGGTTTTATTTAAGTCTTTTTGATTGCTTTATGCTAAATATTAATGGAAATGATAAACAAGCAAAAGAAATCCAAACCAAAACAAAAACTCTAGGTAATAGAGTTATCTCTATCAGTGATGGTAAGTCTGATTACTTGTTGAAGGTAATAACCATAGGATTAGTCTATTGTAAAGCTTCATTCCCACTTCTATTTTGTGAGTGACTTGCGGGTCATAATTTGATTTCATGTTAATATTGTAGATAATACAATAATTTAATCAACATATTGAAGGGATAGGAGAACTGAATTAAAGACAGAGAACACAGAATTAGTGAAATAGAAGAGAGGGTACTCAACAATGATTTGCTAGAGCAAAAATTAGAAATAAAAGGGAAACAAAATGAAGAAAACCCAAGAATAATGATATGCGTATAATAGGAATTAGGTGAAAGATTTACAAGAAGAAATCTTTACAAGTATCATGCTAAATGAGAGAATATATTTCTTTTTTTAAAATTTCTTTTCTTATTTTTTTTATGTGTGTACCGTCAAATCAGATCTGACTGATACAGGAGGAGATTGTCCCTCCTTCTACATCAGAGCTTCTGGTAGGTTCAAACTGCGCACCTTTGGAATTGCAATGCAGCTTCTTGCCATTAGGCCAGCAGAACACCCTGAGAATATATTTCTAAGTAGAATTGTGTTGCTTTTGTTAAAAAGACAATTTCAAGTTCTATCTCCAAGTTGTTGCTGAAAGCAACCAAGAGCTGACCTTCCTTCAGGTTTTCAAAGGTAAATAATCATATCGGAAGAGACTGCCTGTCCTTCTACCAGGGAGCTGCTGGTGGATTTGAAACTGTGTGCCTTCAGGACTGAAGCACAACATTACATTAGTAGGCCACCAGAGCTTCTCAAGTACAATATTGTAATA
>NW_006399753.1:42749602-42758356 GCF_000299155.1 Elephantulus edwardii
CCATCAGGTGAAATCCAGGTATATAACCTGCGTTTATGTCTCTTAAAAATGTATTTGCTATGGATAAGTCATTGACTTTGCAAAATTCGATCATTCTCTCTCCAGCTCCATTTCTGTCTCCGATCCCATGTTTTCCAGCTACTGAATTTGTTAAAATGACCGTTCTACAAATATATGCACCACAGCTAAAGACAAAGAGAAGGAAAGTGAATATTTTTATTAAGTTTTGCAGCCCCAAATTGTTCACACATGCAAACCAAGATGTGTTAATGATAATGGGTGACTAGAATGCAAAAGGTGGAAGCAGTGAACACAGGGTCTCTGCTAGTTGCAAGCAACTTGATGGCATGTAACAACAACTCTTAATATCATTAATTCAAGATCTTTCAGTTATTTAATGCTGAATTTGTGTTTAAATCTTGTATTAATTGGACACTTCAGAAATTTTGAAATATAACTGATATTCATTTAATAGACAAATTAGTGGCCACTGTAGGAATAGAGAGCACTGATGGCTTAGAGGGAAAGAGTTACAGTGTTAACCCAAAAATATGCAATTTGAATCAACTGATTTCTCTTTGGCAGAAAGATGGACAGTCCTCCCCCCTGTTCAATTTGCTGCTTCTGAAAACCACTGAATGGTCAACTATGGGTCAGTCCATTGGTACAGAATGGTACACTCAGTAAGTACATAACAACATTGGGAAATGAAAAGAATAACTGAATTTAGGAAGATCAATTTGCAGGTATTTGTAAGAAAGAACAGGGATGAAGTAATAACTTGGTAATAGGTTTTGTAGTGCAGTGAGTTGATTATTTTTTTAGATGACTTTTGAAATACATTAGCTTTTATTTTTGTCACTCATCTTGTGACTCTAAGTTGATTTGAGTGAGGTGACTAGCACTTTTTGAGTGAGAATATGAAAACATGGAATTATTGGTTTTAGGTGTCAACATGTAGACTACAACTCATATTGGCCCTATGAATCATACCCTATCGTGTTGTTGTTGTTGTTATGTGCCGTCGAGTCGTTTCCGACTCATAGCGACCCTATCTTGCATCATGTTAACTCATCTCATTGGAATCTTTCACTCACCCTCTGCTTTTCCCAGATTTGGTGTTTCTTAAGATAAGTATACTCAAAGAATGTGAGACAAAGTTCACTATTCTTGTACTTAAGCACACTGATGTACTTCCTCCAAGACTTATTTGTTTCTTCTTTGGACAGTCAGTAGTATATTCAATACCCTTGGCCAACATCTGTATTCAGAGGTATTGATTTTTTTTCTGTCATCCTTATTCACTGTCCAACTTTGATACATGTTAGGCACTGAAAAGTCTATGGTTTGGACCATGCACACTTTAGTCTTTAAACCGACATCCTTGTTTTTATCACTTTGGAGAGGTCCTTGACATTAGATTTCCCCCACATTACACTTCCTTTGATTTTTTTGGTTGCTGTTATCACAGAGGTTATTGTTGATCATCACCTTTTTTGATTATGATCATGTTAATTTAAGTAAACTTAAAGAGTTGACAACTTTCTTTCTCTATCTATCATCATGTTTCTTATTAGCTTAGCTTTTTCGCTTGATGTTGAGATTTAACTCATATAGAAGGCTGTAGATTTTGTTGTGTTGTTTGGGTTTTTTTTTAATTTTCTACAGTTAGTGCTTCAAGTGGTCTTCACTTTCTTCAAGTTAGACTGCATTGTCTGCATAATATAGGACATAGGTGAGTTTTTCTCCAATCTTGATGTCACATTTTATTTCATACGCTTTCTTACCATACATATTGAATAGGAATGGAGAAAGCATGCAACCCTGGTGTTGTTAGGTGCCATCGAGTCAAGTATGACCCATACTGACCTTATGAACAACTGATCTAAACCCTGTTCTATCCTGTGCTGTCCTCATACTTCCTGACACACTAGACTTCCTTTTCTTTGCCTACCCTCTGCCTTTCTGAGCATCATATCCCTCTTCAAGGAATAGTCCCCTTCTTGCAATGAGCCCAAAATGTGTGAGACAAAGCATTATCATCTTTGGCTCCAAAAAAGCCATCTGACTGCATTTCTCCAAGGCATATTTGTTTGTTTGTTTATTTCTTGATGTGAAGACTGATTTGATATTAAAATTATAAACTAAATTGTCAATTTGTTGTGTTTGGAAAGAACATTGTTCTAATTGGTACTACATTTGTCTGTCAGTTTACTGTGCATTCTGTAATACCAAAAGCTATGCTATTGGTGTGTCAAATACCACAAGGGTTACCCATGGTGGACTCATTTTAGTAGAGCTCCCAGATTAAGACAAATGAGGAAGCAGTATTAGCTATCCACTTCTCAAATAATAGGCCTCTGAAATCCCTATGAGCAGTAGATGCAAATGGTTACTGCAGTTAAAAAGAGGCCAGGGTGTACTGTGGGTCAGATTCATGTGTAAGTTGAAATTGAGGCAAAAGAATATTAAAATAACTCCATGAGAACCAATATATTCTCTTGAATCTATTTCATCTGAATTTCAAGATCATCGTAAGAATAGATTTGGTCATTGAACACAATGATCAAAGATGAGCTGATTTATTGTGGGATGATATTTAAAAAAATCATCCATGAAGAAAGCAAAACATCATTAAAAGGATAGAGGGAAAAGAAAAAAAAAACAAACCAAAATACATGTCAGAAGAACTCTAAATATTGCACCGTAACATCAGAAAAGCAAAACAGGAAAAACATACAGAAGTAAAGAACTGAACAGGAGATTCCAAAGGGCAGATCTAGTAGACAAAGAAAATATTATAGTGGAAAGAGCAGAGAGTTGGAATTAAAGAATAAAAATGTAAGAACTCACTCTATTTCTTACACTGAGAGAACTGAAAAACAAATTAAAACCTTAAATCACAATACTTAAAGATGCTATTGTTGCACAGAGGTAACTCGTGGTTGCTTTGATGCTAAATACTGTGACATTGGTGTGTCAAAGCAATAATCATTACCCAAGGTGGACATTGTTTGGCGGAGATCCCAGATTAAAATGGGTTTGGAAGCAGGAGTGTCATCTACTTCTGAAATAACTTGCCTCTGGAAGCCCTATGAACTTGGAGAAATGATGGAAGTTATACAAGTTTTCGATTATTTTGTTCATAGGGTCGCTATGAGTCATCTACAACTAGACAACACTTAATAAATTAACTTAACATGGGCAGTATATTGAATGACCCAGAAGGCATCAAAAGAAGAGGGAGGGAATACACAGAATCCATGTACCAAAGAGAACTGACTCACACTAAAATATTTCAGGAAATACCATATGCACAGGAGCCGGTAGTAATGAAGAAGGAAGTAGTAGTTGCATTGAAGGCTTTGGCAAAAAATAAGTCCCAGGAAATGATGGGCTACCAATTTACTAGTTTCAATTAACAGATACAGCTCTGTATGTGCTTACCAGTCTATATCAGGAAATTTGGAAGACAGCTTTCTGGCTAAAGGATTGGAAGTGGTCCGTATTTGTTATTTGTTCCTATTCCCAAGAAAGGTGATTCAACAGAGTGTGGAAATGAGCAAACAATATCACTAATATCACATGCTAGCAAAATATTGTTAATGATCATTAAAAAATGACTAGAATGGTGCATAAATCTGGAAGCAGGAGTGGCTTCTACTTCCTAAGTAACATGCCTGCAGAAACTCTATGAACTTTGATAAATGTCAATGATTGTAGACGGGCTTCAGGCCTTTTGCTTATGGGGTCGCTGTGAGTCATGCTCAACTTGAAGATAATCAACAACAAAAACAATACAGGGCACAAATAGGGAACTTCCAGTTCAATCAGGTTTTCAAAGAGGCTGTGGCACCAGGGATATCATTGCTGGTGTCAGATGGATCCTGGGTGAAAGTAAAGAATTCTAGAACAATATTTATTTATGCTTTTTTAACTATGCAAAGTCAGTTGACTGTGTGGATCATAGAAATTATGGCTAATGTTGAGAAGAATGAGAATCCCAGAGCACTTAATTGTGCTCATGTAAAACCTATACTTAGTCCAGGAGACTGTTGTGTAAACAGAGCAAGGGAACAGCACACAGATTAAAATTAAGAAGACAGTGTGTCAGGGTTGTATTCGTTCTCATATCTATTCAATCTATATGATGAGCAAATAATTAGAGAAGTTGGACTCCATGAAGAAGAATGTGGCATCAGGATCAAAGGGTGACTCATCAATAATGTGCATTATGCAGTAACCCCTGCTTGCTGTAATTGAGGAGGACTTGAAGCACTTGTTGCAGAAGATCAAAGGATGCAGCCTTCAATATGAATTGCTTCCCAATGTCAAGAAAACAAAGATTCTTATCACTGGATCTATAGGCAGCATTATGATAAATGGAGAGAAGATTGAAACTGTCAACAACTTTATTTCACTTGGACCTACAGTTAACATCATTGGTACTAGCAGCCAAGAAATCAGGAGACATTGCACTGGGAAAGTCTGAATTTAGGGACTTCTCCAAAATATTGATGAGTAATGATGTCAGTTTGAGGAGTAAGGTGCATCTGATTCAGGTCATGATCTTTTGATCCCTTATTATGAATCTAAGAACTGGACAATGAATAAGGACATCAGAAGAACAATTGAAACCTTTGAGCTATATGTTGTTGGAACAGAGTGCTGAGCATCCATGGACTGCCAAAACAAACATGTACTGGAGAGGGTGTAACCAAAGTGCTTTTTGGAGGCAAAGATTATGAGGCTTCACCTTACATATTTCAGGCTGTTACTATGGGCGGCTATTCCTTGGAGAGGGACATGATGCTTGGAGAGGGTTGGTTAAGGAGAGGAAGACCTTCAATTGACATGGTGATTACCATAGTGGGTTCTAGTGTGTCAGGAAGTGTGAGTATGGCACAGAATAGAACAGGGTTCTCAACAGCACCGAACAACAAGAACAACAACTACATATTTATATAGAAATGACAGGAGTCCTGGAGGTAGAGGATATAATGCCTCAGCTTTCTAAATGAAAATTTGGCAGTTCTAATTCAGTCTTATCCATGAGAGAAAATGGAGTATCTTCCCACAAAGATTTACATGTATAGATAGAGTGTTATATCAATTTTAACTCACTTTATGGCAGTGGTTTGGATTTATTTTTATATACACATGGATTCCCAGATGACTTCGAGACATCAAATTGGAGGTTTCAATGGGACATTAAACACATAATGTGAAAATATGGTATGGTTTGGAGTTACAAATTGAGACACAGTAGAATAAAATTGAATGTTGTTATGTACCATTAAGTCAGAATTTACTCATAGTTGATGGTTGAGTGTGTTTTCACAGGCACTAATTCCCAGAGGACTTGATTACCCATCTTTCTCCCTTGGAGTAGCTGGTGGATTCAAACAACATACCTTAGTGTTGTCAGCACAATTCTTTACCACTAAGTCACGAGATATCACTTATTAATCTGGAGTCCACATCATTGTTCTTGAATATCTTCTAGCTCCTATTTACCCTATTGTACTGAGAATAACTGTCCCCTATTTGCAAGGCTATTTTGAGGGTCTTTGAATTTTTAAAAAAAATCTCTTTATGTGGGAAAAGTATACTTTATTCTTCAACCCTGCAGTGGCTAATGGGTACAAATTTGTCAACTTTCGGTAAATATCATAACCATTGTTTCACCAGGGCTCTTTAAACCTGGAGATAATGAATTAATAGAGTATTAATAGATTTGCACCCTTTCCATGGAATGAGTGGGAAGATCTAAATGAAACTTGCTTTCAAATGGACCACTCAAACTTCATATGGAAAATCTTGCATATTTTCTTTATCGTTTTCCAATCTACCAAAATGTAGCTTTTAGAGTAGGGTTAGATAAAGATTTTCTTTACCTAACTAGAATAAACGTTTCTGTCAACTACTTTTATCCCCTTATGTACCTCTTTCCTTCTTTTGATTTTGGATCTCAAAATATTATAAGTTGTAAAATACTTTTTAAAGTAAGTTTGATGGTATTTTTATAAAAAAGTAGTTTTCTACATCAATGATCAAAATGTTTCCTAAGAATTTATTGAAAAAAATAAATATGAAATGATACTGATTTTAGACTCATTTAAGTTTCCAAGAGCTGTAAAGAAAATTGTAAAATTAAAAATGAAGAAATCAGATATTCAGATTTTCTGACTAGTAATTTCTCACCTTTCAGTTACTCAAAAAGCTTCCTGTAATTTTAAGTTTTTGCCAAGTACATGCCTTTCAACTACTAACTTTCACACCTACAATATAACCCAGATGGAGAATTTATGCTTCTTGTATAGTGTAGCGGATCTATACAGTAATACAGTAAAGGCACTCAAGACAGCATTTAGTTTGGTTTAATGCTGAGAAGTTTAGCAGAATTCTTTTCTCCCCATGTATTTTAGTTCTGAAAAAAAACTGGCTAGGATCATGTCTAGTTTATTCGCTCTTCAGGGAATTTAAAACATCCTATTTTTCTCAATACCATTGACACTAGTTGGAAGAGATATTCTTGAAGATGTGTCCTTTTATTAAGGGAACTTTCTGACGTTTACTAACTGCCATAAAGTAAGGTTATAAATGATTCACACTTGAGAATTGTAATATAAAGTACAGTATCTACAAATGAAACAATTTTTCTATAACTAACAACTTTATGTATATTTTTGTATTTGTATTTTTCTTTCTAAGTTATTTTATAACCTATATAGGATTTCTAAGTTATAACTTCATAGACTGAAATGAATGTTGTACATATATAATTTTAACAAATAGATTCTATGTCGGGGAGAAATTTTTGTTTTAAAGAAATATTATTTTTTCCATATGTATTTTAAAATGCAGTTGAAAGACAAATACAGTTTTAATAAGCTGTGAGCTAAAGAATCACATTAAAGGGGATAGTTGAGAGTCCATCTGAACATAGTAACAGTAAGTCAATACTTGACTAACATTGAGGGGAATTGGACAATTTAAATGATGGGTTTTGGAGACTATTCCAGTAATTTTGTGTATGACAGAAAGATTCCATTTGTCTCACGTTGTATGGCTGTTTTATCAGGAGAGACTAGTACCCAGAGAAGGACATCATGTTTGATAAAAGAGGTAGTGAAAAAGAAAAAAAAATCCTCATTAAATGAATTGGCACAATGACTGCAACAATGTGCTTAAACATACCAATGACTGTGATTATGGTACAGGATTAGTCACTGTTATGCTTCATAGCACACAGGGTCTCTATAAATCAGAACTGTCTCTAGAACACCTAACAATAACAACAACAACTTACTTCCACATAGACATACCAGAAGACCTGGTACACAATTTCATGCTAAAGCAAAGATTGGTCAATATGACCCTTGGGTCAAATTGGTTATTCTACCCACTTCGCAAATGAAGTTTGATTGAAACACAGCCATGCTCATTCATTGACATATAACCTTCAGTTACCCACTAGCTTCTGGAGTAGGTTTGAATAGGTGCAATAGAAACCATTTAGTCCGTAATCATAAAGGTACTTAATATCTTGATTTTTATAGGAGAAAAAAATAATAATCTTATACTTTGTGCTTTTTAGAATGAACTTAACATTTTGTAAATACCTTTATCACTCTAGTTCTGGTCTACATAAGAAGTACCTGAATTAATGGTAATACTAATTACTAATTTTAAATCCAGTCCCAGAAAGAAGAAAATAGCTAAACTTTTGACTGCTATACGAAAAGTTAGCAATTTGAACTCACCTAGAGATGCCATGGTGAGCTACTTCTAAAAGGTCATAACCTTCGAAATCATAGGGAGCAGTTCCACTTTGTGCTGGTAAGATCGCTGTGAGTTGGATTGAATTAAATAGCAAGCATTTGTGCTGCCAACACAAAGATAAAAAGTTTGTATCCATCAGCATGGGCTATCCGCTCCCTTGCATTGACTATCTCTGAAAACCTACCGGAGATTCACTATGGGTCTCCTCGGACTGACGGTTCACAATAAAAATGTCAATAACAAGCATTTGCTACATTGGATTTTGAATGTTAAACATTCCAGAAGGCAGTTTGGCACTTCTTCAAAAAGCTGAACATAGAAATTCCATATGACCCAGCTACTCCACTGCTTAGACTATACCTCAAGAGTATGAGAACTCAGGTATAAATGGAGACTTGTACACTTGTACTTGCTCATAGCAACATTATTCACCATAGCAAGAATATAGAAGCAGCCCAAATATCCAACCACAATCAAACGGATGGAGAAATGATGGTACATTCACATGATGGAATACTACACAGCACACAGGAACAATAATTTTGTATATTACTGCCTAACTTGGGAGGGACTGGAGAGCACAATGCTAAGTGAATTAACTCAGTCCCATAAGGACAGGTATTGTATAAGATCATTATTTTAGACCAAGTATGAAGATCCAGGTGGGGTAGTGGTGGCAGCAGCAGAGAGCTAAAGGTGGGAGGTTGGGGGGAGGGGTGCGGAGGGTGTGGGTTAAATCATGTTGTTGTTTGTTGTTATGTGCCGTGGAGTCGTTTGCAACTCATAGCGACCCCATGAACAACAGCCCTAAATAGTGCTATATCATGTGCCAATCACATTGCTTCTGACACACCCATTCCGAGTACCCCAGTCACTGAATCAATCCACCTCATAAAGGGTCTTCCCCTCCTGAGCTGTCCCTCTACTCTATTCAGCATGATGTCCCTCTCTAAAGACCTGTCTCTCCTT
>NW_006399753.1:42765903-42767338 GCF_000299155.1 Elephantulus edwardii
GTAATCAATCTGATTCCTATGCATACCATCAGGTGAAATCCAGGTATATAACCTGCGTTTATGTCTCTTAAAAAATGTATTTGCTATGAATAAGTCATTGTGCAAATTTCGATCATTATCTCTCTAGCTCCATTTCTGTCACTGATAATATTATTATTTGATTAAAAATAGTCAATGAAAGTCCACTTCAACTCACTAATGATATTGATCTTTATGCATTCCATTTCATTGTTGTCAACTTCCAGTTTTCTGAAATTCATACATCATTTATTACATGGTCCAACTTATAATGTATCTTTTCAGCTTTTCTTTTTTTCCCCCTTTCAACACATCTATCCAATTTGTAGGCTGAGCGAGTAATTCTAGAAGTTGGACCATGTGAATAATAATGTGGTATTAAGTTTGGAGGAAGAGTCATCAGCTATCTTTGATATGTAGATGACACAACCTTGCTTGCTGAGCATGAAAAGGACTTGAAGCACTTTCTAAAGAATATAACTAAAACTTCAGTATGGACTACGTATCAATATAAAGAAAACAAAAATTTTTACAACTGGTCCAATAAGCAACATAATGATAGATGGAGAAAAGATTAAAGTTCATGGTTTTCCTTTATTTGGGTCTATGAAAAACATCCATAGAAGCAGCAGTTAAAAAATCAATTGATACATTGTTGTAGATCGTAACAAACTGTGGCTGACTCTGAGAAGAATGAGAATCCCAGAACACTTAGTCTTCCTAATGTAAAACCTGCACTGGGACCAAGAGGCAGTCGTCAGAACAGAGCAGGGAAACACTGCATGGTTCAAAATTGGGAAAGGTGTATGCCAGGGATGTGTCCTATCTCTATAACTTTTCAACCTGTATGCAGAACAGATTATGTGAGAGGCTGGGCTCTATGAAGAGAAGTGTGGCATCAGGATTGGTGGAAGAATCATCAACAACCTGCATTATGCAGATGGCACAACCCTGCTTGCTGAAACTGAGGAGGACCTGAAGCACTTGCTGCAGAAAGTCAAGGACTGCAGCCTCTTATATGGATTAAAGCTCAATATCACGAAAACAAAGATTCTCACCACTGGGCCAATTGGCTGCATCAGAATGGATGGTGAAGAGATTGAGATTGTTCAGAGCTTTAGTTTGCTTGGCTCCGCAGTCAACACTCTTGCCACCAGTAGCCAGGAAATAGAACAAATGTATTGCGATGGAAGAGTCTGCTGTTAGGACCTCTGCAGGGTACTGAAGAGCAATGGTGTCATAAGGTGCATCCGATACAGGCTATGGTCTTTGCAATCACTTGTTATGCATCATAGAGTTGGACAATGACTAGGAAGGATAGAAGGAGAATCGATGCTTTTGAACTGTAGTGCTGGAGAAGAGCATTGAATGTATCATGGACTGCCAAGAAAACAAACAGATTCATCCTGGAAAGGGT